>NC_138757.1:17301412-17857904 GCF_965113315.1 Podarcis vaucheri
TAGTAGCACTTCTTCATTTTACAGCCATCAGTGCACTCTTACCTGTTTTGCGCACGTAACAGCCAGTTTGCTGCGAAAATCTTCTATGCCATAGCTGCAGACACTGGTCATGAGTGGGGACGTTAGCACACTTTGTCTGTGCTTCCTCAGAAGCGTCATCACCTGCTTCAAGTATGTATAGCCCATCGTGGCCTCGTACCTGTACTAACTGCTCCCCATCTTTGGAAATGGTGCATACCTGTTTACCAAAACTGGACCCGAAAACCAGCATTCTCAAGAGCATAGACAGAAAATAACCCACATTTCATGCCATCAAGTACATACACATCAATATCAGCTTTCAAACAAGGCATAAAAACAACACCAGGTTTTGAAATGGCTCTCTTGGTTTTATCAGCCAATATGTGCTGGTCCTGGGGGCTAACCGAGAGGCGGGGTCCGAGGTGTTAGGATATTTCCGTTCCACCTTAAAAGGGAGCAGGCTTTGGGAGTCACAGAGTCTGCGCATGTCCTGTTCACAGGATGTTTATGTTCTGCTGTTGTTCCTTTCGGTTTTGGCCAGTCGGGTCGAAGACACTGACTCAGAACGATCATGTTTTTCCTTTGTTCTGTTCTACGATAAAAAAAGTCTGTAAATATGCTAAATATGCTCTTCTGCGGTGCAAGCTTTCTGCCTGTGTTTCTGCTGATAAACAGTGTGCACAAGCCTGGAATGTGGCAATCCGTTTCTGAGGCTTCGTGTCGCTAACTGCTGGATCTGCCTGTCTACGGGAGATCGATGGACGTCCGACAGCCAGCTTGGGGCCATGATGGACAATATCTCCCTGGCAGTTTCCCAACAACAAGGTTATGGGCCCAGATTCACAGCACCTACAGGAGAGTAAATGCTGCAACAGACTGCGTTTAAGAGGTACGGTGGGGAAAGCGAAAGAAAAGAGGGAGGCTTTTGGCTTTTCTGTTTACCTCGCAAGGAGTCTTTGATCTCCGGCAAGGCTTAATTGGCCTGGGAGCTGCGCCAAAGAGGCTTCGTGATTAATGGCTGCCAAGATAAGGAGTCTCTGAAGTTAATAAAGGGCTCACGGCTCAAGCAAAAAGCTGGAATGGAGTTTTTCCACGCTTTTGAAGCTTCTGAGGCCCCTGTGTGCCCGAAGTTGGATGGGCAGAATTATGAAACCTGGGCAAAGTGGTGTGAATCTTTGCTGCGTCAGTTTCGGGTGTGGCATACCGTGAGTGAGGCCCCCCCAGTTCCTCTGACAGAGAGATGGAAAGCCGATGATTCGAAGGCGATAGACATAATAGTCTTATCCGTATCTCTTGAGGAAATTAAGACGCTGGCTGGCAACACCACTGCACGTGGAATGTGGAATGCTTTGATGAAAGCTCACAAGCCAGTAATCCCAGCCCAGAGTTTGACTGCATCGGAGGTCCTAGCTGTTTCCCAGAATGCGAGTGAATGCAGGGATGCTGAGGGCACCGGTTGCAAGCTGCAGGGGGAGCTGACCGTCACGTCATCCCAGGCAGCATTCCAGCCTCCAGGGGGAGCCAAGGAGTCGGCTGCTGAGAGCTCTGTTTCTCGTGAGAACCAAGGTCATCGCCTTTGCAGAGGCCGGAAAGGCAAAGGTAAACACAGGCAGGCGTCTGCAGATGGCCAGGAGCAGAGGGAGGGTGAAGAGCCCGCGCCAGGGAAAAACAAAGCGATGTTTGCTGGCACTGCTTCACCAAAGGCTAAAGGCACGTCTGCTGACCAGAAGCAGGGGGGCAAGCTGCAAAAGCCCACGCCAGTGAAAAACAAGGTTTTGCTTGCTGGCACAGCTTCACCAAAGGCTAAAGGCACGTCTGCTGACCAGGAGCAGGGGGGCAAGCTGCAAAAGCCCACACCAGTGGAGAACAAGGGTTTGCTTGCTGTAAAGACTGCTCCAACAGCCAAAGGCAGATTTATTATGATTTATTATTGATTCAGGTGCCACCCGCCACGTCACGAAGGATCGGCACCTCTTTATCTCCTTCAAGCCTCAGGAAGGTGAGATCCACCTGGCTGATAGAAGGACGTTGCAAATTGCAGGAGAAGGGACTGTGAAACTTGCAAGTCTGCACACTACCATCAGTAATGTACTTTTTGTTCCAGGAGCTGCAAGCAACTTGCTTAGCGTCCCACAGCTTACTGGGCGTGGTTTTCAGATTTCCTTCAAGAGGAGCGTCTGTGTCATCAGTAAAGGCAAAGAGGACTATTTGCATGCAAAGTTTATGGATGGTTTGTTCCATATAACTTATGATGACACTGCTGTTGTATCTAATGCTGATTCTTGTTGTGTTGCACAAACTAACAAAGTTCTTCATGCAGGTTGCATTCACGATGCGCATCGAAGGTTTGGTCACCTCTCTTGTAAGGCATTGGCCAAGATGCCAGAGGTGGTTGAGGGTTTGAACATCAAACCCTGTAAATTTCACATGAAATGTGTATCTTGTGCAGAGAACAAGGTGAAGGTTGCTCCAAGAGGCAAGGAGTCTAGCAGGCAGGCTTCCAAACCCTACCAGCTAGTGCATGCAGACCTGGTTGGGCCACTAGCGCCCTCTTTAGGAGGAGCAAGGTACTTCATGGTTCTGATTGATTCTTTTTCCAGGTACATTCATGTGTATTTGCTCGAACAGAAATCGCAAGCGTTTCCGAAGTTTAAGGCATTCTGTGCTTGGTTGGAGAATGTGCACGGTAAACGTATTTCCTGTTTGTTTACTGATCGGGGCGGGGAGTTCACTTCTCAGCAGTTTGAAGCTTTCCTGACTGAGAAGGGAATCCAACATGACATGTCAATGCCCAGATCGCCATGGATGAATGGGCTTGCAGAGAGAACAAATCAGACATTGCTGCAAGGAATCAAAACCTTGTTGCATGATGCCAATCTCCCTGATAAGTTTTGGGGGGAGGCTCTGGGGAATTTGGTTTATTCTTTTAATCACAGATTGTCATCACCCATTGGTTGTACTCCCTATGAGAAGATGTTTGGCAAGAAACCCAACACCAAACACATGAGAAACTTTGGATCTGACATGTGGGTCCACTCCCCACAAACCAACAAGCTTGGGAAGCGTGGGGCACATGGTTTGTTCATGGGGTACGAAAAAGGTGCATACAGGGTATGGATGACTAACTCTAAGTCCATAAAGTTCACAAGGAGTGTTGAGTACAATCCTAAGTGGGGGGAAAATGTGGGAATTTTCCAGAATTACCCAGAGGAGGATGAAGGTGATGTCAAGCAAGCAGCTAAAGATGAGAAAGCTGCTGATGATGAGGATGAGGATGAGGATGATGATGATGATGATCAGAGTTCGGATTCCAGTTCAGTGGGCGGCGCTGCTGCTGGTGTCAGTGACAGTGATGACACAGCAGACTACCAGAGCGCAAAGGCCTCAGTCAGACCATCTGATGCGTCTGACAATGAACTGGAAGAACCACTGTTCACCATTGGTCATTTTTCTCCTAAGAAAGAGGAGATGAGTCCAGAAGACTTGCGTCTAGTACGTAGGTCTGAAAGGGCGACCAAGGGCAGACCTCCAAAGAGATATGCTGATGAGTTTGCTAAGACAGCAACTGCTGTTCTTAGTAGCTCAGAGAAGGTGTGGGAACCTTCAAGTTTCAAAGAGGTTCAGGAGTTAACCTCTAAAGATGCTGAGCCTTGGCTTAATGCCATGAAGGCTGAAGTTGATTCCTTGAACAGGAACCAAACTTGGGAACTGGTACCGGTAGTCCCAGGAATGAGACTGGTTGGCAGCAAATGGGTCTTCAAGGCCAAGACAGACCAGAATGGCAAGGTAGTGAGACACAAAGCCAGATTGGTTGCCAGAGGTTTTTCACAGGTACCAGGACAGGATTACCACGAGACCTACTCTCCCACAGTCAAATATGAGAGCATTCGGCTAATGCTCAAGATCGCTGCGGAGGAGAAACTGCATGTTTCCCATCATGACATTAATACAGCTTTTTTGTACGGGATTTTGGGGGAGGAGCTGTTCATGCTTCCACCTGATGGGATGGAGATACAGAAGGGAATGGTCTGTAAACTGCGGAAATCCTTATATGGTCTTAAGCAGAGTGCCAGGTGTTGGAACACAAAACTCACTGAGACATTGCTTTCTCTAGGTTTTCACCAGGGCAAAGCTGATCCATGTGTGTTTGTCAAGGAGGAGGGGCAAAACAAACTGTATTGTTTATGTTTTGTTGATGATCTTCTGATGTTTTGGAAGAATCAGGCTTTTTATCAAAGCACCCTAGCTCAGCTGAAGGAGCACTTTGACATGAAGGATCTTGGTGAGGTATCCAACTATCTTTCTCTGCAGGTGGAGAGGGACCAAGCAGGTAATTTTCTGGTACACCAAACACAGAAAATTGCTGATGTATTAACCAGGTTGAATTTGGTTGATGCAAACCCAGCAGACACACCGATGGTAACAGGTTACCAGGTAGATAGTACTGCTGAAGCGTTTTCTGACACAACGCTATACAGATGCATTCTAGGCAAGCTGAATTTCATTGCCAGATGTTCAAGACCTGACATAGCTGTAAGCTGTAATCTGCTTAGCAGACATGCTAACAATCCTACGGTTCAGGATTGGAAAGCTCTGAAGCGCATAGCCCGCTATTTGAAAGGGACTATGCACTACAGGCTGAGGTTCACCAGTCAGAAGACTGGAGGTCTTGAAATCTTTGCAGATGCTAGTTTTGGAAGTGACACCACGGATGGTACAAGCACTTCTGGTGTGTGCTACATGTACAACCACTGCCTGTTTGACTGGTTGTGCAAGAAGCAAACAACAGTGAGCCTAAGTTCCTGTGAAGCAGAACTCAATGCTCTGTCATTTTCACTCATGGATTGTGAATGGTTGATGCAACTGTTTAAGGACATCAGGGTGTCTGTGAAATGTCCTGTACAAGTGTATCAAGACAATAGATCGTGTTTGGCTTTGCTGAACTCGGAGAGTTGCAAGCAGAGAACCAAGTACTTGCAGATTAAGCTACATCGTGCAAGAGAGTGTATTCAGAAAGGACTGATTCAGGTGTCCTACATGCCAGGAAATGAAATTCCTGCTGATCTGTTGTCTAAGGTTGTTAACAGAGAACAACTTAAGGTTTATGTACAAAGGTTGCAATTGGGGTGAACCACAGGTACTACAGGTTACACGGAAAGGGGGAGGATGTTAGGATATTTCCGTTCCACCTTAAAAGGGAGCAGGCTTTGGGAGTCACAGAGTCTGCGCATGTCCTGTTCACAGGATGTTTATGTTCTGCTGTTGTTCCTTTCGGTTTTGGCCAGTCGGGTCGAAGACACTGACTCAGAACGGTCATGTTTTTCCTTTGTTCTGTTCTACGCTAAATAAAGTCTGTAAATATGCTAAATATGCTCTTCTGCGGTGCAAGCTTTCTGCCTGTGTTTCTGCTGATAAACCGTGTAAACAAGCCTGGAATGTGGCAATCCGTTTCTGAGGCTTCGTGTCACTAACTGCTGGATCTGCCTGTCTACGGGAGATCGATGGACGTCCGACAGCCAGCTTGGGGCCATGATGGACAATATCTCCCTGGCAGTTTCCCAACACCGAGTCCAGTCCAAGATCGATGGTGTGGTATGGAGGCTGTCTGTCAAAGCTGTAGCTGGGTCCAACGCAGGGAGTCAGGTGGGGGGAGGAACTCTGGCAGAAGAGCAGGACAGGGTGCAGGCAGGAACAGGCTAGCAACAACGTTGCTCCCACAACCTGGGACTGGGGCTGACTGGTTTTCATCTGCCCCGAGGCATAGGGTGGCCCCAGTCCACAGGTCACTTGTCTCTCCTGGCCTGGAGGCCAGCACTCCTCCTGCAGGAACTTAGTTCCCTTTGCCTCTCTGCCCTGAGCCTCTGTAGCTCAGGAGAGGCTGGAGGGTTACCAGACCCAGGGGCAACCTCCTCTTCCCCTGACGGGGCTGAGAGTGGAGCACCTGCAGGCAATGGGTCCTCCATCACCTCAGGGGCCAGAGCAGACTCACCTGTGCTGGATCCTCAGGTGCAGGCACCAGCTGAGGACCCTTCAGACTCAGGCCCCAGCCCCGGCTCAGCAGCTTCTGGAGGCGGGGACTCCTGTGCAGGCTGGGATTCCTCAGGTTCAACCTCTGAGTCCAAATCCCAGGCCATCACACACTGCCTCCCGCAGTTTGGTCAAACTCATGCTGGTAGCTTTGACAGCACTGTCCAACCATCTCGTCCTCTGTCGTCCCCTTCTTGTGCCTTCCATCTTTCCCAACATCAGGATCTTTCTCAGGGAGTCTTCTCTTCTCATGAGGTGGCCAAAGTATTGGAGCCTCAGCTTCACGATCTGTCCTTCCAGTGAGCACTCAGGGCTGATTTCCTTCAGAATGGATAGGTTTGATCTTCTTGCAGTCCATGGGACTCTCAAGAGTCTCCCTCCAGCACCATAATTCAAAAGCATCAATTCTTCGGCGATCAGCCTTCTTTATGGTCCAGCTCTCATTTCCATACATCATGTGATGGCCTGGGAATCCGATTCAGAGGCTGAACCGGAGGAATCCCAGCCTGCACAGGAGTCCCCGCCTCCAGGGCCGGCTGAGCTGGGGCAGGGCCTTGATTCTGAAGTGCCTGCACCTGTGCCGGATCCTCAGGAGCAGGCACCAGGTGAATCCACTCTGGCTCCGGAGGCAATTGAGGACGCATTGCCTACAGGTGCGCCTCTCCCAGCCCTGTCAGGGGAAAGTGAGTCTCCCCCTGGGTCCAGTAACCCACCGGCCTCTCCTGAGCTGCAGAGGCTCAGGGCAGAGAGGCGGAGGGAACTGGTTTCTCCCAGGAGGAGTGCTCGCGTTAAGGCCAGGAGAGGCGGGTCACCTGGGGGCTGGGACCGCCCCTGGCTTCAGAGAAGATAAAGGCCAGTCAGCCCGGTCCCAGGTTGTGGGAGCAATGTTGTTGAAGAGCTGTTTCGGCCAGCATCCAGTCCTGTTCCCCCAGAGTTCCTGTCCTTGCCCAGCTCCTCGCTGTGGACCCCGCTTAGCCCGTGGAGGACTGTCTGCCGACCCTCGACTCAGGTCCTGGACCTCGCCCCACGGTAACCTCCCCCCTGGACCAGCACAGTTTGCTCCCACCACACCCGCACTCCCCCTTCGTTGGGGTGCGTTCGGGAAGAGCCAGAGGCCATGGCTGACCAGGCAGCTGCGCTGGTGGCATTGGCCCAGGAGAACCAGGCCTTGACCCACACCGTTCAGCAGCTAAGCGATGTGGTTATGGCGCTTCAGCAGCGGTTGGACGCCCTACCAGCTCCTGGGGCCGACGCCCGAGCTCCAGACAAGTACCCAGTGGCCTTTGCCGGAGAAATTTGATGGGGAACTGGCCAGCTTTCCCATGTTCCTCGCCCAGGCCAAGTTGTATATTCAGGGGCGAGCCCGGAACTTCCCTGACGACCGCACCAAGGTGCACTTTTTGGTCAGTTTGTTAAAGGACCAGGCGGCCAAGTGGGCTTTGCCACTGCTCCGGCAAGACTCTCTTTTGCTAACAGACTATGTGGGGTTTTGTAACCACTTAGAGACTGCGTTTGGCAACCCTCTGAAGGAGAGCCAAGCCAATCGGGCGATTCGTCGGTTGAGACAGGACAAGTCCACAGCCACCGCCTACGCCACAGAATTTCGGCTGTTGGCGCAGGACTTGTCTTGGAATGACGCTGCACTTCGGGACCAGTATCTTGAGGGACTGTCGGACGAGATACTGGATCAGTTGGCCACGATGGATCGTCCCACCACGCTGAACGCCCTCATTCAGCGGAGCCTGCAGATAGACGATCGGTTGGAGGACCGTCGCCAGGCCTGGGACCGCCAGCACTCCCGGCTCCTGGCTCCAGTCGTTCCCAGCAGGTCCACGGCCACAGCCGAGTTGCCGGACGAGCTAACGCAGCTTGGGGCTGTGCAACCTCGCCTCTCCCCTTCGGAGAAGACGCGGCGTCGGGAGGGGAACCTGTGTCTGTACTGCGGTGGGAATGGACATCACGCCCGGTCCTGTCCCGAGAAGATGCCAGCCGCAGGAAAACCGTCAACCTCGGTTGCCGAAGGGCCTGGCAACCTGGGGTCCCAAACCATGCAAGAGGGGCCCACACCAGTGGAATTGCGACATCTCATGGTTCCGGTGCGTCTTTACCCTCCAGGTGGGCCCTGGATTCATAGAATGATAGAATCACAGAGTTGGAAGAGACCACAAGGGCCATCGAGTCCAACCCCCTGCCAAGCAGGAAACACCACCAGAGCATTCCTGACATATGGTTGTCAAGCCTCTGCTTAAAGACCTCCAAAGTAGGAGACTCCACCACACTCCTTGGCAGCAAATTCCACTGTCGAACAGCTCTTACTGTCAGGAAGTTCTTCCTAATGTTTAGGTGGAATCTTCTTTCTTGTAGTTTGGTTCCATTGCTCCGTGTCCGCTTCTCTAGAGCAGCAGAAAACAACCTTTCTCCCTCCTCTATATGACATCCTTTTATATATTTGAACATGGCTATCATATCACCCCTTAACCTCCTCTTCTCCAGGCTAAACATGCCCAGCTCCCTTAGCCGTTCCTCATAAGGCATTGTTTCCAGGCCTTTGACCATTTTGGTTGCCCTCCTCTGGACACGTTCCAGTTTGTCAGTGTCCTTCTTGAACTGTGGTGCCCAGAACTGGACACAGTACTCCAGGTGTGGTCTGACCAGAGCAGAATACAGTGGCACTATTACTTCCCTTGATCTAGATGCTATACTCCTATTGATGAGGCCCAGAATTGCATTGGCTTTTTTAGCTGCCGCGTCACACTGTTGGCTCATGTCAAGTTTGTGGTCAACCAAGACTCCTAGATCCTTTTCACATGTACTGCTCTCAAGCCAGGTGTCCCCCATCTTGTATTTGTGCCTCTCATTTTTTTTGCCCAAGTGCAATACTTTACATTTCTCCCTGTTAAAATTCATCTTGTTTGTTTTTGCCCAGTTCTCTAATTTGTCAAGGTCGTTTTGAAGTGTGATCCTGTCCTCTGGGGTGTTAGCCACCCCTCCCAGTTTGGTGTCATCTGCAAATTTGATCAGGATGCCATTGAGTCCATCATCCAAGTCGTTGATAAAGATGTTGAATAAGACCGGGCCCAAGACAGAACCCTGTGGCACCCCACTAATCACTCTTCTCCAGGATGAAGAGGAACCATTGATGAGCACCCTTTGGGTTCGGTCAGTCAGCCAGTTACAAATCCACTGAGTGGTAGCAGAGTCAAGACCGCATTTTACCAGCTTCTTTACAAGAATATCATGGGGCACCTTGTCAAATGCCTTGCTGAAATCAAGGTAGGCTACATCCACTGCGTTCCCTTCATCTACCAGGCTTGTAATTCTGTCAAAAAACGAGATCAGGTTAGTCTGACATGACTTATTTTTCAGAAATCCATGCTGACTATTGGTGATCACAGCATTCCTTTCTAGGTGCTCACAGACTGTTTGCTTAATGATCTGCTCCAGAATCTTCCCTGGTATTGATGTCAGACTGACTGGGCGGTAATTATTTGGGTCCTCTCTTTTCCCCTTTTTGAAAATAGGGACAACATTTGCCCTCCTCCAGTCTGCCGGGACTTCGCCTGTTCTCCAGGAATTCTCAAATATGACTGCCAGTGGTTCTGAGATCACATCTGTCAGTTCTTTTAATACTCTTGGATGCAGTTCATCTGGCCCTGGAGACTTGAATACATCTAAACTAGCCAAGTATTCCTGTACTATCTCCTTAGTTATTCTGGGCTGTGTTTCCTTTGCTGAATCATTTGCTCCAAATTCTTCAGGTCGGGCATTGTTTTCTTTATCGGAGAAGACTGAGGCAAAGAAGGCATTGAGGAGTTCAGCCCTTTCTGTGTCCCCTGTTTGCATTTCACCATCTTCTCCTCGGAGTGACCCCACTGTTTCTTTGTTCTTCCTTTTGCTACGAACATACCCATAAAAGCCTTTTTTGTTGCTTTTAACCTCTCTAGCAAGCCTGAGTTCATTCTGTGCTTTAGCTTTTCTGACTTTGTGTCTACAAGTGCTGGCTATTTGTTTGAATTCCTCTTTGGTGGTTTCCCCCCTTTTCCATTTTTTGTACACATCCTTTTTTAATCTTAACTCAGTTAAAAGTTCTTTAGATAGCCACCCTGGCTTCTTTAAGCACCTTCCATGTTTCCGTCTCATTGGTATTGCCTGACGTTGTGCTTTTACTATCTCCCTCTTAACAAACTTCCAGCCATCATGAACTCCCTTTCCTTTTAGTATTACTGTCCATGGGATTTCACCCAGCACTTCCCTAAGTTTTATGAAGTCGGCTTTCTTAAAGTCAAGAAATTGAGTCCTAGTATGCTTGGCTGCTCCTTTCCGCTGTATAGTAAACTTCAGAAGAGCATGATCACTCGCGCCTAATGATCCTTCCACTTCTACCCCACTAACCAGGTCATCAACATTGGTTAGGACCAGATCTAAAATGGCTGTTCCTCTTGTTGCTTCTCCCACTTTCTGGACAATGAAGTTGTCTGCAAGGCCAGTGAGGAATCTGTTTGACCTTATGCTCTTGGCTGAGTTTGACATCCAACAAATATCCGGGTAATTGAAGTCCCCCATTACTACTATCTCCCTTCCTTTTGCATGCTTGGCCATCTGTTCCAGGAAGGCATCATCTATGTCCTCCGTTTGGCTTGGGGATCTATAGTAAACTCCCACAATGAGGTCTCTGTTATTCTTCTCTCCCTTAATTTTGACCCAAATGCTCTCACTTTGGCTTTGAGGTTCTAAATCTTGGATCTCTTCACAGGTATACACATCCCTGACATATAACGCCACTCCTCCTCCTTTCTTGTCTGGTCTGTTTCTCTGAAATAGATTGTATCCCCCCCATTATTACATTCCAATCGTGGGACTTATCCCACCAGGTTTCAGTGGTGCCTATTATGTCATATTTAGTTTGCTGTACCAAGAGCTCAAGCTCATCTTGTTTATTTCCCATGCTTTGCGCATTAGTGTACAGACATAGAAGTCCATTAATCATTCCCCCGTGTCTCTTATTTAAGGATTTTTTCCTCCCACCACTAGGTCTGCGTGCTGTTTGCTCCATTTGGTCTATGACATTTGGATGATCATCTTCATCAGTTGATAGGCTCCTACCTTCAGGAGCACTGTCTCCCTCCCCCCACATTAGTCAGTTTAAAGCCCTCCTGATGAGGTTTCTGAGATTTTTGGCAAAACATTTCTCCCAACCGTTGTGAGGTGCAGCCCATCGCTTGCCAGAAGTCCATCTTCAAGAAACTGCAGTCCGTGATCTAAGAATCCAAAACGTTCCTGTTTACACCATCTGCGAAGCCAGCTGTTCACTTCCACTATTTTTCCCTCTCTCCCTGGGCCACGTCGTTCAACTGGGAGGAGAGATGAGATGACAATTTGTGCATTTAGTTGCTTCAATTTCCTGCCGAGAGCCTCGTAGTCTCTTTTGATCTTCTGGAGGCTATTGCTTGCAGTGTCATTGGTTCCCACATGAACCAAGAGGAAGGGGTATTTGTCAGTGGGTTTTATGATTCCTTGCAGTCGTTCAGTTACATCTTGGATCTTAGCCCCGGGGAGACAGCACACTTCCCGAGACATCTTGTCAGGCCCACAAATCACTGCTTCTGTTCCCCTCAGTAGGGAATCCCCTATCACCACTACACGCCTCCTCTTAGGTTTGGTCGGGGTTCTTCCATGAGCTGTCCGTTCCAAGGTCGCCTGCACATTCCCTGAGGACTGACTTTGCTGCTCGTCTTCATTTACCTGATCGACTGTAATGAGGGAGAGATCCTCAAATGGAGTATGCTCTTCGTCTTCCATGCTAGGGGAGAGGACCTCAAAGCGATTGTGTATTTCTAAACAATCAGAGCGAACCCTGGACCTCCTACTTCTTTGAGTCATGCTTCTCCATATATCTGGCTCCTGTGTTGGTGAACTAGCCTCCTTCTCAGGGGAGTCCCCTGTCTCCTCCTTGGTGGAGACGGTGTGCTCTGTTGCTTCCAAGAAGAGCTCCAGCTCTCTAATTCTGCCGCTGCCCTGCTAGGTCTGATAAGCTCCTCCCACAGCTAATCCCCTGCCTCAACAGAAACCCTGCCCCCTCTGACCTTTGCACAGGGAGAACAGCTAATCAGCCACAAAGAAACACACAAGAAAACCTTTTTTGCTCCTTCTTCAACTGCTGCCCTGCTAGGTTCTTACCCATGCTTTGGTAGATTTGGGGGCAACCCGCTCCTATATGGACGCTGCCTTTGCTTCTACCTCGCCTACCGCTGCGCCAGTGGTCTTCGTTAAGAAGAAATGTGGGGAGCTTCGCCTTTGCCATGATTACCAGGCCCTGAACAAAATTACCATCCCAGACCGGTACCCCTTGCCCCTTATTTCGGAGTTGCTGGAGCGGGTGCAAGGGGCGCAGGTGTTCACCAAGCTAGACCTCTGGGGGGCCTACAATTTAATTCGGATCCGAGCCAGGGATGAGTGGAAGACTGCATTTGGGACCCGGTATGGGCAGTTCGAATACCTGGTTATGTCCTTCAGATTGTGCAACGCGCCCGCGGTGTTCCAACGGTACATCAACCACGTGTTCCAGGACTTGCTAGACAAGTACGTGGTGGTGTACTTGGATGACATTCTGGTTTTCTCCCGTGACCCGGCTTGCCACGAGGGTCATGTCCGGACCATGCTGCAGCGTTTGCGGGAGCACCGCCTGTATGCGAAGCTCAGCAAGTGTGAGTTCCATCAGCGGTCAGTGGACTTCCTGGGTCACCGACTCTCTCCAGATGGGGTGCAGATGGATCCTGGGAAGGTGGCAGCGGTTCGGGAGTGGGCGGCACCTCGGAACCGCAAGGACCTACAGCGATTCCTGGGGTTCGCCACCTATCACCGGACCTTCATTGCAGATTATGCTCATCGTACCACCCCGTTGACCCGGCTACTGCACCCCAAGATGCCATTTTCCTGGGACAAGGAGGCGGAGGAGGCGTTTCAGGGGTTGAAAGCCTGTTTCCAGAGAGCACCGATCTTGCAACATCCTGATCCCTCTCGACCTTTTGTGGTAGAGACTGGCCCCTCTAGAACGGCTCTCGGTGCCGTCTTGTCCCAGCAGTGCGGACCTGATGTGCCACTGTTACCCTGCACCTTCTATTCCCGCCAGCTCCTTCCGGCGGAGCGTAACTATAACGTGTGGGAGCGGGAACTACTGGCCATCAAAGTGGCCTTTGAGGTCTGGCGCCACCATCTTGAGGGGGCACGACACCCGGTGGAGGTGAGAACCGACCAGCGGAACCTGGAGTACCTCCAGACCACCCGCAAGCTGAACCAAAGGCAGATCCGGTGGGCATTGTTCTTTTCCCGGTTCCAGTTCCAGATCTGCTACATCCCTAGCTCCCAAAACCAGAAGGCGGATCCCCTTTCCCGGAAACCTGAAGACATCACAAACACGGTACAGCAAGCAGTTACAACCACGATCCTCATGGAACTTTGAAGTGTCAGGCATAGCCCTAATGGCTTTAGCCCAAACGTAGCAGAGTTTTCCTGCACAGCGAAGAAGCTAGTTGAGGTGGAAATGACTAGTCAGCTAGACTCAGAATAACTATTTACAGGATTTATTAAAAGGAAAAATAAAACCAGCAGTGTTTCTGCATACAAAACAAAGCAAAATAAATCCTTTCTTTCTCTCTCTCTCTCTAAACCATACACAGCACTTCTACTCCTTCTCCTAACACACCTAACACCAAACTGTGCTAGCATTCCCAGATAACAGAGTTGAGTGCTGGTCGTTAACCAATCAGAGTAAGTAGTTCCTAGGTCAAGCAGACCTTGGCTTTCTGCCAAGAGTAAATTGACACTGCCTTGAGTTAATTGTGTGAAGCCAGAATCTGTAAGTTCCCATGAGAATCAATTAACAGAAACTGAAACCCCCTCATAGATTCTGCTGGACAATTAACATCAAATGACACTTATGTAAGAGATTATTTTTCCAGCAAACCTAAACCCTTGCACATTTGCTAGTTCTTTATCTTTGCCAATGGTTTAGTTAATACACCTGCTACATTTTCTTCACTTGATACATAAGTACATGTGATTATATTGTCTTGTACACAGCAACGTACATTTTGGTATTTTACAGAGATATGTTTGGAACGTGATTTGAAACCCTCTGTTTTACTTAAGGCTATACAAGCTTGATTATCAATGTAAACTTGTACTGGTTCTCCACAATTTACATTTAAATCTGTTAACAAATGCTTGAAATAAATCACCTCGTTGCACAATTCACTCAATGCGGCGTACTCAGATTCCGTTGATGACACACTTACAACGTCTTGCTTGCGTGACCGCCAGCTGATTAAAGCTCCACCAACCATTATGACTAGTCCTGTGACAGATTTTCTATCTGGCAAATTTCCCCAGTCACTATCACAGTAGCAACTCAACATTTCGTCCTCGGAAGAATTTAATTGTAACATATAGCCAATTGTCTGTTTGAGGTATCTCAGAACTTGTTTTACCCCTTTCCAGGCATTTAGTGTGGGTTTTGAGACCAATCTACTTAATATGCCTACTGCGTAGCTAATATCAGGTCTGGACCACTGTGCTAGATACAATAAACTTCCAATTACAGAGTGATATACATCAGGATGTTCAAATTCAGGACTCTCATCTATATGAAGTGTTTTTATGAAACCTGGATCCATAGGCACCGCTGCCCCTTTGCAATCCTGCATCCTGTATGTAGTCAGTAGTTGTTTAACTTTGTTCTGCTGACTAATTAGGCAGCTGCCATCTTGGGCCCAGCACACTTCCAACCCTAGATATGTCCTAACCGGGCCTAAGTCTTTTATTTTGAACTTACTGGACAATTGCTTGGCAAACCTTTTAGTTTGTTTATCTGTTTTACAGGCATAAAATACATCATCTACATAAATCAGACAAAACTCTTGATCACTGCCTGTACCACGTACATAAACACAATTGTCAGCTGTACTCTGCTTGAAACCAAATGACACTAAGGCCTCATGGAAACATTTGTTCCAAGATCTTGCAGCCTGTTTGAGACCATATAGAGCTTTGTTTAATTTCAACACTCTATTGGAACCTGTCTCATAACCAGGCGGTTCAGCTAGATACAGGTCTTCTGATATTGATGCATGTAAATATGCAGTCTGGATATCAAAATGGTTTAACAGGAGTTTTCTCTTTGCTCCAAGCGTTAAAATCAGCCTTACACTGTCCCCCTTAGCAGTAGGGGGGAAAGTTTTGTCATAATCTTTTCCAGGCCTCTGAGAATATCCTTGAGCCACTAAACAAGCTTTGTATTTGTACTTTCCTGTCACCAGAGGTTTAAGTTTGTACACCCACCTGCAGCCTACAATCTTTGCCCCCTCAGGCGCTGCTACTGGTGTAAAGACCTTGTGCTCATTCAGAGAGGACATCTCTTCCTCCATTGCCTGTTTCCAGAGCTCTGCCTCCTCTTTTGGTAACTTTAACACCTCCTAAAAACTCTTGGGCTCTGCAATTACACTAAACACATTTGCAGTATCTGGAGAAAAACGCACCGGAGGCACTCCTTTGTTTTGTCTTTTAGATCTTCTGGGAGAAAATTTTTCTTCTGACCCACTTTCCTCCTCAGAACTACGACCTCTCTTTTGTTGCTTAGCAACTGGTCTCTGGCTAATTCCACTTTCTTGAGAGCTCTTATCTGAACTTTCCTCCCCCTCAGACTCTGATTCTCTATGTTTACCTTCAGAGTCATGAAGCTCCTGGGAAGGTTCAAACCAAACCTCAGTATTGGCATGTAGTCTCTCCCAGCCACTATGTTCACAAAAACTGGCATTCCTGGAGATCACAATGCCATTTGTCCCTTCAGCAAAGCGGAAACCTTTTCCCAGCTCCTGGTAACCCACAAACACTAACTGTTTGGTCTTAGGATCTCCGTTCTTCCTCATTTGTTTTGGAATTAATACCCAGGCTTTTGATCCAAACACATGCAAATGGTCAATTTTGTTTTTTTTCTGAAACAATTTAAAGTACGGAGTTGTACCTATTGTTTGATGAAAGAGCCTATTTTGGAGATAACACGCAGTGAGCATGCTCTCCCCCCAATAAGACATGGGCAAATCAGCATCATCAAGCATGGCAAACATCATATCTTGTAAAGATCTGTTTTTTCGCTCTGCAACGCCATTCTCCTCTGGGGGAAAAAACGTTCGTTTTCCTATGCCCAATGCCACGCTTTTGTAACCAATCTCTAAAGGCATTTGACATAAATTCGTCACCTCTGTCCGTCTGAATCCTTCTGAGTTTAATGGACAGAAATCTTTCCACAGATGCCACCCAGCCTTTAAACTTAGTGAACACGTCACCCTTATTCTTCATGGGAAAACCCCAAGAGTAACGCGTGGCGTCATCCACAATTGTTAATGAAAAGCGCGCTCCACCCCTGCTTACAGGAAATGGACCAATTACGTCCATGTGAACCAGCTGTAGCGATGACTCACTAACTCTGTCACTTCTGGGGTAAGAGACTCTGTGGGTTTTAACCTTTTTACAAACATTACAATCAAGGTACTTGTTACAACTCTTTAAATTACCCCCATCAGCCAATTCAGACATTTTTAGTACACTTTTCCAGCAAGCATGCCCCATTTTCCTGTGCAATAAGTGCACACAGTTGTCATGTATAGCTTTGTTATTCACTGCAGGCTGAGATTTACTGACTACTGCTGCAACTTGAGATCCTGCTTAAGCCAAAACAAGCCTCCCTCTGACTTAGCAGTGCCTAAAATCTCACCAGCCTTCTTAATAATGCAACTATCTCCTTCAAAATACACTTTAAACCCAGCTTTCAGCAAACAATCTACAGACATCAGATTGCTCCTTAATGAAGGCACACAAAGTACATTTTGCAGGCATTCACGAAGACAAGGAACAAAAACTGCACCCCCCGAAATCACTTCGGAAGTACTTCCGTCTGCTAGAGCCACCTGGCTGCGCTGTGCTGAGTTCTTGGAAACAAACAATTCATCTGAATTTACGATGTGCCAAGACGCTCCCGAATCGACCACCCAGACAGCTTGTTTCTCATCAGCAATCTTGACCTCGGCGGTCACCAGCTGAGCCGACTGTTTTTGTTTGAAGAATTTCTTTTTACGCTGCTGCTGCTGCTGATCTCGTCTCTGCTCCTGCACCGGCAACTGAGACTTGACCAACTCCGGACATTGTCGTTTTAGATGCGCTGAAGACCCACATCGGAAACAACGCCTAACAGCAAACGCTGACTCCTCACCAGTACGCTGCTTTTGCTTCACCTCTGGCACGGCATGAGAACTCCTTCCAAACCGCCCGCCAGTAGAAGTCTCTGCAGCCAACGACCTTTCTTGCCTCTTCTGCCATTCTTCAATCAAACACCCAGTAACGTAACTGACTGATAAATCATGCTCCTGTATGCCTTCTAGAGACAAAACTAAATTATCCCAGCTTTCCAGGAGAGAACTCAAAATAATAGCCACCTTCTCCTGCTGGTCTAACACACAGTCTCTTTCCTGTAGCGCAGCAAACTTTAACTGTAAACTGTGTAGGTGTTCCTGCATTGTAACCCCAGGCTGTAACATTGCCTTGTACAATGCCTTGCGAATGAACAGCTTGGAAACCGCTGTCTCACGCACATGGAGTTCTTTAAGTGCTTGCCACACACCTCTAGCTGTCTTGATTCCCCTCACATACGGCAACTGGGAATCTTCCAGCCCCAAGACAATTGTGGCCCTTGCTCTTTGGTCTTTATCGAGGTCTTCATCATCAGGCTTCGTAGGAAACTTACTCACCACTTGCCAGAGACGATCCCTCTGCAGCACTGCCTGCATGCGTTCCGACCACAGCAAGTAATTGGAGTCATTCAGACACTCAAAAGCCATCTGAACAGGTTGTGAGGCCATCTTGAGAGTCATGTCCCTGGAACCCGGAACCAGCTACTCACAACCACCGAGAGAGAAAACAGGAACCACAGCACCCAGCACTCACACACTGCAGCTGTTGTCCTTGTGTCCACTGCGTCACCAGCTCACAACAGTCAGGAACCAGCCAGTGTCCATCTGCAGCACCGACAGGAACAACAACTTCTGGGACTACTGGAACCAACACCGTTGATGCTGACACCACCACAACTCAGGCTGGCAGCACAATGCCCATAACCTCATGGAACTTTGAAATGTCAGGCATAGCCCTAATGGCTTTAGCCCAAACGTAGCAGAGTTTTCCTGCACAGCGAAGAAGCTAGTCGAGGTGGAAATGACTAGTCAGCTAGACTCAGAATAACTATTTACAGGAATTATTAAAAGGAAAAATAAAACCAGCAGAGTTTCTGCATACAAAACAAAGCAAAATAAATCCTTTCTTTCTCTCTCTCTCTCTCTAAACCATACACAGCACTTCTACTCCTTCTCCTAACACACCTAACACCAAACTGTGCTAGCATTCCCAGATAACAGAGTTGAGTGCTGGTCATTAACCAATCAGAGTAAGTAGTTCCTAGGTCAAGCAGACCTTGGCTTTCTGCCAAGAGTAAATTGACACTGCCTTGAGTTAATTGTGTGAAGCCAGAATCTGTAAGTTCCCATGAGAATCAATTAACAGAAACTGAACAGATCCTACCACCGGCTGCGTTCCTGGCCACTCAAGAGGCTGAGCCACTGCAGGCTCGGGTGCGGGAACAGCAGCGGGTCGACGCTTGGGCCCAGGAATGACTTCAGGAACTGGCCAAAGGGCCATGCCCCCAGTATCCGGGGCTGGTCTTGCATCAGGGCCTTCTGCTGCACCACGGTCGCCTGTACATCCTGCCAGGGCCACTGCGGGCTGAGGTTCTCCAGATGACCCATGATGCTCCAGCAGCGGGACACTTTGGGCAGTATCGGGCCACCCATCTGGTAAGCCACGAGTTTTGGTGGCCCCGCCTGAAGGCTGACGTGGCCCGCTATATCGCTGGTTGTGATGTCTGCCGGCGGGCCAAGGGCCCTACCGGGCGACCCCCCGGCCTACTTCAGCCATTGCCAGTCCCACCACGTCCTTGGCACATGGTTTCGCTGGACTTTGTAGTGGACTTACCCCCGTCTCGTGGCTGTACCTGCCTCCTAGTTTTCTCCGACTATTTCACTAAGTTGGTGCACTGTGCCCCCTGCCCATCCGTACCCACAGCTAAGGAAACCGCTCAGCTATACCTTCAGCATGTCTTCCGCCTGCATGGCCTACCTGAGCGTGTGGTGTCCGACCGGGGCGTTCAGTTCGCATCCCGTTTCTGGCGAGCATTGCACCAGACCCTCGGGACAGAGGTCTGTCTATCATCAGCCTACCACCCACAGACCGATGGCCAGACGGAACGGGCGAACACGGTGCTGGAGCAGTACCTCCAGTGTTACTGCAGCTACCAGCAGGATGACTGGGTTGACCACCTAGCATTGGCGGAGTTCGCCTACAACAACGCGGTGAACGCGTCCACCCAGCAGACCCCGTTCCAGGCCAGTTACGGGTATCATCCGCGGCTGTTCCCAGATGTGCTGCCAGCATCCGCGGTCCCTGCAGTGACAGAGTGGCTTCAGGAGCTCCGGTCCCAGCAACAGCTATTGATGGAGCAGCTGCACCAGGCCAAGGAGGCGTACAAGGCCCAGGCCGACCGCCAGGTGGGGCCGGAACTCCACGTCGGTGACCTGGTCTGGCTCTCCACTCGCCACCTCCACCCCTCTCGACCTTCGCGGAAGCTGGACGCCCGTTTCACTGGCCCGTTTCCCATCGTGGACCAGGTCTCACCTGTGGCATTCCGTCTCCGGTTGCCCACAACCCTGAAGGTTCACCCAGTATTCCACAGGTCCCTTCTGAGTCCGGTGGCCCCGCCCGACGAGTTCCACCCGAACCGTCCCTGACTGCAGCCAGTTTTGGTTCAGGGGGAGCCTGAGTACGAGGTGGAACGCATTCTGGACTCCCGATACCGCAGGGGAAAGCTGCAGTATCTCATAGACTGGAAGGGGTATGGACCTGAGGACTGTTCCTGGGAACCAGCAGCCAACGTCCACGTGCCTGCCTGCCTCCGAGATTTCCATGCGGCGTACCCCAGCAAGCCGGGTCCAGACCCTCGGTTGAGGGGGGGGCCTGGGAGGGGGGATGGTGTGGTGGCCTGGGAATCCGATTCAGAGGCTGAACTGGAGGAATCCCAGCCTGCACAGGAGTCCCCGCCTCCAGGGCCGGCTGAGCTGGGGCAGGGCCTTGATTCTGAAGTGCCTGCACCTGTGCCGGATCCTCAGGAGCAGGCACCAGGTGAATCCACTCTGGCTCCGGAGGCAATTGAGGACGCATTGCCTACAGGTGCACCTCTCCCAGCCCTGTCAGGGGAAAGTGAGTCTCCCCCTGGGTCCAGTAACCCACCGGCCTCTCCTGAGCTGCAGAGGCTCAGGGCAGAGAGGCGGAGGGAACTCGTTTCTCCCAGGAGGAGTGCTTGCGTTAAGGCCAGGAGAGGCGGGTCACCTGGGGGCTGGGACCGCCCCTGGCCCCAGAGAAGATAAAGGCCAGTCAGCCCGGTCCCAGGTTGTGGGAGCAATGTCGTTGAAGAGCTGTTTTGGCCAGCACCCAGTCCTGTTCCCCCAGAGTTCCTGTCCTTGCCCGGCTCCTCGCTGTAGACCCCGCTTCGCCCGTGGAGGACTGTCTGCCGACCCTCGACTCAGGTCCTGGACCTCGCCCCACGGTAACCTCCCCCCTGGACCAGCACACATCACTACTGGGAAAACCATAGCTTTAACTATACGGACCTTTGTTGGCAAGATGAAGTCTCTGCTTTTTAAGATGCTGTCTAGGTTTGTCATTGCTTTTCTCCCAAGAAGCAGGAGTCTTTTAATTTTGTGACTGCTGTCACCATCTGCAGTGATCATGGAGCCCAAGAAAGTAAAATCTCTCACTGCCTCCATTTCTTCCCCTTCTGGATGGATGTAAGTAATCTCAAAGTCATTTACTTCACCCTTTCAAATTCTCCATAAATCAGTATTAAAAATACTCTAGTTTATATGGGGTGGGGTGGGGAAGAGAAAGCGAGAGAGAGATGAAAGAGATGAGAGGGTTGGAAAGAGAGTTAATAGGAGCAATTTGAGTACAATAATTCTAATACGGCATGCCTTTTCATTGTTGAGCTTTGTTATTCCAATAGTCAATAAAAAAGCCATGCTTCTATTTAAATAAATTCTGTAGTTATTTCCATCTCTTGCTCCTTTCTCATGACCTAGTAAGTTTTGTGGGAGATGTTCAAACTCAGTTCGATTTTTCTCTGCTTTCTTTAAATCAACTTTTCTCCAAATGGGACAAAACTGCACAACTCCCATGGACAGGAAAATTGGCTTCCAGGTGGAAAAATCAAAATTAGAAACAGAACTGATAGAACCCAATACTAAGAACTTGTCAAGAATGTATAACTTGCTGTTGAAATGGAATACACAAGATGAAACAGTGAAATCAGCTATGATAAAGTGGGCACAAGATATTGGTCACAACATTATGTTTGCTGACTGGGAACAGTTGTGGAACACCGGTATGAAATTTACGGCATGTAATGCCTTAAAGGAAAATATTATGAAAATGATTTATAGGTGGTACATGACCCCAGTCAAGCTTGCAAAAATTTACCACTTGTCTGACAATAAATGTTGGAAATGTAAAGAAATTGAAGGTACTTTTTTTCACCTTTGGTGGACGTGCCCAAGGATTAAGGCCTTCTGGGAAATTATATACAATAAAATGAAAAAGGTATTTAAATATACCTTCCCTAAGAAACCAGAGGCCTTTCTCCTGGGCATTGTCGGCCAATTGGTGCAAAAGAAAGACAGAACATTCTTTATGTATGCTACAACAGCAGCAAGAATACTCATCGCAAAGTATTGGAAGACACAAGATCTACCCACCTTGGAAGAATGGCAGATGAAGGTGATAGACTACATGGGACTAGCAGAAATGACTGGCAGAATCCGAGACCAGGGAAAAGAGACGGCGGAAGAAGATTGGAAGAAATTTAAGAACTATCTTAAGAAATATTGTAAAATTCATGAGTCTTAGAATGATGTGGTTTTAAAAATTAAATGAAGTACAGCTGTAAAGACTAAGTTGAAAGAAAAGAAAGGATGATAATTAGAGCTGGGACCGAACAACAGGAGCTCACCCTGTCGCGGGGATTTGAACTGCCGACCTTCTGATCAGCAAGTCCTAGGCTCTGTGGTTTAACCCACAGTGCCACCCATGTCCCCTTTACTTAGAATAGACGCATTCAAATTAACAGGCTTAAATTAATCATGCTCATTAATTTCAATGTGGGACGCGGGTGGCGCTGTGGGTAAAACCTCAGTGCCTAGGACTTGCCGATCGTAAGGTCGGCGGTTCAAATCCCCGCGGCGGGGTGAGCTCCCATCGTTCGGTCCCAGCTCCTGCCAACCTAGCAGTTCGAAAGCACCCCTAAGTGTAAGTAGATAAATAGGTACCGCTTTATAGCGGGAAGGTAAACGGCGTTTCCGTGTGCAGCGCTGGTGCTGGCTTGCCAGCTGCGGCTTTGTCACGCTGGCCACGTGACCCGGAAGTGTCTTCGGACGGCGCCGGCTCCCGGCCTCTTAAGCAAGATGAGCGTGCAACCCTAGAGTCGGACACGACTGGCCCGTACGGGCAGGGGTACCTTTACCTTTACTAATTTCAATGGGTCTACTCCAAGAAGGATTAGCACTGAATTTAAGCACCCAACACATTCCAAGTTAAATTGCCCAGTAGTCATGGCAATGGGCCCAGGCCTCAAATCCCATTTCCTGAATTATCTCAAACAGGAGCCATTCAGTAGCAAACCTATTTCCTTCAGCCCCACAACCTGCTACTTCTTACTGCCGGCTAATAATGTGCTATGGCCACATTCACACCATTTTATTAAAACAAACAAACAAACAAACAAACACGATACCACTTTAAGCTGTAATGGCTTCCCCTAAATAATTATGGGAGCTGTAGTATGTTAAGGTGCCAGGAACTGTCAGGAGCTGCCTCCTGCAGCTACAATTTCCAGAGCTGTCTGGGAAGTAGAGGGATTGGCTGTTAAATCAATCAGAATAGCAGCTCTGCCTCTGTGAAAGAGCTCAGGCACATCTGGCCCAGGCAGCATAGCCAATAGCCAGAGATGAGGGGAACTGGAAGTCCAAAACCATCTGGAGGGTGTGAAGTCACAAAGACCCTATCTGCACTATAGATTTAAAGCACTATTATATCACTTTAAAACAATCATTACTGGAGGGTTGGGGAGAGAAGAATCCTGGGAACTGTAGTTTGTTAAAGATGCAGAATGTTTTCCCCATCCCAGAGAATTTGAATTCCCAGAGTTTCCTGAGACAAGGGATTGATTGCTGAACCAGGGAAAGGGCTATAGCTCAGTGGTAGAGCATCTGCTTTGTTTGCTGAAAGTCTCAGGTTCAATCCCCAGCATCTCTGCGTAGGGCTAGAACTCTCCTGAAACCCTGGTAAAAGGCAGCTTCCTATGTTCCTAAGCACTCTGAGCACCCTTAACAATCTACATTTCTAGTAGTAGTAGTTATAGTAGTAATAATAATAATATTGATATCCAGCCATTCTGGGCGGCTTCCAGCATGTATGAAAACATAATAAAATATAAAACATCGAAAACTTCCTGATACACGGATTCCTTCAGATGTCTTCTACAAGTTGTGTAGTTATTTTTTTTTCTTAATGTTTTGTTCATTTTATGTACAATCTTTACAACAGAAGACTTCACATCCAAAGTAAAACAGTATATAACAAAACCTTGAGTCTCATGTTTTCATTTACAGTGGTACCTCTGGTTACATACGCTTCAGGTTACAGACTCCACTAACCCAGAAATAGTACCTCAGGCTAAGAACTTTGCTTCAGGATGAGAACAGAAATCTCGCAGCAGCAGCAGCAGCAGCAGGAGGCCCCATTAACTAAAGTGGTGCTTCAGGTTAAGAACAGTTTCAGGTTAGGAACAGACCTCCGGAACGAATTAAGTACTTAACCCGAGGTACCACTGTATACTGGTTCTTCTCAGGTTCCCTTATTTTCATATCCCTTAATATTTGTCTCCTTCTTTTGGTTCCTTATTCTTAATCTCTTAGATCCCATATATATCTTCAACAATTTTCCAATTAATGCCCTCACCTCCCTCCCCCTAAACCTGTTGCTTCCCTTCACCCATGTGCGATCTTCTTTCCTTACTGTTGGTTTTTTTGCGTTAACAGCTGTTTATATTTGTTGTTCCATATTTGTTATAATATTATCCTATATCCTTGCACCCTTTAAGCTATTGCATTTTTAAAGCTCCAAAACCAACTCTTTTCATGTAAACCTTTACGCATTCCCACTCTTTGTAATTTTTTTGGTTGGGACAGCCTCTAATTGATGCTGTTAATTTTACCATCTCCACAAATTCACAAATTTTAGCTTGCCATTCTAGTAGTTCTGGTATTTTGTCTGTTTTCCAATTTTTTGCCACTAATATTCTGGCTGCTGCTGTTGCGTAAAGGATTACATTCCTTTTATCCTTGGGGATGTCACTAGATATTAAGCCCAGCAGAAATGCTTCTGGCTTTTTAGAAACTGAACTCCTAAATATCTTTTTTAACTCTTCATGTACCACAATCCAGAACTGTTTAACCACCTTACACCCCCATCACATATGATACATTGTCCCCACCTCTGTTTTACATATCCAACAGAGATTTGAGTGTTTTTTGTACATCTTTGATAAATTTCCTGGTGTGAGGTACCAACAATAAAGCATCTTCATTATATTCTCCTTAATCAGATATCAAGCTGTAAATTTTATATCAGTTTTCCATAATCTAAGTTGTGTAGTTCTTTATCTCCTTGACATCTGACTGGAGGGTGTTCCACAAAGAGGGTGCCACTGCTGAGAAGACCCTTAGGAATTATTGGAGAAAAGCCATCACTGTTTTCAAAGTGCTGCAAGAGTGCTTCAGATGTATAGCACAGAGGCAGGGATGTAATTTAATCCAGCAACATCCAACACTGGCTGATGGAGACTGAGGATGCAAAATGAACAGATTGTCTGGAAGTGACCATGGCTTTCTTCCTATAATTCCAGCACCCAGTCTACTTGAAGGTTTAGGTGCAGTAGCTGATTTGGGACCTCAGTCCTGTCTGGTTTTTGGCCAAGATGCCCTTTGCTGGCTGTGCCACAGTGGAGATGGCACTTTTCTGAAGCTTCTTGGGGATGTTGTCTTGACTTCCCTTTCCAAACTGTGTGTCCTTCACAGGATGATGTTTATTACTGCCATGAAAAGAGCTTTGTCTGAGCTGGTATTTTTTTTGGGGGGGGGGGCGGGAGGAAGAGTATTGGATTCCTGTCAACAAAGGCCCATCGGCCAGACCTGCATTGTGGCAAGCATCTGCCTGACACGCACCAGAACTAGACACGTTGTTACTGGAAGTGGCATCAGAGGCTCTTTCTTAAATTAGGACCCATGGCAACGGTCCAAGTTGAGTTGAGTGATGGGGAAAAATGTCAACGTCGCTGCCTAGATGATATTGTCTTGCTGTGCCTTGGACAGATATACCACTTTATTTATTTATTTAATGATGAATTACATAATATTTGGCTGCATGAAAGGACATTTAATTTCCTTTTTAAAAATTGTTTTTATAATACCTTTTATAATAAACAAATAACTTCCATATCTCCTCAAAATCATTTCTCCTGCATATTCCCTGTCTTACCTTAATAGCACTTGTTAATTTATCATTAATAGATATATCCCACACCTCTTTTTACCATTCTTCCATTTTATATTCACCTTGCCCCACGGCGTTTCATTCTCATGCAGAAATGCCTCCCAGAGACAAGCTAGCACGAGAGATGGTCTAAACTTGCTGAGCAACATGCCCAGAGCTGGCCCAAGGGATGCAAGCACTTTATTGTGGACATGGTGATGCATGCATGGAAGCTCATAGTGTAGCATCCACACAACACAGTCCACACTGAAGTGCCATCCTATACCCCTTTACCATTTCATATGGATTTACCATTTCCACAGAAAATCCAGTAAGAAGAAAAACAATGCAGAAACTGGGTGGCTTCATGCAGATGCCGTGATAAAGCTGTATGTGTGAACATTACCAATTCCACAATAAACTACTGTGTGAAAGTTAACATTCAGCATCTTATAAACAGTGGCATACCATCACTGGGCTGCCCCTTCAGCTTTCCTACACACTAGTGGCAAACAGAAAGACCTACCACCTTTGATGATAATAACCAATTCTCTTTTCTATTGGCTGCATTGCAACACCCTGTGTTATGTGAAGAAACATGTCCTCTTTCAGGCTTACTAACAGAAGCTTCAATGAGAACCTTCCAGAGGATAATAAAAGCAGGGTTTTTTGGGGGGAGGGGTGTGTGTGTGTTTGTAGAAAAAGTGGCAGTTGCTATTTAAAGCAAAATAAGGATACAGCAAAATCAAATACAGTTGAAGTAAAATTAAATTAAAAATCCAGTGACTCATTTAGCACTGCATATCATTTTATCCTAAATCTCACAGTTTTGTTACAAATTTTCAGAGTTATAGTGATTGCAAGAAGACTGTGAGATGACCAAAGCTGTAAGCAATTTGCCAGCACCCTGTTTCATATGTCTTCCACCGCTGGGTGGATAGGATTCTTTGTCCTGTTTCTATTTTCCCTCTTTTCAGTGGGGACCTGAGTCCTTACCACTCTGTAAAGCACCGTGCATAATAATGGCAATCGGCATCATCTTCAGACTAGGATAGAAGTCTACATTTCAAACAACTGGCTAGAGATCCTTGAAGTGAAGGCCCAAGACAGGAGTTGATCATCATGTGAGCTGTGCACAGGTGGTCTCAAGCGAGCTACTGCCATTCCTGTGGAACCTCCTTTTATTGAGACAAATATGCAAGCCAGGCAGATACATTTTTGGGCTGTGACCTTTACACATCTTCCGTCCCGAGATCGTGGGGTGGTACAAACTTATTTTGGCACCTGTTTCCACAGCGTCATTTTCCCCTTGCACAGTGTATGACGAAGGAGACAAAAGGTCTCAGGGACAAAAGGTTACAGACAGGACACCGCAGACTGCTGAGACCGCAAAAGGTCAGACCGAGGGAACGATGCTCTAGACAGCTATGACTTGTCTGAGGGGGAGTTTTTCCTGCACCCCAGGGTCACGCGTGCAGGCAGATTGTGGCTGCCTGCTGATGGGGAAGTGTGCTCCCTCCGGACCCCACTCCCCACTCCGCGATATCCCTACATCTCCCCTTTTCTGTCTATCAAAGAGAAGGTCCTGAGTCCACCCGTGCCCTGTGTGTGATGCCGGGCATACTCCAAATTGGAGGAGTGTATAATGCCGGGAGCAAGGTGTTGAAGCCAAATTAGATGAACCCGAATTTGATCAGAAGCAGAGAGGGCCATGACGCAGGGACCAGAGCGAACTTTGCAGAGCTGTAAAATAGTGGGACTACATGCATACCACAATAGCAGCAAGTAAGACAGGTTGTAAACATTACAGCATAGGTGAAGATGTGTTTGAGTCATAAAAGATCAGGAGGTCAGCTAGTGAGCTAGTTCCACAGATTGTCAAAGCCTTCATTGGCAAAAGTAGGCATGGCGTGAAAAGAAACAGCATGGAGTCAGCAGCAAGTTGGGCAAATATATGGCAGCAGTCAGTTAGGAAATGTCTCCGGTTGTTCAGGCTCGAGAAAGCTGATATTGTCCAACAGGAACAAGGGCTTGATGTCACCCAAGTGACTGAAGCGACTCCTTCCCGGTCTGCACTCAGTGGTACTACGTCTCACTCGGGTGGCGCTTTACTGGCATCTCCCATAGGAAGCTGGAAGTTTGGAGTCGGACTGGAGCCGGACTGGTCAGGCCATGATGCCAGACCATGCTGGAGAGCGAATCGCACACACCGAACTGGAACTCACACAAGACCTGTGGGGGTAGAAATAAAGCATAGCCCCACCCCCAGCTGGTCAGGGGCCACAAGGCCACGCCACTTCAGGTCTGCTGCAGATCCGGTAGCTGTCGATATAAAAGTTTGTTAGCTCGAGGTTCTTGGACTTGTGGAGATGTCTGTCTGCTGGTGAAAAACCTGTCCGAATCAAAAGCCAGATGGTTAAATGAAAAACCGCAAGGTGTTAAATTTATGCTGGATGTTGCCTAGGGCCTACACTTCTCCCCCTTTCCTAATGTTTTCCAAAGGTGTCTTCGGCATCAAGCCTGTGTGCAGGCTGCCCGAGACCTTCTCTTTGAACATTTGGCAGGAGAAGGACTGTCTAGTACTGTGGACAGGCAAAGTCAGCTGCCTCAAAAGTGTTTCCCTTTGATTGCTGCATGCGCTTTGCAAGCATTTAAGAAAGTCCCTGAATCTGGCAAGCCCTCTAAGAGTTTTGCTAGTATCAGGCAAGGCGCATCTGAATCCTTAGCCCTGATGAAAGTCACTGTGAACCTGCAAACTCAATTGCGTGGCAAGTCCCCTCCCCCATGTGAAATGAAGACACTGGACACGTTATTTAAGGTTAATGGGCATAAAAAGGCCACAACTTTATTGATTACAGAATTGAAAGGTATTGGCCTTAGGCATTGGCTCCTATCGACTACCCGGCATGGAGACCGGGAAGGGTTATCCACAAGCCGTGGGAGTCCTGTTGAAGTACGCCAACTAGGATCCCATGGGTGTCACCGCTCAGGGGCGTGCTGGAGGCCCTTACCTCCCTAGGTTTCGGACAAGGCAACGCCCCCCGGAGTCCTCTACCGGACTACCCTTTTCCTTGGGGGAAGGTGATGGCGCTTCCTTCCCCCCCATTCATTTGCATAACAATAACCCCTGCCAATGCCTAACCGCCAATACCGCGGAAGTTGTGACGTTTGCTACGAGGTAGGCGAAAAAACCAAAAGGCTACTCTTTCTCTAGAGTAGGTAACTCTTGCACTTCTTCAAAGTTTTCTGGCTCAGTTATACAAACCTGGTTTATGGTGGCTGCGAACCCATAACGGGCTGGAGGTTGACCTTTATTACTTCTTGCAGACCTCCTTGGTTCATTAATCTCACCTCCTGGGCTACCTTCAGGACTGCTTTTGGGGTGGATTGACTCTGGAGATTTACCTCCTCCTGTCCCGGTTGCACTTTCTTTCCCCCCCTGCTCCATGCTAGCAGCTGGAGAAAAATGCTCAGTCTTTACATCCTCCCTTTCAATTTCTCTGAGAGAGCTGCCAATTCTTAGCTTTGTTTCAACTGCCTTATCAGGTACGCTCGGCAGTAAAAAAAATTCTGGCAGCAGGTTTGCATGTATCTTGGGCCAATTTCTTTGCTCATTAAAGCTGGCTGACCGACTATAACTCAAAAGATTTTTATCATCTTCAAACCTGTAGGCTTTCATACCGCTTTCATACCCAAGAAATAGCAACTGCTGTGCCCTTTTTCCACATTTTCTTCAGTTTTTTACAGGTATGTCAACCCATGCCTTTGTCCCAAAGATTCTCAAATGTTGCAAACTGGGACTTTTGTTATAGTGAATCTTATAGGGTATGTCATCTAGTACCCTTGACCACAAACGATTTCCAATATAATTCACTGTCTTCATACTCTCAGCCCAGTATTTAATTGGAAGTTTTGCATCTGCTAACAATGCTTTCATTTGTGTCTGCAAGACACCTCCCCTACGCTCTGCTACTCCGTTCTCCTGAGGAGTTGTCACGTTGGTAAGCCTATGTTTAATCCCTTGGGATCTCAACCAGTTTCTTAGGGAGCTTGCCATAAATTCTCCTCCCCTGTCTGTCTGAATAGAGCACACCTTTTGGCCAAGTTGCCTTTCTACCCTTCTTACCCAGAACTTCAAAGTTTGGGCAACATCAGATTTTTGCTTTAATGGATAGACCCAGCCAAATCTAGAATAGTTATCCACTAGGATCAAACAATACTTGTTACGGGAGACACTTGGTGGAAAAGGACCAGTTACATCAGCATGAATCAACTCCAGTGGTTTTTTGGGTTTCTCTCTGGCTTGCTCTTGCTACTGGGCAAGCCTTGCTTTTAACCTCCTTGGAGATATTGCAGTCTAAGCAATTATCACAACTTTTAATGTTTTTCATCCCCCCACACAACTCCAATGTTTTGTTCAGCACCTTAAAGCTAGCATGAGCCAGATGCCTGTGCAGCAGATGAATACACATATCGTGGGTTGGGACATTTTGCACATTTGCATCCTTAGACTCACACTGTAGTACATACATATTAGTTCTAAGGTTAGCATTTGCCAACACTGCCCCATTTTGCTTTATCTGGCACTGGTCTCCCACGAAGTTTACTTTAAAGCCTGCTTTTGCCAAGTCAGGAATACTCAGGAGATTGTTTTGCAAACTAGGCACACACAACACATTCCTGAATGTGTGTCCCAGCTGTGGGAACACAATCTCCCCCTCACAGACCACATTAGCTTTCTGGCCTGTAGCAAGACTTACATGTTTTTGTTTGAAGCCCTAGCACCAGTTAGCAATGCTTTTCTTTTACAAAAAGTTTGAGAAGCTCCGCTGTCCAGAACCCACAGCTCTTCATTTTCTTGACCATCTGCAGACACCCAAGCGGTAGACTCTCTCTGCTGCCTCTTGTGCTTCTGCTGTTTTTGTTGTTTCCTTGGGCAGTCCCAAAGCAAATGTCCACTGGACTTGCAGCAAAAACACCTTTTTACTTTGTTGACCACCGGCTGGTCTGCAGCAGCTCCTCCTGGCTGTTTCTCTGGCTCCCGACACCTCTGCTCTTCCCGGCTGTTGTTCCCTCTGGGATGCTCCAACAGCTGGGCTGAGGTCATCTTTCGCTCTGCACGCCTGTCCTCCTCTGATTACAACCATCCGGTAACGTATTCCAGAGTCAGCTTATCAGTCTCTACTGACTCGAGGGAATTGACCAGCATATCATAGCTGTCATCAAGGGAACTCAGGACTATAAAGACTTTGTCCTCTTCCCCCACAGGCCTCTCTCTTAAGGCTAGCTCCTGGAAACAGCCTGTTAGTAATTTTAGGTGGTTTACCAGGGAGTCCCCCGGTTTCTTCCGACACCGGTACATTCTCCTGGTCAGTGTTATTAGCGAGCCATCTGTCTCTCGCACTTGGACAGCCTTGAGCACATTCCACACCTCACTTGCCGTCACCTTATCAGCTACGTAGACTAGCTGGCTGTTATCCACTCCAAGGATGATCGTAGCCAAAGCTTTCTCATCCTTTTCTAGCTGGGCCTCTCCTAGTGCCAGCTTTTCACCATCGTCCTCATCCTCCTCAGGGGGCTGCGGTGGAGCCTCCACCACTTTCCACAGGCCCTCACGCTTGAGGAAGTGTTCCATGCGGACCGACCAGATGCTGTAGTTTGTGGCCATCAGCTTCTCCAGCAACACGCCAGCTCTAGACTGCTCCATCCCTGCAGCTCACCTCCAGCACCCACGGCTAGATAACTGCCACCTGTACTCTTGCGCAGTGGAAGCGTGCTGGGCCCATAACCCTGTTGTGAATTCCTCACGGCGCTTTTAGCAGAATGCTTAGAGTCCCAGGTTCTTTAGTGCAGTATTTAATATTGTGAGCTAAATATATATACAAATATCTACAGAAGCAGTTCATATAATCAGACAGAGTACCTGCACTTTGAGGCAAAAGAAGACTCCACACTCATCTACACCACTCCACCACAATTACTGTTGAACAGGCTTTTCTTTTAAACCGGTGACAGCCAATCACATTACTGCTGAGTCATTCCACAGAGAGTATTGCATCAGCCTGTTGCAAACTGAAGCCTGCAGACTTACATACACAACATCCTGTGAATCCCAACATTCCAACATAACAATTTTAACGAAATTACATCATCCACATTGTTTCCCCCCATTTTCCCCCTCTCACCCTACAAAAGAAAAAAGAACCCCCCCCCCCCAGACTTCCCTCAGCTCCTCTCTCTGGTTTCTCGACACATAATTTTATCTGCATGTTGTAAAATTGTAAAAATCCTCAATTTATCTATCTATATATTACCAATAAAGAATTTGTGGATGTTTATTCAAAACCTGCCAAGAAGTCCAGTTCATTTTGTTGTTTCTTCAAATACTTTGCAAAAGGCTCCCATTCATCTTTAAAATCACAGTTATCCTTGTCACGTAGTTTGTGTGTCAATTTTGCCAATTCCGCATAGTCCATCAGTTTTTCTTGCCACAGTTCTTTAGTCGGGATTTCCTCGTTTTTCCATCCTTGTGCTATTAAGACTCTTGCCGCCGTTGTCACATACATGAAAATGTTTTTTAGTTTCTTTGGCAGGTCTTTCTGCACAATCCCTAACAAGAAGGCTTCAGGCTTTCCACAAATGTTAAATGGAACATTTTCTTCAACTCATTATATATCATTTCCCAATTTTTTAAATTTTGCTACAATCCCACCACATATGATAAAAGGTCCCTTCTTTTTCCTTACATTTCCAACACAGTTTTGAACTGGTTTTGTACATTTCCCCTAATTGTACTGGTGTTATATACCATCTATACATCATTTTCATATAGTTTTCTTTCAGTAAAGAACAATCTGTGAATTTCAAATCCCTTTTCCATAACTTTCCCCAATCTTCCAACATAATGTTATGACCTATATCTTGTGCCCATTTAATCATAACTGCTTTCACCTCTTCATCTTTCATCTCCCATTCTAACAAAATACTGTATGCACCTTTCAGCAATTTTACTTTCCCTTCTACCACTTCTTTTTGAAGTCTGGATGTTGTATAGCTAAATCCCTTCTTATTGTCTTCTTTGTATGTTTCATGTAGTTGTCGATAATGTAACCAACTCTGAAAATGGTCTTTTATTTCTTCATATTCTCTTAAACAGCCCAATTACAGGGGTTGTTATTTTGTACTAATGAGCAGCTATGGTACATACCAGGTTTTTCAACTATGACACGTGACCTGGTTTAGATGATCCTATCTCACCTTAATAAGTTAGCATATACAGTGGTACCTCAGAATGCGAATGGGATCCGTTCCGGAGCCCCGCTTGCATCCTGAAGTGAACGCAACCCGTGACTGCGCATGTGCATGAAGTCATTTTGACCGTCTGAGCATGCACGAAACCCAGGAGTAACGTGCTCCATTACTTCCAGGTTGCCACGGAGCGCAACCCGAAAGCACTCATCCTGAAGCATATTCAACCCGAGGTATGACTGTATGCAAGTCTTGTGGCTTTCCTCCTTGATGTGAGTTGGTTAAAGCTGAAAGTGTCCAAATAATCATGGTTTCCCAGTTCCTCAGGACTAGGAAACTATAATATCCTGGGGCGCTTCCAGATTGATGCTATTTTGGAGTGGGATTGAATCACATGCTGGCAAATTGAGGTTGCACATTTAAAATTGCATTTGGTCTCTTGTGCAATAAAACCACTTCCTAAAAAAACCGGTTTTCTTTACAATAAATAAAGTGAGGGGAAATGCTTTGGAAAGTGTTGGGATAATAATTGCTCGACGCAACATCATCCCTGCAGACAAATCAGAATGAATGTGCAAGATACATTTGGTGTCATCTAACCTCCCTGCAAACTTTGTGCAAACAAATCAGGATGAATGTTTCAATAAACAGGTTTCCTGAAAGGACCACCTGTTTGGAACAAGCTAGGATCACAAACATGCTTTGAAGTTTGTTCACAATCCTGGATTATTTCCCAACCTGGTCACCATAGTTTCCAAGTTCAGACAAAATAGGAAACTATGATTCTTCGTACACTTATGCTGTAACTGACTTGTGCTGAGAATGAAAGGGTGATGTACCTATCACAAAGCTTGTTCACGGGTAAAAGGTAAAGGTAAAGGGACCCCTGACCATTAGGTCCAGTCGTGACTGACTCTGGGGTTGCAGCGCTCATCTCACTTTATTGGCCGAGGGAGCCAGCGTACAGCTTCCTGGTCATGTGGCCAGCATGACTAAGCCGCTTCTGGTGAACCAGAGCAGCACACGGAAATGCCGTTTACCTTCCCGCCAGAGCGGTACCTATTTATCTACTTGCATTTTGACGTGCTTTCGAACTGCTAGGTTGGCAGGAGCAGGGACTGAGCAATGGGAGCGCACCCCATCACGGGGGTTCGAACCGCCGACCTTCTGATTGGCAAGTCCTAGGCTCTGTGGTTTAACCCACAGCGCCACCTGCGTCCCTTCTGTTCACAGGTACCATTGTCCAAACTGGATCAATGAAAAAAAAATCATGTTCGCCATCACATTACATGCTAAGCATGTACTTATGAGGCACATTTGAAATCTGACACACATACATTTTCAGAGGGCTAAGATGCCAGATGCTTTAATGTCAGACTTAGTGGAGAGGAGGGTGCAAAGCAACCTTGTATTCTCTAAGATGGTCAAATGCTTGTGAGATCAAACTATTTCAGCTCCCTCCCCTACCCCACCCCTCTGGCTGTCTTCCAAACCCCCATCCTCTTTGGGACACTACCTCAGTCCCTGGTGCCTTACAAAATGCCCATGACATACTTTGCCACCATGGGGCACAAATTGGAGGAAAAGAAAACAACAGAAAGATCATGAGAGGAAATGCCAATGGGGAGGATAGAGAAGAGACAAGCACAGTGGCTGAAACCTAGTTAGAAGCCACACCTTTTGCTTCCCATCAGTTTCCAGATATGGGGAAGCTGGCTACAGATTTATAGTAGAGGTACGGATTTATAGCACAGTGCTCTCTGCCTGTACTCAGAGGCACTCCTTCTCCACAGGGTCCAAGGTGGAATGCCAACACTGGAAATGGGTCCCAGGACTAAACCCTGCCTCAGATTAAGACTTCCGGGGTGGCGCCTCCGATGATGGCGGACTCCCTCTGAACAGGAGGGACAAGCTCCGCATGAAACGGGTCTTTACCGCTGCGGCGTAGCGGGGACCCTTCTGGAAATCACAGGCGGATGAAGCCTGTGACCGTGGGACTCGGCGGGCTCCTTTAGCGCCCCCCAACCCACTAAGGAATCCAGAAACGGGCTCCGAAGTGAAGAGGGGGAAGTGGCGCTGTGCTGTGAGTCGACTGCTTTTTCTGCGGAGCGAAGCCGCATAGCTGTCATCGGAGAGCGCTGCCTTCTTCCTGGGACAATTTGGCACTAAAATAACCAACCGTGAGTACTGGAACGTTAAATATCTGGATTTTAAACAAGCATTGGCGAAGTTAAAGGAATCTGAACTTTAAAATTTACCCCAATTTGGTACTGAAACGGAAAGAGCTAAACAGGAAGTCGCCTTTCCGTTCCCTTGTGTTATAACAAAGCAAAGACAATGCATACTAGAGCCTTAAAAATCTCTCTTAAAAGATCATATTTCACCATTTAAAACAGTGGAACCCCCCTTTGGAAGCAGGAGAAGAAGGGGGTCTTTTTATTGACTTGTTAAAACCTGCGGAAATAAAGTGAAAGTAAAGTAAATTTCCACCGTCCTGCCCCTGGAGTGGGGGGGGGGGTCAGATTTGACATTTGAAGCTCATTGACCAGAAAGAAATACTTTGACAGATAGTTAAAAGGAGGGAAACATTGTGACTCCATTGTTTCTTTTTGCTTTCAAAAAAGAAAAAAGAAAATGGACAGAATATTTTGAGGAAGATACTTTGTTCCTTAGGTACTCGAGGTAAAGAACAATCGGAAGTTTCTCCCCCTAGAGGGGAGCCATGAAACTGTAACCTGGGAACTGCAATTGTTTACTGATTTCGATCGTGGGAAGAGTTCTGTGACCTTGTAAGACAATGACTTCAGAAGCACTGTTGGGTGCTCTCTGCTTCTATCTCATCACTGGAGGAGTTTTTCTGCAACCTTGTGCCTCCTTCACCTGTTACTTCCAAGCAGTTAGATTGCCTACATGATCCTGCAATGACTCCAAACAACCTTTTAAACACCTCCAAGCAGGTAGACTGTCCATGTGACCCTGCAACGACTTCAAATACTCCCTTGCTAGGAGACAAATCGCTGTTGGATATAACCTCCAGCCCAGATGGCCTCTCTCCCTACCCTGACCCTCATCGTAAATCTTTATGTGATATAGTACAATCAGTGGAGCTGAGGACTTTGCAGAAATTCTGCCTGCACTTGGCTGACAAAATAAAGGTGCTATCAGCTTCCATCAATATGTTAGAGGAAAAACTAAATGCCTTCACCAAAACCCCTGTCTCGATTTTGAATCCGCCATTAAATCATCAGGGACCTGATAATCATGAGGCACAGAGCCTAAGTAGGGGGCAGCAGCTAGTAAACCTCCAACTCACCCCTAACAATATATGCTTGAACATCGCTCACTCCTGCTTCCCCTACTATGCCTGGAGAAACTGTAAAGCTGCTGTGATCTCATTGCGAATGTTGACCAGGTCCTACTTGGCCCAGGGTGGTCTCCTATCATTAGAATGGCTGCCAGAGACTCCAAAATTTAAGCGCTTGTTGCTCAAGTTGGACTCTCCCAGGCTTCCTGCACTTTTGAGCAAACTTCAAAATCGTCTCAACTGGTTTGGAATCTTCCCACAAAGATGCTTCTTTAACAACTGTAGGGGCACTATTGGGAAAATCCCAAACTCAGCAAATTTGGTTAGCCGGCCTACAAGGAGGATTGAGGATTATGACCGGAATTCCCAGCAACGGACCCTTCCTATGAACCCCTCCCCACGATCTACTAACCGACCATCCCACCGGCAAGAAGGGACTGCCTTAAGGGGTAGAGCTTTGACGGGTCCAGCTTCGGCCATTATAGATGCTCCTAAAGATTGCCAGACACAAGCCCATGTGGACCCCCCTGCAGCGATAACGATCTCCAATCCTCAAAATGGCTGTATTCCTTGTGCTGATACCATGACGATGCAAGAGACACTAGGAGATCCAGTAGCCCTTTGGACAAACACTGAGGCAGTGGCAAGGCTAAACATGCTACTGGAAGCTAACCGAAAAGGATGTCTTTCTTCTGTCTTACATAGTGCTTTCCCATCCACAAGCCTCGATCCTCAAGGCACGACCCCTGCAACTACAGAGCATACGGCAAACGACGAGTCTATGGACTTGTCGGTTAGTAACACCCCCTCGTATCAAGATTTTCTCTTACAGCGATCTACAAATTTGCCCCAGCCACTGGCTGCTCCTGTGACATGTGACAACTTGAACCTGAAATGCAAACAATCAAAAATCACTGCCTTTTTTCACCCTACTGCCCCTCCACGCAGCGTGCACCCCCATTTGGACTCTCCAGGATTAACCACGCAGGAGAAATCATGACTTGAGGGAAACACAAAGCGGCCTCTTACACTACTATCATGGAATGTGGCTGGTATTAAATCCAAACTGACAGATCCATCATTTGTTGCCTATATAAATGGCAGCCACATCCTTCTATTCCAAGAGTCATGGGCCTGTGAGGACTTCTATCTAACAGGATACAAGGGCTTTTACCTGAATGCCACGCAGAACTCGTTACCACATGGTAGACCGCAAGGAGGCTTGGCTACTTTTGTTTCCTTAGCCATAAATTTTCAGGCTGAAAAAATCGACATCCAGTCGTCACTCATGCTGATTATAAAGTTGCAAACAGCAGAGGAAACGATAGTAGTGATCAATATCTACTTATGTCCAATTTATAAGAGAAATTTGGTTGATCTGAGATGGCAGGAAATCCAAGTGACATTGGAAACACTTTTTGATAAATACCCCGAAGCCACTTTTCTGTTGGCGGGAGATTTTAATGGACGCCTGTCACATACTGACCAAATCTTATTCTCTAAATTTAGCAAGTACCCTTCTTCACCTCTTGTGACTACAGATCTTTTACCAAGGAAATTCAAAGATAACATAGCCACCTACGCAGGTTTTAAATGCAGGCAAACCTTGCTGGCCCTCAATTTCCTTCTGCTAAATGGGGCAGTCAGCTCGGACTACCCTGCCGAATTCACCTATTGGTCAGGTTCACGTGCATCCACTATTGATTTTGTATGGATATCTCCTGACCTTACCCCCAAAATATCCAGCTTTAAGGTGGCTACAAGATTGGAGAGTGATCACTTCCCTCTAGAAATTTCCTTGACTCTGGCTGACGAACTTGATAGGCACTCCTTTGTGCACCTATCAAATGATCATCTGGAGATAAGACCTACAGCCCTTAAATGGACCTCCAATTCGGCCCAGCAGTTGAATGAACTTCTCTGGTCTGATCAGCTCCAAATAAAAAGGGCTTCCCTTATGCAGGCGGATGAGCATCTACCAATATATGACGATATAGTAGAACTTCTAAAACCAACACTAGCTCAGTCCCCCACAAAGCATGGTAAACAGTTTTTCCACAAAAAATGGTTCGATGAGGAATGCAAAAACTTCAAGAATCATCTGTACAATGAATGGTTGGCATATAGAGCATCAAATGACCCCATGCCAAATAACCATCTTATCACCCTCAGGAGAAGTTATAAAGCCCTACTAAAGGAGAAGAAGCTCGAGGCAGAAAGAAACAATTGGAACAACCTTTTGATAGCTGCAGAGAATAGAAATCCAGCCTCTTTTTGGCAGTTAATTTCCAGATACCTGGGTAGGCCGCTTGCAAGAATAGAACCCCACATCTCAGCGGACACTTGGGAAAGATACTTCGCCGATCTGTATGCAGCTCATGATGCCTGCGGAGATACGGTGGAGCCGGAAGCACTGCCCGATTGGGACCCAGTTACATGCCCTGAAGTTGAAACTCTCATAGATCGATTTAAAGCAGGCAAGGCCCCCGGTGATGACCTTATATCCATTGATGCCATCAAAGCAAATAAAGATTGGTGGATCCCACTTTTAGCAGCACTTTACACGCATATAAACAAAACAGCAAAATTTCCCTCAAGCTGGAGCTCTGCGTTGATTGTATTAATACATAAGAAAGGCCCACGTACAGAGCCGAGCAACTTTAGGCCAATCAGCTTGCTAAATGTCATTGGGAAGATTTACTCGGGGTACCTGCTAAACAAACTATCGAAATGGATGGAGGACGACAATATCATTGCCGATGAACAGGCGGGTTTTCGCCCTGGAAGATCTACCACAGACCAAATATTAACCTTGAATCACCTGGCGGAAAAGTATGCCGGCAAAGCCCCAAAGGTCCTTCATGTGGCTTTTATTGACCTTAAGCAGGCATTTGATCAAATCTCTAGAAAGCAGCTATGGACAAAACTGGCTGCAACAAAGATCGATCGTCGTCTCCTTCATCTGATTATCAGCCTTCATACAAACACCTTTCTGAGAATCAGGCTAGACAATAAAGGCCTAGTCTCCAACCCCGTTACCACCACTAGAGGGGTAAGACAGGGTTGTTTATTGGCCCCAGCATTGTTTAACTTTTACATTAACTCACTGGTGACTCACATGGCCAATGATGCTTTCCACCCCCCCCCAAATTAGCAGGCCGATCGCTGAATGTTCTTCTGTATGCGGATGACGCTGCACTTCTTGCTAGATCCCCTATTGGACTGAGGAGAATGTTGCAAGCTCTACATGAATACTGTGATCAGCATGAGCTCCAACCCAACTATGCTAAGACCAAGATCATGGTCTTCTCTGCCCGTCCGAGACTCCATCGATGGTCGATGAACGGGATCCCCCTAGAGCAGGTTAACTGCTTTAAATATCTGGGACAAGTAATACGGTCAAATAGGTCTTTTCTGGCCCATAGAGACTATATAACAACTAATGCATCTAAAGCAGCCATCCAGATTAGATCTCTATATGCTAAGAATCAGGCTCAATCAGTGAAGATAGCTTTGAGACTCTTTCAAATGAAAGTCATCCCCCTTCTTTTGGTGGGCATCTCTTTAGGCTCCCGTAGGGACTTTTTGAAACTGGATTCTATCCAAACGCGATTCCTTAGAGCCATCCTTAGGATTCCCCCCTCGGTAGCGGGTGCGGTTATGAGATTAGAGGTCGGCTGGCAATCTCTACGGTATGTGGCCTTGAAGACGAAGCTCTGGCTATGGCTCAAGCTTTGTTTTAAACCAGTGGGTATTGCCCCCATGATATTGAGGGACGATTTCCAATCATCGTGGGAAAGGGAGGTCACTAACGAGGTTCAATCCTGCGGATTGTCTCATCTTTTCTTTGAGTCTATGACATACAATCAAGCTAGAGCTGTGATCTCCCGGAGACTGAGTGACATTGCCAGACAAGAGGACATAGCCCAGGTAAAACCAGGGATGTTCCTAGGGGACCAGATCTATCGGACCATACCAGCCCCCTACCTTGCAGAAATCCACTATGTGGAATACCACAGACTTCTTACAGCGGCTAGATTAAATGTCCTTGACTCTGCGATATTGTGGGGAAGGTACAGGGGAGTACCATACGCCCAGAGAACCTGTCATTGTGCCATGGGTGTGGTTGAGTCCACTGAACACATTCTCTTGACTTGCCCTTCTTATGCAGAGCTTAGACAAAATTTTATAGACCCACTCCTATGTCAATTTAGCTCCCTACCAGGAGAAAACCAGGTTTTACACTTGCTGAACAATGTCGCTAGAGCTATACCTTCCTTGGTGGCCAAATTTCTTTTTTTAGCTTTTAAGCGCCGCAAGACTATAACTGACTGTATTGATATGGGGCTATCTGTTTAGCCCATTTTAGTGTTGGCTAAGTTCTAAAATCTTCTTGGATGTTTTAACTGTGTATTGACAAATGTACTTTTTTCTGACTGACGGTCGAATAAAAGGATGATGATGATGATGTTGGGTGCTCTCTGCAACATAAGCGCCCTATTGGACCAATTAAGTCAGAAGATGGACTTTATGACAAAAGCTGCCAGTGCTCTTGATCAGGCAGTGGAAAATCATAAGGAGCCCATTCAGGAATTAAAACAGGAGTGTGCTAAGACAGAACAACGAAAAGAAGAGGACTTTGTTGAATCTTGGGAGCCAGAGATGGAGGGACTTTTGGCCCAGCAGGAAAATGAGCCTTTGGATTTGAAAGATAAAGTCTTGATTGGACTAGAATTGGGGGGTTGGTCTGAACCCCCTATGTTGGGAAGTTTGGACTTTCAGAGCCTGGAAATGGGCCGTCAGAGATTTGGAGTGGTTGAGCTTTTTAAGTTTGGAGGGAATCTGAAACATGCTGTAAAACATTACATGGAGCTTAGTCTGGACTATGTGAAAGGGGCTGATTTGTCGAAAAGGGTCAAAAATACTACAAGGCTGGAGTTCCTGCGACTGAAAGGAACAAATGAAGAAGAGCTGCTAAAGGGACATGGAAGAGATCTGAGGGCCTCGGATAATAAGGGCACAAGGTTAATGCGCTAGACTAATGGGGAAAAAAGACTGACAACCCCGGGACCAGGGGGAGGGGACGCTGGAAGAAGTTTGAATTGAACTTTTTTATTATATTATAACTATTATTAGAAAAGTTTTATGAATGTTGGGAAAATGCTGAAATGAAATTAATTGGCTCTGGCTAAAATATTTAAAGAATCTGGTAAAAGGGTTGTGTCAGGGAACTGCCATCAGAGGCACGGGAGAAGGAGAGGGTCTCTGATTCTGCAGGGGAAGGTCTAAGCGCTAGAAGGAGACTCAGCCGGGAAGAAGGGGAAGAGAATGAGTGTAACACCAGGGATCCAGGAGAGCAACGGGACAGGGAGGTGCAGGGGCTCCAGGACTCTTCGTTGGAAGTTAGCGAGGAGAGCCCAAGCACCCCGCTGCCCACGCCCACCCTGCGCAGGAGACTCCCGCGCAGTGAGAGGCGGAGACGATTGGGCGCCAAACAACTCTTATGTTGGCAACGCTTTAAGAAACGCCCACAGACAGATTCTACGAGTGACTAAGGGCAGCCACGCTGAGATGGGCTGTGCAGTCCGGAGGGTTTAACCAGGCAATCTAATGCTCAAATGGAGCAGGTTTACGCACGAGTAACTCCCAATCATTATAGCAATCTGTCTGTCACTGAAAGTTGCTCGTGCGCAACAAGCAGAAGGGGGGCATCATGAGTAAGACCGGAGAAGTCGGAGCCACGAGAGGGGCGGCTGGAGGCCAATTGCTGGAGGAGAGAAACCGCGATCTGGAAGAGCACATAGCCATCCTGACGGCGAGGCTGGACGAACGACGGTCTCAGGATGCTCAGGGGAAACCCACCCCCATAGCAAGGAAGGTACCGGGACTGGTGCACAAGTTTGGGGGAAAGCCTCAAGAGTATGGGGCGTTTAGAACAGAAATAGAATATGCCCTGAAGCCGCAGCAAAATGATTTTGAAAATGATGCAGCCAAAGTTGCTTATATTGTGGGGCACTTGCAGGACGGGGCAAGAGAGTGGAATCGACCGCTTATGGAGACGCAGAATGACGCCATGGAGGATCTACCGAAACTCCTTCAGGCAATGGACGCAATGTTCAGTAGCGATGTGCAACAGAGTGTGACCAAACGGGAACTGCTGAACTGTAAGCAGGGAGAAGGGTCAGTTAGAGACTATTGGTCACGTTTTGCCATGATAGTTCATCGCCTGGGGTGGCAGCTGGACTCGGAGCCCATACAAATGCTATTTGAGGAGGGGTTGTCACCAACGGTCAAAGATGAGCTTTCGCGCGCACCCCGCCCAGAGTCTATGGATCAGCTGACCAAGGCAGTCCTTGCGATTGGCGTAAGACAGGAAGCGCGGGCTCAAGAGAGGCGGGAAGGGAGAGAGCAGCGTTGTCATGACTACCGCATTCCTAGAATACCTAGGCAGCCTTCCCCGCCGGCGGAGCCAATGGAAGTGGGCGGTGCGCGCGCCCAGGAAGTTTCAAACTCCAGCGAGAGTCGCAGAAAGGAGGAAAAGGATGTAAAAACGACCAAGAAATGTTTCCTTTGCCAACGGCCAGGACATTTTGCCAGAGTCTGCCTACAAAGAAAGGCCTGGCAAGGAATGGTGGGGGCCGTGGGAGGTGAGGAGGAGGAACCCCAGACTCCGGAGCAGGGAAACGGAAACGCTTGGCTGCCAATCAGCGGGCACAGGAGCCGAGTCAACAACCAATGAATGTGCCCAAACCAGATTCTCCAAGAGCCGCAATTGCCATTGAGGTGGTACTAGAACTCCCTAATGGGCGCCCAGTGAAGGTTCAGGGTATGCTGGACTCAGGAAGCTCATGCAACTTTTTTAGCAGGGACTTTGCCTTAGAGCATCAGCTTCACCTGCTACCTTTGGATGCACCTCTGCAAGTCACCACCATTGATGGGAGGGAACTGATTGGGGGGGAAGTTACACACCAGACCCCACCGATGAGAATGAGAGTGTCTAGGCACTCAGAGACAATTGCCTTCCACGTTGCCTCATTAGCGGGTCCCCCAATGATATTAGGGATGAGCTGGCTAGCGCAACATGATCCGGTGGTGGCGTGGCATCAGAGGACCGTCAGCTTTGGGTCTGACTACTGTCTGCAGCACTGCTTCGGAGGGGAAACGCCAAGGATGAGCGTAGCCAGAGTGGCTAGCAATGCAGTGGAGGAGAAAGGGAAGGTGCCACCACAATATGCTGATCTGAAGGAGGTTTTCAGTGAGAAGGAGGCAGATAAACTGCCACCCCACAGGCCGTTCGATTGCCAGATCAATTTGCTCCCTGGGGCGCAGCTGCCGGTGGGTAAGCTGTATGCCATGTCAGACAGGGAGATGAAGGAGTTACGAGACTTTATCGACAAGAACCTAAAGAGAGGGTTCATAAGAGAGTCAAAGGCAGTGGGGGGTAGTCCAGTATTTTTTGTGGACAAAAAGGGCACTGATAAACCGAGGCTTGTAGTGGACTTCAGAAGGGTAAATTTGGTGTCAGAACCTGTGACTTTCCCTATGCCCAGAATCGACGACATTCTGACGAGAGTGAGGAAGGGAAAGATTTTCACCAAGCTGGACCTTAGGGGGGCTTACAACTTAATCCGAATGAGAGAGGGAGATGAATGGAAGACCACCATGTTCACACCCCTGGGGGGCCTTTGAATATCTCGTTATGCCTTTCGGATTACAGTCAGGCTCCGCCTGTTTTCAAGCGTTCATGCACCACGTGTTGGGGTCTCTGCTTTACAAGAACTGTGTAGCATTCCTGGACGACGTCTTGATATATTCAGAAAATGAGGAGCAACATGTGAGAGATGTCAGGGAAGTGCTACAACGATTGCAGAAACACCAGTTGTGGGTCAAGCTAGAGAAATGTCAGTTTCATGCCCGAGAGGTGGAGTTCCTGGGGTACAAGTTATCTGACAAAGGCTTAGCTATGGACCCAAGCAAGGTGCAAGCCGTATTGGAGTGGAAAACCCCTAAGACACGAAAGGATGTGCAGAGATTCCTAGGTTTTGGCAATTTCTACAGGAAGTTCATCAAGAACTTTGCACACTTGACAGCCCCAATCACGGACTGTCTCAGTAGTAAAAAGAAGTTTGTGTGGACGGGGGAAGCCCAGCGATCCTTTGAAAGCTTGAAGAAGGCGTTCGCGTTGGAAGAACAATTACTACATGTGGATTTGGAGAAACCACTGCGGTTGGAGACGGACGCGTCAGACAGAGCTATTGGGGCGGTTCTGTTGCAGCCAGGACTGAGCAAGCAAGAATGGAAACCGTGTGCCTTTTTCTCGAGGAAGCTGAGCAAGTCGGAACAAAACTACACCGTATACAACCGAGCGCTGCTAGCAATTTACGCCGCCTTTCATCGGTGGCGCCATTTTTTGATAGGGGCGCAGCACAAGATCCAGGTCTGTACAGATCATAAGAACTTGGAATACTGGCGGACAGCACGGGTGCTCAACCAGAGACAGATTCGCTGGGCGCAGGAGTTTTCCAAGTTTTCCTTCGAAATCCAGTATGTGCCAGGCAAGCTAAACGTGAGAGCAGACGCCCTCTCGCGGAAACCGGAGTACTTCGAAGGAGAGAGGCTGCCGGAGACCCGCCACGTCATACCTGAGGACCGATGGGTGTGTGGGGGAACTCTAGTGGGCACGAGAGAACTGGCAGGACTCACTAGGGACGATGAATTTGCACGAACAAAAATCAGGGAACTCCAATGTCAGGGAACTGACATCGGAGCAGAGGGGAGAGGCGGTGCTTCCCGATTCTGCGGAAGAAGGAACGAGTAAGGGTAGAGAGAGAAGGTCATCTGGGGAAGAATGTCCCGGTGACACCAGGAAGAAGGAAGAGGGAGGAAGCACCTTGGAGGAGAGGCTCTGAGATGCTGGCACTGAAGGTAGTGAAGAGAGTGGAGGGGCACCTCTGGGCACGCCCACTCTGCGCAGAAGGGTTACGCGCAGAGAGGCGAGGCGAAGGGTGTCTGTCAAGGAGCTTTTATGTTGGAGGAAATTTAGGAAACACCCACTCACGGATTCGTCCAGCGACTGAGCAGCAGCAGCACCTAGGCTGCTCAGTCAGGGAAAGACACCACCAACTTCTAAGCAGTTTGGAACAGCTGGAGATTTGCACACAAGCAACCCCATTTCCCGTGACAGCAATCCGTGAGTCTCTTACGTTGCTTGTGTGTAAGAGCACTGGGGAACAGTCATGAGTCAAACAGAAGGAGCAGGCGCAGGAGAGGGAGCCAGAGGCAGACAGAGTCTTGAGGAGAGAAACCGAGATCTGGAGAGGCAACTGGCTCTACTAGCGGCGCGGCTGGATGACGCCCAGGGGAAGATTACCCCCATCGCAAGAAAGGTACCGGGACTTGTGCAGAAGTTTGGGGGCAACCCCAGAGATTACAACGCTTTTAAAACAGAAGTGCAGTATGCGTTGGACCTGCAGTACGATGACTTTGCCGACGATGGGGGAAGGGTTGCTTTCGTGGTGGGGCACCTGGAGGGGCGAGCCAGAGATTGGGTTCGACCCTTAATGGCAGCGGAGAACGCTGCCTTAAAGTTCTGAGAAAGTTCTTCTCCGCGATGGATCACATGTTTTTGAGCGATGTGGAATTGAGTGTGACGCGCAAAGAACTGATGGGGTGCAAACAGGGGAACCAGTCAGTGAGAGAGTACTGGTCGAGATTTGCTATGCTGATCCATAAACTTGGGTGGGATCTGAGTTCGGAACCTATTCAAATGTTGTTTGAGGAGGGCTTATCCCCTTGGGTGAGAGACGAACATTCCCGCTCGCCCCGCCCTCAATTGATGGACCAGCTGACCAAGTTGGCGCTCGCTGTGGGAGTCAGACAAGAGACGCGCGCGCTGGAAAAGCGGGAAGGGAGAGCTGAGCGTTGGCAGGAGAACCGGATTCCAGACATGCCAGCGTCGGCAGTGCCGCCAGAGGAGCCAATGGAGATTGGAGGAGTGAGCGCGCGCGGATTTTCAAACTCCAGCGAGGTGCGTAAGAAGGAGGGGAAAACCAATAAGAGGTGTTTCCTATGCCAGCAGCCGGGACATTTTGCCAGAGCATGCCCTCAGAAGAAGGCGTGGCAAGGAATGGTGGGGGCAGTGGGGAGTGAGGAGGAAAAGAAGGAGGAGCCGGGAAACGGCAAGGCTTGGCTGCAGGAAAGAGGGCACAGCAGCTAGGCGAGCAACCAGTAGTAGTGCCCAAACCAGACACCCCCCCCCGAGCAGCCATCGCAATTGAGGTGGTGCTAGAACTCCCAAGCGGACACCCCATCAAAGTGAAGGCGCTGCTGGATTCAGGCAGCTCTTGCAACTTCTTTAGCAAGGATTTTGCGCTAGAACACCAGCTACAGGTGGTGCCTTTAGAACATCCCCTGCAAGTAACCACAATAGATGGGAGAGAACTTTTGGGAGGAGATGTAACCCACCAGACCCCTCCCATGAAAATGACGGTTTCCAGACACACTGAGACCATTGCCTTCCACGTAGCCACCCTGGCAGGACCACCCATCATACTGGGAATGAGTTGGCTGGCACTGCACGACCCAGTAGTAGGGTGGCACCAGCGGACAGTCACCTTTGGGTCAGCTCACTGCGTTGAGCATTGCCACGGAGGGGAAACCTAGATGATGGCAGTAGCCAGGGTGGCAGGGATGGTGGTGGGGGGAAAAGGGAGAGTACCACCTCAGTATGCAGACTTGGAAGAAGTCTTCAGCGAGAAGGAGGCGGATCGGCTACCCCCCCACAGGCCCTTTGACTGCCAGATCAACTTGCTCCCAGACGCTCAGCTGCCAGTGGGCAAGCTGTACGCCATGTCAGATAGGGAGATGCAGGAATTGCGGAAGTTCATTGACAAGAACCTGAAGCGAGGATTCATAAGGGAATCGAGGGCGGTGGGGGGTAGTCCAGTGTTCTTTGTGGACAAGCGAGACTCTCATGAGCCCAGGCTCATACTGGACTACCGTGGATTGAACAGGGTGTCGGAACCAGTGACCTTCCCAATGCCCAGAATTGATGACATTTTGGCCAGGGTAAGGAAGGGGAAGATTTTTACCAAGCTGGACCTTCGGGGGGCGTACAACTTGATCAGGATGAGGGAGGGGGATGAATGGAAAACCACCATGTTCACCCCTCTGGGAGCCTTTGAGTACTTAGTTATGCCTTTCGGATTACAATCGGGATCGAGCACCTTTCAAGCTTTCATGCACCACGTACTGGGGTCCTTGCTGTACAAGAATTGTGTGGCTTTTCTGGACGACGTACTCATCTATTCAGAGAATGAGGAGCAGCATGTGAGAGATGTCAGGGAAGTGCTGAAAAGGCTGCAGGAGCATCAGCTGTGGGTCAAACTGGAGAAATGCCAATTCCATGCACGAGAGGTGGAGTTCCTGGGCTACAGGTTGTCAGCGAAGGGTCTGGCCATGGACCCAGGCAAGGTGCAGGCCGTGATAGAATGGCAGCCTCCCAAGAACCGGAAGGATGTACAGAGGTTTTGGGGGTTTGCAAATTTTTACCGGAAGTTTATCCAGAACTTCGCTCATTTAACAGCACCCATAAGAGATTGTCTCAGCAGCAAGAAGAAGTTCGTATGGACAGAGGAGGCCCAAAGTTAAATGAAAAGCTCAAGAAGGCGTTTGCGTCGGAAGAGCAGCTCCTGCACGTGGATCTGCGGAAGCCGATAAGGCTAGAGACGGACGCATCAGACAGAGCTGTAGGGGGGGATATTGCTTCAGCAGGCAAAGGGGGAGTGGAAACCGTGTGCCTTCTTTTCCAGGAAGCTTAACAAGTCGGAGCAAAACTACACAGTGTACGATCGAGAACTGCTGGCAATTCACGAGGCTTTCCGACGGTGGCGACATTTTCTCATAGGCGCACAGCACAAGGTCCAGGTGTGTACTGACCACAAGAACCTGGAGTATTGGAGAACGGCAAGAGTGCTCAACCAACGACAGGTGCGATGGGCTCAAGAGTTTTCCAAGTTTAATTTTGAAATTAGGTACGTGCCTGGGAAGGAAAATGTCAGAGCAGATGCCCTCTCTCGCAAGCCTGAATACGAGGAAGGGGAGGGAGGACCAGAAGCACGACATGTCATTCCCAAGGACAAATGGGTGTGTGGGGGAGTGTTCGTCGGGAGGCAAGAGCTAGCAGGGTTGACGAGGGATGATCAATATGCACAAACCAAAATGCGAGAAATTGATATCACCGGGGAAACTCCGGGGGGGGGGTTTGAAGTTAAGGACGGAGCATTGTACTATAGGGGGGCCTTGTACATACCTGAGGGGGAATTGAGAAACAGAATACTCAAACAGATGCATGACAACCCCACGGCAGGACATTTTGGACAACATAAAACTATGTTACTAGTCACCAGGCAGTTTTGGTGGCCACGGGTGAGAGAGGATGTGAAGCAGTATGTACGAGGGTGCCAGGTTTGCCAGAGAGTGAAGGGGGAGAGGTCGGCACCTGCGGGGTTACTGGAACCCTTACCTACACCAGAGAAACCATGGGAGGTGGTATCAATTGACTTTATGACTGATTTACCCAAAGCCAGGGGGAAAACAGCAGTTATGGTGGTAGTTGATTTGATGACAAAAATGTGCCATTTTATTGCGTGCTCGCATGCGGTGACTGCAGAAGAAATGGCCAAGTTGTTTGTAGAGCATGTTTTCAGGTTGCATGGCGCCCCCTTGAGGATTTTATCCGACAGAGGCCGGCAATTCACGTCCCGATTCTGGAGAAAGCTTATGAGTCTGCTGGACGTGGAGGTGGTGTTCACAACGGCCAGGCATCCGGAGACCAATGGACAGGCAGAGAGAGCAAACAGCGTGCTGCAACAATATCTACGCTGCTACATCAACGAGAGGGAGAAGGACTGGGTGGACAAATTAGCGTTGGCTGAGTTTGCATACAATAACGCAGAGCATGTGTCCACAGGGATGAGCCCGTTTATGGCAAATTACGGGTGTCACCCCAGGGCTTTCCCTGGGGAAGGGGAGGGAAATTGGGGTGTTCCCGCAGCGGAGGAGTTTGTGGAAAAGATGCAGGCTTTACACCAACAGCTTAAGTTAAACTTGGAGAGAGCCAAAGAAGTGTATAAGAGGCAGGCAGACCAGCACCGCAGGGAGGGGGAAAACATAGGAGTGGGGGACCAGGTGTGGTTGTCCACCAAAGGGTTACCGTTCAAAGGAGGGTGCAAGAAGCTACGGCCAAAGAGGCTGGGACCATTCCAAGTAGTTCAGCAAGTCAATCCGGTGACCTTTAGGCTCAAATTGCCATCTCACATGAAACTGCACCCTGTGTTTCACAGGTCCTTACTTTCACCTTTCAGGGAAGGGAGGGAGTGTCTGGGTCAGCAAAATGAAACACCCCTGCATCCACAGATGGAGAAAAGGGAACTCAGTGGACAGGCAGCTGAGATTCTCGATTCCAGGTGGAAGGGGGGGAGGGGGGAGTATTTGGTGGCATGGGAGGGGGAGCCAGATGAGGAAAACGCATGGGTCCCAGCAGAAGAAATGAGGGATGAGTAGCTGCAGGAGGAGTTTCATAGCAGGTACCCGAGAAAGCCCAAACCACCAGAGAGATTTTGGAGGGAGCAATTTGGCACCACCGATGAGGAGGAAGAGTTTGAGGGTTTTCCCGCCTCCGAAGAGGAGGTAGGGGGTTGGCCAGAAGAAGAATCCGATTGGGAAGAGGGGAGAGACAGCAGCAAATGGAGAGGGGTGTTTGAATCGTCAGATGGAGAGGAGAGTTCTTTCCGAGGGTTTCCTGCGTCACCGTCAGAGGGAAGGACGGGGGGGGGAGGGCCCTGGGAGGGAGGTGGATGTCAGGGAACTGACATCGGAGCAGAGGGGAGAGGTGGTGCTTCCCGATTCTGCGGAAGAAGGAACGAGTAAGGGTAGAGAGAGAAGGTCATCTGGGGAAGAATGTCCTGGTGACACCAGGAAGAAGGAAGAGGGAGGAAGCACCTTGGAGGAGAGGCTCCGAGATGCTGGCACTGAAGGTAGTGAAGAGAGTGGAGGGGCACCACTGGGCATGCCCACTCTGCGCAGAAGGGTTACGCGCAGATAGGAGAGGCGAAGGGTGTCAGTCAAGGAGCTTTTATGTTGGAGGAAATTTAGGAGACGCCCACTCACGGATTCGTCGAGCGACTGAGCAGCAGCAGCACCTAGGCTGCTCAGTCAGGGAAAGACACAACCAACCCCTAAGCAGTTTGGAACAGCTGGAGGTTTACACACAAGCAACCCCATTTCCCGTGACATCCAAGATGGGCGGGGAGCACCAGAGGGGTTCGAGGAGAAGGAAGGGGTGTTGTACTACAGGGGGCGATGTACGTACCGGGGGAGGCTTTAAGAAGAAGGGTACTCAAACAACTACATGACACCCCCACAGCGGGGCACTTTGGGCAACACTAAACCATGATCATAGAATCATAGAATCATAGAATCATAGAGTTGGAAGAGACCACAAGGGCCATCGAGTCCAACCCCCTGCCAAGCAGGAAACACCATCAGAGCACTCCTGACATATGGTTGTCAAGCCTCTGCTTAAAGACCTCCAAAGTAGGAGACTCCACCACACTCCTTGGCAGCAAATTCCACTGTCGAACAGCTCTTACTGTCAGGAAGTTCTTCCTAATGTTTAGGTGGAATCTTCTTTCTTGTAGTTTGGATCCATTGCTCCGTGTCCGCTTCTCCGGAGCAGCAGAAAACAACCTTTCTCCCTCCTCTATGTGACATCCTTTTATATATTTGAACATGGCTATCATATCACCCCTTAACCTCCTCTTCTCCAGGCTAAACATGCCCAGCTCCCTTAGCCGTTCCTCATAAGGCATCGTTTCCAGGCCTTTGACCATTTTGGTTGCCCTCCTCTGGACACGTTCCAGTTTGTCAGTGTCCTTCTTGAATTGTGGTGCCCAGAACTGGACACAGTACTCCAGGTGAGGTCTGACCAGAGCAGAATACAGTGGCACTATTACTTCCCTTGATCTAGATGCTATACTCCTATTGATGCAGCCCAGAATTGCATTGGCTTTTTTAGCTGCCGCGTCACACTGTTGGCTCATGTCAAGTTTGTGGTCAACCAAGACTCCTAGATCCTTTTCACATGTACTGCTCTCAAGCCAGGTGTCACCCATCTTGTATTTGTGCCTCTCATTTTTTTTGCCCAAGTGCAATACTTTACATTTCTCCCTGTTAAAATTCATCTTGTTTATTTTTGCCCAGTTCTCTAATCTGTCAAGGTCGTTTTGAAGTGTGATCCTGTCCTCTGGGGTGTTAGCCACCCCTCCCAGTTTGGTGTCATCTGCAAATTTGATCAGGATGCCCTTGAGTCCATCATCCAAGTCGTTGATAAAGATGTTGAATAAGACCGGGCCCAAGACAGAACCCTGTGGCACCCCACTAGTCACTCTTCTCCAGGATGAAGAGGAACCATTGATGAGCACCCTTTGGGTTCGGTCAGTCAGCCAGTTACAAATCCACTGAGTGGTAGCATAGTCAAGACCGCATTTTACCAGCTTCTTTACAAGAATATCATGGGGCACCTTGTCAAATGCCTTGCTGAAATCAAGGTAGGCTACATCCACTGCGTTCCCTTCATCTACCAGGCTTGTAATTCGGTCAAAAAACGAGATCAGGTTAGTCTGACATGACTTATTTTTCAGAAATCCATGCTGACTATTGGTGAACACAGCATTCCTTTCTAGGTGCTCAGAGACTGTTTGCTTAATGATCTGCTCCAGAATCTTCCCTGTTATTGATGTCAGACTGACTGGGCGGTAATTATTTGGGTCCTCTCTTTTCCCCTTTTTGAAAATAGGGACAACATTTGCCCTCCTCCAGTCTGCCGGGACTTCGCCTGTTCTCCAGGAATTCTCAAAGATGACTGCCAGTGGTTCTGAGATCACATCTGCCAGTTCTTTTAATACTCTTGGATGCAGTTCATCTGGCCCTGGAGACTTGAATACATCTAAACTAGCCAAATATTCTTGTACTATCTCCTTAGTTATTCTGGGCTGTGTTTCCTTTGCTGAATCATTTGCTCCAAATTCTTCAGGTCGGGCATTGTTTTCTTTATCTGAGAAGACTGAGGCAAAGAAGGCATTGAGTAGTTCAGCCCTTTCTGTGTCCCCTGTTTGCATTTCACCATCTTCTCCTCTGAGTGATCCCATTGTTTCTTTGTTCTTCCTTTTGCTACGAACATACCCATAAAAGCCTTTTTTGTTGCTTTTAACCTCTCTAGCAAGCCTGAGTTCATTCTGTGCTTTAGCTTTTCTGACTTTGTGTCTACACGTGCTGGCTATTTGTTTGAATTCCTCTTTGGTGGTTTCCCCCCTTTTCCATTTTTTGTACACATCCTTTTTTAATCTTAATTCAGTTAAAAGTTCTTTAGATAGCCACCCTGGCTTCTTTAGGCACCTTCCATGTTTCCGTCTCATTGGTATTGCCTGATGTTGTGCTTTTAGTATCTCCCTCTTAACAAACTCCCGGCCATCATGAACTCCCTTTCCTTTTAGTATTGTTGTCCATGGGATCTCACCCAGCACTTCCCTAAGTTTTATGAAGTCGGCTTTCTTAAAGTCAAGAAATTGAGTCCTAGTATGCTTGGCTGCTCCTTTCCGCTGTATAGTAAACTTCAGAAGAGCATGATCACTCGCGCCTAATGATCCTTCCACTTCTACCCCACTAACCAGGTCATCAACATTGGTTAGGACCAGATCTAAAATGGCTGTTCCTCTTGTTGCTTCTCCCACTTTCTGGACAATGAAGTTGTCTGCAAGGCCAGTGAGGAATCTGTTTGACCTTATGCTCTTGGCTGAGTTTGACGTCCAACAAATATCCGGGTAATTGAAGTCGCCCATTACTACTATCTCCCTTCCTTTTGCATGCTTGGCCATCTGTTCCAGGAAGGCATCATCTATGTCCTCCGTTTGGCTTGGGGATCTATAGTAAACTCCCACAATGAGGTCTCTGTTATTCTGATGCTGGTGACCCGACAATTTTGGTGGCCACGGGTGAGGGAAGATGTACGCGAATATGTAAGAGGGTGTGACCACTGCCAGAGGGCCAAAGGGGAACGCACGGTGCCAGCAGGTTTGCTGGAACCCTTACCCACGCCAAACAAACCCTGGGAGGTGGTGTCAATTGATTTCTTGACGGATTTGCCCAAATCGAGGGGAAAAACAGCAGTGATGGTAGTAGTCGACTTGCTAACCAAAATGTGCCATTTTATCGCCTGCTCACATGCGGTGACGGCGGAAGAAACGGCACGGTTGTTTGTAGAACACATTTTCAGGCTGCATGGCGCCCCCTTGAGGGTTTTATCTGACCGCGGAAAACAATTTACTTCCCGGTTCTGGAGGAAGCTCATGAGCCTACTGCAAGTCGAGGTCAGCTTCTCGACAGCGAGACACCCAGAAACCAATGGGCAGGCGGAAAGGGCAAACAGTGTACTCCAGCAATACTTACGCTGCTACGTTAGCGAGAGGCAGAATGATTGGTTAGAGAAACTAGCGCTAGCAGAATTTCCGTACAATAATGCTGAACATGTGTCCACCGGTATGAGCCCCTTCTTAGCCAATTATGGGTGTCATCCCAGGGCATTCCCGGGCAATGAGGAACAGAGCTGGAGTGTGCCTGCAGCTGAACAGTTGGTGGGAGAAATGGAAGCGTTACATCAACAGCTCAAGATGAACCTAGAAAGGGCCATGGCCAATTACAAGAAGCAAGCAGATAAACACCGAAGGGAAGGGGAAACCATTAGGGTGGGGGATCGCGTGTGGTAGTCCACTCAAGGGTTACCCTTTAAAGGAGGGTGCAAGAAGTTGCAGCCCAGACGACTGGGGCCATTTGAAGTTATACAACAGATAAACCCCGTGGCGTTCAAGCTCAGGTTGCCCAGCAACATGAAAATACATCCCGTGTTCCACAGGTCCTTACTCTCACCACGGCACGGGAGAAGGAGAGGGTCTCTGATTCTGCAGGGGAAGGTCCAAGCGCTAGAAGGAGATTCAGCCGGGAAGAAGGGGAAGAGAATGAGTGTAACACCAGGGATCCAGGAGAGCAACAGGACAGGGAGGTGCAGGGGCTCCAGGACTCTTCATTGGAAGTTAGTAAGGAGAGCCCAAGCACCCCACTGCCCATGCCCACCCTGCGCAGGAGACTCCCGCGCAGTGAGAGGCGGAGACGATTGGGCGTCAAACAACTCTTATGTTGGCAACGCTTTAAGAAACGCCCACAGACAGATTCTACGAGTGACTAAGGGCAGCCACGCTGAGATGGGCTGTGCAGTCCGGAGGGTTTAACCAGGCAATCTAATGCTCAAATGGAGCAGGTTTACGCACGAGTAACTCCCAACCATTATAGGTTGATTTTGAGGAATTCTTAAAAAAAAACAAAGAGATTTGAGTTTTAAACTTTAAGTTTGTTTTTAAAAGATAAAATGAGATTAGAGTAAGAAAACATAATGATAAAATATTATGAACAATGGAAAGGATTTGCTGGGACAAGTACCAATCAAGAAACAAGAGATGGGAGGGGGAGGAGGTCAGGGAAAGAAGGTAATGAAATCTGGAGAATTTGGAAAAAATGGTTTTATTGTTTCTTTTTCCTTTTGTGTTTTTATTTTTATTTTTCTTTCCTTTTTTGTAACTTTGTCTTTTTTGTGTATTTTTTTTAAAAAAATTCTTGTGTTTCAATAAATATCATTTAAAAAATAATAATAATAAACCCTGCCTCAGATTAACCTTGGCAGTAGCCATTAACCACAAAAGAATCCGAGTACACACAGAGGGATATTCTCAGGACCTGGCAAGCGGCACCAGCTTAAACAACTGGAAAGAGCAGGCTGGTGCCAGCCTCCTTCCTTCCATCCCAAACTGGCCATGAAGTGGTACTCAAATGCACCACCCTGGGCAAGCTGGTCCTGGCTGTGCCAAGAGGGGGACGTGCTGAGATATCACATTGGCTCAGTGGCGTAGCGTGGGTTCTCAGCACCCGGGGCAAGGCAAGTAATTTGCGCCCCCTAACCCGTGGATTTTAGCACTCGAGTCTCTTCCGCGCCCCCCCCCCAGATGTTGCGCCAGGTGCGGCAGCCCCCCTGCACCCCCACGCTATGCCACTGCTCCCACCACAAGTCTTCAGGACAGCCATCCGAAGGCTGGCGCGGGGAGAAGGTCTCTCCGCCCCACCGCCAGGCTTCGGAGCAGCCTTCCGAAGGCTGGCGGCGGGAGGAGGTCTCTCCCGCCTTGGAGAGGTTCCCGCTTCCTCGAGGGGGGCCGGCCAAACGCGCCCCCCCAAATGTTGCGCCCGGTGCGGCCGGCACCCCTGGCACCCCCCACGCTACGCCACTGCATTGGCTACAGTCTTTTGGCATCTTCTGACAAGGAGTGGAGAATCAGGTGGTGCTCCAGTCAGCTGTTGCTCTTTAAGCCTCCTAAGGGCAGCACAAAGCTGCCCTCTTTACTCCCTGCTGCTACAGGTACCGTGGTGCACCATCAAGGTCTCCTCACCTTGAAAGCCTCTGCAGCCCCTTTTCCCTCAAATTGAAAAGCATTCCCCAGGCTAAGAGTTGTCCTATTTTCCCTGCCTCTTGCTCCATTGCCCACATGTGGCTCTTCATTAGCAGGGCAGCCAGGAATTCATTCAACAGATGAAGCCTTCCCCAGCAGGGAAGGCAAAGCGTTCCCCTTTGGGACGTCTGCTAGTGGAGCCGCTGCTAAACAGGCAGACATTCAGCAGATAAAAGTATTACCCAGAAGAGGGTGCATAGCCTTCAGGGGTCTGGGTTAAAGGCGGATCTACATGGATCCTCATGGATCCTCCACTTTTTAAAAAATAACTCCAACAAATCCAGTGTCAAATCACACCTGGAAGGCACGCCTACAGACTGGACTATAAAAAACATGGATCCAACACTTTGTCGCACTGCAGCACCTCAAAAACATGGATCCGAGGCGGACTTCCGGTTTAGCACGGACATCAAGGAGAAGCGCGGAATAACCGCTCCGGGAATTCCGAGCAGCACGGGGGGGTTTAGAGGTCTGTAAGGGCTCTACAGACCTCAAAACCAAAAAAAGGGATACCTTGGGGGACAGAGCACCCAGCGGCGCCCAGACGTGCTCTCCCGTTTCTCGGGTTTCAAGTAAGAATCCGGGGATGGGATAGAGCTGCGGGCGCGAAGGGGAAGCACCTCGGACCTCGCGCTGTGCAGTCTCAGGCTTCTGATGAAAAGTGCTAAACTTCCACGACAAAATTGAATTCCAAGGAACAGGATATATTTAAACACTGACTATTGGAAGGAATTCAAGGAATTTGGTCAGCTGAGGGACGTAAAAAGGGAGTCCGTCCTGGCCGCGGTGTTAAGATGGCGCAGAGAACAAAGACATGAGAACAAGACGGAAGTGAAAGTTTCCTGCTGAGTAAGTGTAAGCTGAAAGTCCTCAGAGGCAGCACACTGAGGCAAGTATCATTTTACAACGCTGGAAGAGGGAAAGGGGCTTAAAAGGAACTTTGTTTCTCCTCTTCTTTTGCGAAGACTTGGTGGCTTGGCCAGAGAAAGAGTAGCGGGTTGAACCTCAGCCCAGAGATTTAGATACTTTGTATAAATCCTTATATAAAGCAAAGGGGAGAGTTGGCAACATCGAAAGGGATTGACAAAGGAAAGTGGGACAGAGCAGCTAGAGATTTAAAGTGCTGCAGGAACACCTATGTTGCCTACTTTCCTTTGACTAAATGGATACAGAAGAGGCTTGAAAATAAATTTTGATTATTCTCATATCCCCACTGGAGTACGAAGGAAGGAAGGAAGATTAACTGGGGAAAACATTCTATATTTAAATACTCTGTGAGGAATTAAGCCTACAAGTGGCTAGAAAATTAACGTCCTGGCTCCCTGATTGGATTACAGTTATATTTGGATTTATATGGATTTGTATGGATTTATATTTGGACTCATATGTTGGATTGAGCCCACAAGAGGCGGAAGAAAAGAAGAGGACAGAAAAGGACAGAAGAGGATAGAAGAGGACAGAAGAGAACCCTCAAACTGAAACAGTATCTGAGTTATTACCAGATGGTCAATCTATGCTGGATTAAACATTTAGGACTGAGTTGATAAATGATGAAAGTTTAGAAGGGGACATTTAAATTGTGATACCATTTGGGACAATGTCTATATATTTTTGATGTGTGCCATTTCCTGTTTCTCTCCTTTTTCCTTTGAAATAATATCTGATATACAGTTGATATATGTTTAAAGGGGTGAATTTCAAAGTGTGTGGTTAAGATAAGAACTGAAAGTCACTGTGAAGAGAAGGGAAAGAAGGACCCCCCTATAGCTATAATTGGTGACAAATAGGATTTCTAGTTCTCTGGTGTAACTGCTCCCCCTAGTGGTGAAAGTATATAACATTGAGTTATTTGTTTAAAAATGTCAGGGGGAAATGGGGGAAAAATTGGAGGAACTCCAGGTGACCAGAGACAGTCAAAACAGGAAGAAATTAAGGATTTGGATATCCTCTGGCTAAAAATAAAGGAAGAATTTAAACAAAATGAACAACACATGGAGAAAAAATTGGCAGAAGTGCAAGAAACCCTGAATAAGAAAATAGAGGGAGTGCTGGGGGAATTGTGAAGTAAAATAAAAGATTTAACGGTTAGATCTAAAACAACAGAAGAGCTAGCAAAACGAACTCAGAAGGGAGTTAAGGAAAATAGAAAAGAGACAGATAGAATTTAAGAGGAACTGGTAGAGGTTAGTAAGTACAAGAACAGATCTGGGACAACATGGCTTTGATGGAGATGAGGCAGAAACAGAAAAATTTAAAATTTAGAGGAGTAGTAGAAGAAGAAGCAAATGAAGATATTAAAACAAAAATGATTAAAGAATTGGCAAGGTGGATGGATATGAAGGAAGAAGAAATTGAGTATACAATTGAGAATGTGTTTAGAATTAAGGTGAGATCGGTAAAAGCCAAAACTAAAAAACTACCTGGAGATTGTCTGGTGATTTTTAATGCATTAGAGATGAGAAATGCAGTTCTGAGAATGAGTTACAATAACAAGTTACTAATCGATGGAAGACCAATTATCATATTTAAAGAGGTTCCTATTAGATTTCTACAAAAAAGAGATGGGTACAAACAATTGGTGACTTTACTGAAGAAAAATGGAATCCAACATAGGTGGGAGTTCCCTGAAGGAATCTCTTTTTACTACAAAGATAAAAGATTTAGATTAACAGACCTACAAGAGGTAAAGAAATTCTCCAGAAGATATGAGAAAGAATTAGGTAAGATGGAAGGAAGCCTTGCTGGGCCCAGACCCACCGGAGCAGACCTCTACGTCGAAGAGGAAAACAAAAAGAAGAAAAAGAAAGAAAGAAGAAGAGGAAGAAGAAGGAGCGGGAGAGGAAGGAGAAGTAGAAGAAGAGGAAGAGGAAGAGGAGGAAGAGGACGCTAACAAAACCACCCAAATTTCACTTTCTCTCTCTGTAACAAAATTATTAAGGAAATGACGTTGAAATTGATAACTTGGAATATTCATGGGCTTAACGAAAAATCTATTTTTTTTTATAATAATTTTTATTACATTTTTTTCCAATTACAGATAAAACAGAAAAAAGAAAGAACATAGAAATAGAAAAAAAGAAAAAACAGAAAATCAAAACCATTTCAGCAACTTATTTCAGATTTCTATCGGACTTCCCCACATCTCCCGCATAGTGCGTTCTTAACAATAAAATTATCAGCAAATTATACCCTTGTTTCATGTGTTTCTTTGTACTTTCAATTGCAATTTAAGTTTAAATCCCTTATTTTCCATTTACTCTAAAAATATAGCATATTGTCGTTTTTACCCATTTAAACTTTGATTCTTTCATAAATATTATCCAATTTCATATATAATCCACTCTCGTTGCTGGGGCTAACCTTCCAAGTCATACGGCATCTTAAAGTTCATATAACTTATAATACTTTTGCAAATAGTCCTTAAATTTTTTCCAGTCCTCCTCCATTGCTTCTTCTCCCAAATCTCGGATCCTGGCAGTCATCTCGGCTAGTTCCATGTAGTTCATCAATTGCGTCTGCCAGTCCTCCAGTGTGGATAAATCTTGAGTCTTCCAATGCTTAGCAATAAGGATTCTTGCTGCTGTGGTAGCATACATAAAAAAAGTTCTATCCTTCTTTAACACCTTCTGGCCAACAATGCCCAGTAGGAAGGCCTCTGGTTTCTTAGGGAAGGTGTACTTAAACACCTTTTTTAACTCGTTATAAATCATTTCCCAGAAGGCCTTCACTCTTGGACAGGTCCACCAAAGGTGAAAGAATGTCCCCTCAGCTTCCTTACACTTCCAACATTTATTATCGGACAAATGGTATATCTTAGCCAGCTTGACCGGGGTCATGTACCACCTGTATACCATTTTCATAATATTTTCTTTCAGAGCATTACATGCAGTAAACTTCATACCGGTGGTCCATAACCTCTCCCAGTCTTCAGACATGATATTATAACCAATGTCCTGAGCCCATTTTATCATGGCTGATTTAACTGTCTCATCCTGAGTATTCCATTTAAGCAGCAAGTTATACATTCTCGATAATAACTTGGTCTTTGGTTCTAACAACTCTGTCTCAAGTTTCGATTTTTCCACCTGGAATCCTGTTTTTTTGTCTAGCTTAAAAACCTCATTAATTTGGGCATAATGAAGCCAATCTTGCACCTTACCCTTTAGTTTTTCAAAGCTCTGCAACCTCCAATTATCTCCAATGTTTTCTATTATTTCCCAATATTTCGGCCAGCCGGCCTCCATATTAGGTTTTTTCCGAGCTTTGGCCTCTATTGGTGATATCCACCTCGGAGTTTTGCTTTCCAATAAGTCTTTGTATTTTTTCCAGACCATAAATATTGCTTTTCTGACAATATGGTTTTTAAACATTCCGTGTGTTTTTCCCTTGTCATACCACAAATACGCATGCCAACCTAGCGAATTATTAAAGCCTTCCAGATCTAGGACATCAGTGTTTTCTAACAGAATCCAATCTTTCATCCAGCAGAAGGCCGCAGCTTCATAATATAACCTTAAGTCTGGCAGGGCAAACCCCCCTCTCTCCTTTGCATCAGTTAGTATTTTAAACTTTATTCGGGGCTTTTTGCCCTGCCAGACAAATTTAGAGATGTCCTTCTGCCACTTTCCAAAACATTCCACTCTGTCCACAATCTGCAAGGCTTGAAACAAAAACAACATTTTTGGCAAAACGTTCATTTTTATAGCTGCAATTCGGCCTAACAAGGATAGTTTCAATCTTGACCAAATTTCTAGATCTTTTTTAACTTCTGACCAACATTTCTCATAATTATCTTCAAATAAATTCAAGTTCTTGGAAGAGAGATTGACCCCCAGGTATTTCACTTTTTTAACAATATTTAGTTCTGTTTCCTTCTGGAACCCCTCTGTTTCAGTAGCTGTCAATTTTTTCCCTAACACCTTAGTTTTTTGTTTGTTCAGCTTAAAACCCGCCACCCGACCAAATTTCTGAATCAATTCCAAAACTCTTTTTGTACTAGATTCTGGCTCCTGTAATGTTAAAACCAAGTCATCTGCAAATGCTTTCAGTTTATATTGTTTCGCTCCGACCCGTATTCCTTGTACCTGCCGATCCTTCCTTATCATGTTCAGCAAAACCTCCAGGACTGAAATAAACAATAAAGGGGAAAGGGGGCACCCCTGACGTGTTCCTTTTTCAATATGAAGTTCTTCTGTCACCACATTGTTCACTATCAACTTAGCTTTTTGTTCTGAATAGATTGCTTCTATTCCATTCTCAAACCCCCTTCCCACTCCCATCCCTTCCAAGTTTTTCTTCATAAATTTCCAAGAAATGTTGTCGAAGGCCTTCTCCGCATCAATAAAAATTAGCACTGCTTTAGTGTTAATATTTGTTTGTAAAAGTTCCAGAATATCGATAATATTCCTAGTGTTATCAAACAAATGTCTACCTGGGAGAAAGCCTGCTTGGTCCTTATGAATTACTTCATTTAGTACTTTTTTAAATCTATTTGCCAAAATATCTGCAAATATTTTGTAATCCACGTTTAGGAGTGAGATGGGACGGTAGTTCTTAAGTTGAGTCTTTTCAGTTTCCACTTTGGGTATCAGTGTGATGAATGCTTCTTTCCACGTATCTGGTGCCCTCCCTCCCCCCATAATCTGGTTACAAACCTCCATTAATGGTTGTGTCAAGTAGTCTTTTAACATCCTGTAGTACTTGGAGGTAAGTCCATCAGGGCCTGGAGATTTGCCTAGCTGCATATTTTGAATGGCATCCTCGATTTCCTGTTGTGTTATTTTACAATTCAAGATTGATCTCTTCTCTTGAGATAGTTCTGGTAGGCCATTGTCTTTCAAGAATTGTTCTATCTCAGTCACTTCCTCAGACCCTTGGGTGTACAGTTTTTTAAAGTATTTCTGGAAGCACTTTCTAATTTCTCCCGGTTTCTGAATATTTTTCCCTTCAACTTCTAGGTTGGTAACATAATTTAGTTTTTGTCTCTTTTTCAACTGCCAAGCTAGCAGTTTCCCACATTTATTCGCAGATTCAAAAGATCTTTGTTTCATTTGTTTGATTTTCCATTCCACTTCTTGGTTGATCAATTTCGTGTATTGTGACTGGTGGAATTTAATTTCTCTTAAAGTCTCTTTTGATTTTGGATTCAATCTTAATTTTTTCTCTCCATCTCTTATCTTCTCTAATATCTTGTCCTTTTTCCCGTTCCAAAATTTTTTCTTAATCGTATTCTTTTGTATCAGAAACCCTCTCATAACAGCTTTACTTGCGTCCCAGATTATTCTTTTTTCCACCGAGGTGTTCAGGTTAATTTCAAAGTAGTCCTTTAAAGCTTTTTGGGCCTTCTTTACAATCTCTTGATCTCTTAGTAGGTTGTCATTCATTTTCCATCTGAAGGAATCGGCAGTAGTAAATCTCATTTCCATTTTCAGAGCGTTGTGGTCGGAGCAGGTCTTTGGGCAGATTTCTACTCTTGTAGTCTTAGGTGCCAGCCCTCTAGTTGTCCAAATTTGGTCGATTCTTGTCCATGACAGGTGAGCCTCAGAGAAGAAAGTTCCTTCTTTACCTAAGGGGTTTCTCGTCCTCCATAGATCAATCAAATCCATATTGTCAGTTAGTTCGAAAAAAGTTTTTGGTAGTCTTCCATCCTTGGTCAGGTTCTGGTTCTGTGACTTATCCATATAGGTAGAGACCACCCCATTCATGTCTCCCATCATAATGATGTTAGAGTAGTCCAGATAGTCCAGTAATGTCTCATGAAGCTTCTTGTAGAATTCTGATTTCCCCTCATTTGGTGCGTAAATTCCTAATATCAAAACTTTTTCTCCTTGGGTTTGTATTTCAATTGCCAGGATTCTTCCTTGTTCGTCTTTAAACAAAAATTTTGGTGATAGATTCTCCTTTGCGTAGATCACCACGCCTCTCTTTTTAACTCTGTCTGATGAAATAAATTCTTGGCCTAATCTTTTGTTTATTAACACTTTCCTATGGAGCCTAGTCACATGAGTTTCTTGCAGACAGATTATATCCAAATGTTCCTTCTTCAAAATATGAAAAATCCTTTTGCGTTTTTCCGGGGAATTTGCGCCATTAATATTCCAACTATACAGCTGTAGAGACATCCTGTATCAATCTGTTGTTGCTCTTTATGGGGCGTCTTCTTTCTTGTCCAAATCCGAGGGTGCTGGTTCTTTTCCAGACTCTGGTGGAGGCCAAAGGGCTGCTACTCCCTTCTGCAGGTCTTCTCCGTGGTCGTGTAGAAACTTCTGGCTATCCTCTTTCGTTTTGATTTTAATCTTCTTTCCTTTGTAGTTGAATGATAGGCCTCTTAACGAAAAATCTAAACGAAATAAAGTTGAACATGTTTTGGAAAAAAAAGAATGTTGCTGTAATCTGTTTACAGGAAACTTACATTGCTAAAAACATAGACATATTTTGATTAATAAAAGACTGGGTAGAGAGTTTGTAACTTCTGATGTTAACAAAAAAAGAGGGGTGGTGCTATATCTAAAGGAGAGACTAGATCCTAAATTGATCTCTAAAGATGAGGAGGGGAGAGTGATTGTGGTACAAATAACACTGCAGGGTGAGAGGATAATTCTTGTGGGAATATATGCTCCTAATGGAAATAAAGCAGAATTTTTTTAAAGATTAGAGGAAAGATTGATGGAATTTATGGATCAGAAGATAATTCTGATGGGAGACTGTAATGGAGTGGTAATGCCGGAAATGGACAGAATGCTAAAGAAAAAAAGTATAAATGAGGGTAAACTCCCTAAGACTTTCTTTGAATTGGTTGAAAATTTTGGTTTAATAGATATTTGGAGGTGGAAATACCCAGTTACAAAACAGTTTACTTTTTTCTTGGATCCCCACTAAAGTTCGAGCAGGATAGATTATGTATGGGTATCTAAAGTATTAGTCTCTAGAGTAAACAAAATTGAGATTAGCCCACGAACTCTATCTGATCACAACTCAATCTATTTGGAATTAAAAGGTAAAGAACAATCCTCTTTTAGATGGAGGATGAATGATACATTGTTTGAGAACCCAAAAATAGTAGAGAAAGCGAAAGAAACAATAAAGGAATATTTTGACTGGAACTTACATAGAGAGACTAGTTTGGATATTGTGTGGGACGTGAGTAAAGCGGTCATGAGAGGCTTCCTAACTCAGCAAAACAGTCACACACAAAAAGAAAGAGAAAGGAAAAAAGAGGAAATTCTGATTCAACTCATGGAAAATGAGAAAAAATTGGTAACAAAACCAAAAGATGAACAAACTAAACAGATTATTAAAATGCTACAAACTCAGTATTCCATGCTGGTGAACCAAGAAGTGGAATGGAAATTAAAACTAATGAGATAGAAATATTTCTAATCAGCAAACAAAACTGGGAAGCTATTGGCATGGCAGCTAAGAAAGCATCAAAGTCAAAAAATAATCAACAAAATCAGGATAGGGGAACAGCTGATGAAAGACCCGAAAGAAATAAGAAGAGCCTTTCACAGATTCTATAAGGAGCTTTACGGGGGGGGGGGGGGAGAAGATAGAAAAAAAATAGAAAGATACTTGGAAACACATAAAGGAAAACAGATTTCACCAGAAGAAAGAGAACAACTAAATGCCCCAATAACAAACCAGGAAATCCAAAGGTCAGTAAAGAAGATGAAACAAGGAAAAGCCCCAGGACCGGATGGACTCACTGCTAAGTATTACAAAACACTTAGTGAACAGCTGATACCGGTTCTAGGGGAAGTAATGAATGCTATTTTACATGGAAGAGGAAAAATACTGAACTCCTGGAAGGAGGCATATATAATGTTGATCCCCAAACAAGACACAGACCATCTGAGTGTTAAAAACGTCAGACCAATATCATTGTTAAACAATGATTATAAACTTTTTTGCGGGTATTATGGCCAACAGACTGATGACAATACTAAATGAATTAATTCATAAAGACCAAGGAGGTTTCTTACCAGGCAGGCAATTAAAAGATAATGTGAGACATATCATTAATATATTGGAATACCTGGAGGTAAGAAATGATAAGCCAGCCGTACTAATGTTAATTGATGCTGAAAAAGCATTTGATAATGTATCTTGGTTATTTATGAAGAAGAGTATGGAGAAGATGGGGATCTGTGGCACTTTCCTAAGAGGAATTGAGGCAATTTACTCGGAGCAGAAAGCAAAATTAATTGTGAATAACACCTTGACAGATTCATTTGATATTACAAAGGGTACCAGACAAGGGTGCCCATTGTCTCCGCTACTGTTTATTATAGTGTTAGAAGTATTAGTAAATTGCCTGAGAGGAACATCAGAGATAAAGGGGGTCCAAATAGGTGCCAAGGAATTTAAACTTAAGGCCTACGCGGATGATCTGGTATTAACCCTAGAAGAACCTCAAGAAAGTGTTAAAATAGCATTGGAAGAAATGGGAAAATTTGGACAATTGGCAGGATTTAAACTGAATAAGACAAAGATGAAAATGTTGGGCAAAAATTTGGAAAAGAGCGAGGTAGAAAGGTTGGAACAAGAAAGTGAAATTAAGGTGGTCAAAAAAGTAAAATATTTGGGAATTTGGATGACGGCAAAGAATATAAATCTATTTAATGATAATTATCAACCAGTGTGGAAGGAGATTAAAAGAGATTTAGAAATATGGGATAGATTAAAGCTGTCAATGAGTGGAAGAATGTCAGCGATTAAAATGAATTTATTACCGAAAATGTTATTTTTGTTCCAAACGATCCCGATAATTAGAGGTCTAAGACAATTCAAAGAATGGCAAAAGACACTCTCGCGCTTCATATGGAAAGGGAGAAGAGCAAGAATTAAATTTAAAATATTGACGGACAGAAAGGAAAGAGAGGGGTTCTCAGTACCTGACTTGAAACTTTATTATGAAGTGGCTTGTTTATGCTGGATAAAGGATTGGATAAAGGATAAAGGATTGGATTTGATAGCCCAAAAGTGGAAGTCACAGGAGATTCTGACTGTAAGGGAATGGCAGATAAAGTTGGTCGAATACGCTGAAATGGCAAAATTGACACACAGAATTCACAATCAGGAGGAGATGAAGTACCAAAAAGAATGGAGTAAATTTATGGTTTATATAAGTGAGAACTGTAGAAATATGAAAACGTTGGCAGGATTGAATTAAATCTTATGTCACGGTGTAATTTTTAACCAACGAAACTGTGAATTATAGATTGGAATAAGAAAACTTGCAGAAGGGAAGGACGGAAGTCAACGGCTCTATGGAGCATAAAGTAGGACAGTGTTTCCCAACCTTTTTTGGGCAAAGGCACACTTGTTTCATGAAAAAAATCTCGAGGCACACCACCATTACAGCCCCGTGATGTCAGCGTGCAGCGTCACGCCGGGAGGGACATGAATTGCTAGCAAATTACATAATCACCTCCTTGAGGGCTGGCTCATCTTCTCCGAAGGCAGAACCCCATTAATTAACAGCACAGACTCACACCATAGCCAAGATGAGGGGGGAAAACCTCTGTCATGCACAGTCATGCACATGTGGGGGCTAAATGAGGACGAAGACCGGGCAGAGAGCAGGGTTCAAATCACCCCACCTGGCCAGGACAATCCCTGGGTGCTCCCTTGGGCCACTCGCCTGACCCACCTTGCAGGGCTGTTGTTGCGAGGATAACACGGGGAGAACCACGCGTGCCCCCGGGAGCTCCTTGGAGGAGAAAGCGGGCGATGAATGCAATGCACGAAATATATGAGAGGCGACCAGGTTTTGCAGGTGAGGGGCCCTCCGCTTCCAACACCCGGCGCAACGACGCCGAAGTTTCCCCCCGGGCTCGGCTCGGGGAGCAGCGCTGCTCCCCCCGGCTCCCCTTCGCCCTCCCGGCTCTCTCTGCTGCCCACTGGGGACCCCCCTCACCTGCCAAGTCCGGAGCGCCGGTGGAAGTTGCATGCATGCATGCAGGGCGCCGCGTTGCCATTGCATTGCACTGCACTCCATGCAACGCCTGCACGCATGCATTGCCTTGCACACCCGTCAAGGGGTCTCCCCGCGGTCCGATGCGTCCCCTCCGGCATGGATGCAGCATTGCAAAAATAAAAAACCCCCGACACAGCCCTACCTGGGGGGCAGCCTCCGCCGCTCCGCCTCCGCGGGGATCCCCGGGCTCCATCCTGCCGCCCGATCTCCGCGGGGGCGCAGGCAGGCTGCGCGGGGTCTGCGCGGAAGAGCCCCTGCCCGCCCGGCCGCCGCCGCACTCATTCCATGGCCGGGAGAAGAGCGCTTCAAACAAAACGCCCGGCCCGCCAGGCCACGCTGGGAAACGTAGTTTGCGCACCCCGCGCGGGCGCGGAGCCCAAGGGCGAGGGGACTACGGATCCCGGCAGCCCCTGCGCCGGGGACGGAGGGGGAGAGGCCAGGTGCAGGGATGGAGGGACGGGTGGGCGAGCGAGTGAGTGAGTGGCAGCCGCCAAGCCTTGGCCGAGAGCCAGGAAGGGCCTCCCCGGAGGAGGAGGGGGAGGAGGAGGAGGGAGGCGCAGAGCAGGAGGGAGGGAGGGAACCCCAGGGGTCATCTAGTGACGGCGCCCCAATCGAAAATTTGACTTTAAAAAAAATCTTTTGATTTTTTTAATTTTTCCCGCGGCACACCAGGCAACATCTCGCGGCACACTAGTGTGCCGCGGAACAGTGGTTGGGAAACACTGAAGTAGGATATATGTAATAAGACTTGATGTTTTTGTTGGTGGGTGTTGGTGTTCTTAAATCTCAATAAAAAGCATTTAGAAAAGAAAAAAACATGGATCCGAGGCATGGATCCGAGGCATGGATCCTCATGAATTCATATGATTTTTATATTGAAACAAAATAGAAACACCATGATACTCTAGACCACATCTTAGTCTGTAGGCAGAACCAAAATAATCACGCATCCATTGTTTCGTGGGGCTGCAATGGCGCAAAAACATGGTTAAAAAACACGGATCCTCATGGATCCTCACGCTTTATGCATTGGGCCACCCCAAACTCACCGTCAAATCACACACTATACCAGGGGCACAGCCTGCACCACAAAAAACTTGGATCCACGGCTTTCTGGTCATACCATGTCCCCAAAACGTGGTTTCGAAGCGTGGATCCTCATGGATCCTCACGCTTTTTGAATTGGGGAACCCCAAATTCACCCTTTATTCAAATATCTTGTACATAACCACAGATCTGACCATAAACTTCATGGATCTACTGCTTCGTGGCCCTGACCAGATGCTACCCAGGATATATTGGCGAATTTTTAGGTGGGTGTGCTGGGATGGAGGAAACGGAGTCAGCTGATTCTCAATCCAAAAAATGGGGGTCCAATGGCTGGGCCAGTGGGACACGGGTGGCGCTGTGGGTTAAACCACTGAGCCTAGGACTTGTCGATCAGAAGGTAGGCGGTTCGAATCCCCGCAACGGGGTGAGCTTCCGTTGCTTGGTCCCAGCTCCTGCCAACCTAGCAGTTCGAAAGCATGTTAAAGTACAAGTAAATAAATAGGTACCGCTCCAGCAGGAAGGTAAACGGCGTTTCCATGTGCTGCTCTGGTTCGCCAGAAGTGGCTTAGTCATGCTGGTCACATGACCCGGAAGCTGTACGCTGGCTCCCTCGGCCAATAAAGCGAGATGAGCGCCACAACCCCAGAGTCGGTCACGACTGGACCTAATGGTCAGGGGTCCCCTTTACCCTTTACCCTTAATGGCTGGGCAGGAATGAGTTTGGTTCGGTTTGCCAGCTCCCAACTCTTCATGGGGCGCAATAGTCACCTGTGGCCGCCATCAGGAGTCCCGGTGTGATCCTGGATGCTTCTGTCTCTATGGAGGCATTGGTCACAAATGTAGCCAAACTGGAATTTTTGAATCTATGTCAGGTTAGGAGATCGGTACTGTACCTGTCCCTTTCCAACCTAGCCGTGGTGATCCATGCAGTAGTCACCTGCAGACTAGACTACTTTAACTTGCTGTACACCTGAGCCGGGGAGAGCAGGGTATAAATGCGAGAGAGTGAGAAATATGCAGGGCTACCCTTGAGACTGCTCCAGAAACTCCAAATGGTCTAAAATGCAAATGCATGAGTTCTTACTTGGACTTTGTGGAGAGCCCACATTCATTTTTTCCCCCAAAAGATATTTATTAAAGTTTTTAAAGTATAACAGTGAAAATGAAAAATTAAAAAAAAAAACAAAATACAAAATACAACATAAAAACAGTTAAAAAACAAATAATTTTCCATAACATATCTTCCTTACGCTTATTTCCCCAGACCTCCTCATACCTCCCTTCTTTGTATTCCACTTCAATTTGTTAGTTCAGCAAATCCTTACCATTAAGCTTTTACCCATTTGTAAACCTTTTTTCGTGTCTCCTAAAGCATTACAGCTGGAAACCACTTAGTTTCTATCCAACATCCTTCTAACACTCATTAATTTTACAATATTTCTGTAAATAGTCTTTACATTTCTTCCAGTCTTCTTTCACCAACTCTTCTCCCTGGTCTCGGATTCTGCCAGTCATTTCTGCCAATTCCATGTAGTCAATCACCTTCATCTGCCATTCTTCCAGAGTGGGTAAATCTTGTGTCTTCCAATACTTTGCAATAAGTATTCTTGCTGCTGTTGTAGCATACATAAAAAAAGTTCTGTCCTTCTTTGGCACCAATTGGCCGACAATGCCCAGGAGAAAGGCCTCTGGTTTCTTCAGGAAGGTATACTTAAATACCTTTTTCAGTTCATTATATATCATTTCCCAGAAAGCCTTAATCTTTGGGCACGTCCACCAAAGGTGAAAGAATGTACCTTCCGTTTCTTTACATTTCCAACATTTGTTATTGGGCAAATGACAGATTTTTCCAAGCTTGACTGGGGTCATGTACCACCTGTATATCATTTTCATAATATTCTCTCTTAAGGCATTACATGCCATAAACTTCATACCTGTGGTCCATAACTGTTCCCAGTCAGCAAACATAATATTATGTCCAACATCTTGTGCCCATTTAATCATAGCAGATTTCACCGTTTCATCCTGAGTATTCCATTTCAACAGCAAGTTATACATTCTTGACAGATTCTTAGTTTTGGGTTCTAACAGTTCTGTTTCTAATTTTGACTTTTCCACCTGGAAGCCGGTTTTCTTGTCCAAATTATATGCCTCCATTATCTGATAGTAATGAAGCCAATCTCTCACTTTGTTTTTTAATTTTTCGAAACTCTGCAATTTCAATTTGTCTCCTTCTTGTTCCAAAATTTCCCAATATGTCGGCCATTTGGCCTCCATATTAGGCCTTTTCTGAGCTTTTGCTTCCATTGGTGACAACCACCTTGGGGTTTTATTTTACAATAAGTCTTTATATCTTACCCAAACATTAAACAATGCTTTCCTGACAATATGGTTTTTGAATGCTTTATGTGCTTTGACCTTATCATACCATAAATATTCATGCCATCCAAATACATTGTTAAAACCTTCTAAGTCTAAAATGTCTGTGTTTTCAAGAAGTAGCCATTCTTTCAACCAGCAAAAGGCTGCTGATTCATAGTAAAGTTTAAGGTCTGGCAGGGCAAATCCACCCCTTTCCTTTGCATCTGTTAATATCTTAAATTTTATTCTGGGCTTCTTGCCCTGCCAGACAAATCTAGAGATATCTCTCTGCCACTTCTTGAAGCAATCCATTTTGTCCACAATTTGCAATGTTTGAAACAGAAACAACATTCTTGGCAATACATTCATCTTTATCACAGCAATACGACCCAGCAGTGAAAGCTTCAAGTTTGACCAGATTTCTAAATCTTTTTTCACTTCGACCCAGCATTTTTCATAGTTGTCTTTAAATAAATTCCCATTTTTAGCTGTCATGTTAATCCCCAAATATTTCACTTTCTTTACCACAGTCAATCCTGTCTCATTCTGAAACCTATCTCTTTCAATCGGTGTTAAATTTTTCTCTAAAACCTTAGTTTTTAACTTGTTCAATTTAAAACCTGCCACTTGACCAAATTCTTGAATCAGTTCTAAAACTCTTTTAGTACTAGATTCTGGCTCCTGTAGCGTCAATACTAAATCATCTGCAAATGCTCTCAGTTTGTACTGTTTGGCTCCAACCTGTATACCTTTAACCAACCGGTCCCTTCTAATCATATTTAGCAGAACCTCCAGGACCGATATAAAAAGCAGTGGGGAGATTGGCCACCCCTGTTGTCAGGAAAAAGCAGCAATGCAAAAGCCAGCTGCAGGTGGCTGGAAAGCAAAACAGGATGTTGTGGTCTGGAACTGTACTGGTGGGGAAAAGGGGCAGTCCATTCTCTGTACTGAGCACCGGATGTTAGCTCAGAGTGTCATCTGACCTGTACTGGAAGTGCAGGGGTGGAGCAGAGACTCTACTGCCGGAGTCTGGTGGGTACAGACACATTTCTCTGTACTGCTGAACGACAGGAATAAAAGACATGTAAATAGAACTCCTGTCTGTCTCTTTCCCCCTGCCTGGGGAATGCAGGGAGGGAGAGAGGAGGAGGGTGTGTTCTTCTCACGTTTGAGGAGGATCGCCGATTTATGGCCTTGCCTGTGCCCTGCCGGGAGACGCAGTGGTGAAGGTCAACAAGGATCTCAGCCGATTGCCTGGAGTGTGAGGCCAGTTACCTATGACTGCGAGCTGAGATACTGACATACCCCTGTCGTGTCCCTTTTTCTATCTTAAATTCTTCCGTCACCACATTATTTACAATTAATTTAGCTTTTTGTTCAGAATATATTGCACCTATACCATTTGCAAAACCTTGGCCTACCCCCATCCCATGCAGATTTTTCTTCATAAAACTCCAAGAGATGTTGTCAAAAGCTTTCTCCGCGTCCACAAATATCAAAACTGCTTTAGTGTTTATATTCACTTCTAGTTTTTCCAAAATATCAATTATATTCCTCAAATTATCAGACAAGTGTTTTCCCGGGAGAAAGCCCGCTTGGTCTTTATGAATCTCTTCCATCAAAACTTTTTTCAATCTCTTGGCCAAAATATCTGCAAAGATTTTGTAATCCACATTAAGTAACGATAAAGGGCAGTAGTTCTTCAGCTGAGTCTTTTCAGTCTCTGTTTTCGGTATACGTGTAATATACGCATCTTTCCACGACTCTGGTGCCCTTTTTCCTTCCAGTATTTCATTGCAGACTTCCTTCAAAGGTTGCAATAACCACTCTTTCAAAGATCTATAGTATCTAGAAGTCAGCCCATCCGGTCCTGGAGATTTGCCCAATTGCATGTTTTGAATGGCACCTTCTACTTCCTGTTCAGATATTTTGTAGTTCAACATTAATTTACTTTCTTGGGAGATTTTTTGTAATCCATTTGTCTTTAAAAATTGGTCTATGTCCGTTTCTTTCTGTGGCCCTTGTGAATATAATTTTTTTAAGTACCTCTGGAAACAGTTTCTAATCTCAATTGGGTTGTGTATACTCTTTCCTTCCACTTCTAAGTTTGTAATAGTGTTTAATTTTTGTCTCTTTTTCATTTGCCAGACCAGCAGTTTCCCACATTTGTTGGCTGATTCAAATGTTTTTTGTCACATTTGTTTAATTTCCCATTCTATTTCCTGATTCATCATTTCCATATATTGTACTTGATATAATTTTATTTCTCTCAAAATCTCCTGGGACTTTGGTTTTGCTCTCAATTTCTTCTCACTTTCTTTTATTTTCTCCAAAATTTTATCTTTCTTCTCATTTTGACTTCTCTTCCTTATAGCATTCTGTTGTATCAGGAACCCTCTCATAACAGCTTTGCTTGCGTCCCAGATTACTCTTTTTTCTACATTGGTGTTCATATTTATTTCGAAATAGTCTCTCAAGGTTTTTTGGGCCTTTTTATACACTTCTTCATCTCTAAATAAGGTGCCATTCATCCTCCATCTGAAGGATCCGGTTGATATTTGTTTCATCTCCATCCTTACAGCATTATGGTCGGAGCAGGTTTTTGGGCAGATTTCTACTTTCTTAATCTTTGGTGCCATTCTTCTAGTTATCCATATTGGGTCAATTCTAGTCCATGTCATCTTGGCTTCAGAGAAGAAGGTTCCCTCTCTTCCCAAGGGGTTCTTTACTCTCCAAATGTCCACTAAGTCCATGTTGTCTGTCATCTCAAAAAATGTTTTTGGTAATCTACCATCCTTGGTGACTACCTGTCTTTGTGCCTTGTCCATATTTGTAGATACTACTCCATTCATGTCCCCCATCAAAATCAAATTATAGTCCAAATAGTCCAGTAAAGTCTCATGCAACTTTTTATAGAATTCAGATTTCCCCTCGTTCGGTGCATAAATTCCTACAATCAAGAATTTCTCTCCTTGTACTTGAATTTCAATTGCCAAAAATCTTCCTTGTTCGTCTTTAAAGATGAATTTCGGTAATAGTCTCTCCTTTGCATAAATCACAACTCCTCTTTTTTTTTACTTTGTCAGCTGAGATAAACTCCTGTCCCAATCTTTTATTAATCAATAACTTCCTGTGTACCCTTGTTATATGTGTTTCTTGTAAACAAATCAGGTCCAATTGTTCTTTTTTTAATAAATGAAACACACCTTTTCTCTTTCGAGGAGAGTTCAAACCATTACAATTCCAACTTAACAGTTGCAGAGCTCCGAGTGTCTGTTCTTGTTCTGTAGGTGTTCTGTAGGTGGTTCTTGTTCTGTAGGTGGTGTCACTTTCTCTGGGCCGTGCAATCCAAAGGACAAGTTTGCTATGTCTAATATGTCTTTTGGCTCTTCTTCGGCTTCCACTTCTTTCTGTAGATCTTCCTCGTGATCTTTCAAAAACCGGTCTTTTTCATCAACTGATTTTATTTTTATCTTTCTTCCTTTATATTTAAAGGACAGGCCTTGAGGAAATTCCCACCTGAAAAGAATTCTATTTCTTTTCAACAGGGCCACTAGATCTCCGTAATTGAACCTTAAGTCCAGAAGATGTTTTGGAATATCCTTAAATATCACCACGCTTGAATCGTCAATTTCCAAAGTCTTTTGATAATGCAGATTCAGAATTTTATCTCTCTTCTTTTGTTCGAAAGGTAATCAAACAGTCCCTCACCTTGTTCTTGCTTTGTGTTCTTCCAAGTCTAAATGCATTCACTATCTTAAATTCTTCCTTCCCCAAATCCTGTTGCCAAAAGTCTATGAATTCCTGTGTAAGAAAGTCAGCCAGATTATCTTTCTCCCGTTCTGGTACAGCCCTAATTCTTAAATTTCTTTGTCTGTCTTTCAATTCAATCAAAGACAATGTCAAATCATGGTCCTCCAATTTCTTATATACTGGTGGAATCTTTTCTTGAGTAGCAGTTGCAATATCTTTTGCTTCCTCGGCTATCTTTCGAGTCGAAGCAGATTCCTGTAATAATTTTTCAATAGACTCTGTGTTGGTATTCACCTTCTGTCCCAGAATATTAATACTTGTTGTATTCAAATCAATTTTACTTGATGCTTCCGCTACTTGTTTATTTGTCTCAGCTATCTGTTTATTTGTCTCAGCTATCTGTTTAGCTAGACTTTCCAAAGATTCATTAATTTTTCCAAGAGCCTGTGCCAGAACGTCTTCGGACAACATAACTTTTGGTTTAGCCTGTGGGAGTACAGCCCCTAATGTTCCAGCTGCTCCAGATGTTGAACCCCTTCGCTGCTGCGTAGTGTCTGTCCGGTATTGTCTGCCAGACCTAGTGGTTTTTTCCTCTATCTTCCCTTTCCCATCTGCTATAACAGTCTCAAAAGAATTCAAGGTCGCTCCCACAGTTGAAAGTTTGTTTTGGAGTGGAATTTTCCTCTAAGCCAGTTGTTATTGTAACAATATCCAGCTTCCTCTAGGGGGACACAGTAACAGCCAGTACTTGCAACTTTTAAAAACAAAAATGGTCTTTATAAGTCCCTCCAGTTCACTTAGAAACAACAGTCTCAATGCACTTAAACAGTTACTTTCAAGCCAGGAGAAGTCCAGAAACATGTATCTCTTTTGCAAAGTTAACTGTCAAAAATAGGCTTTCCGCTGTGCGGCTTTCCTTATCTCAAGGCAGTCCGTTCCCAGGTTTTAAACAGTAAATTTTAGCTTCCTTTTTCCCTTCTTTTTTGCAGGTAAATTCAACTCAGTCTTTCCCCCCTCCTCTCCTGCAATCCGGAGGGGAGACCACTTTCCAAATGTTCAGATTTAGCTCTTTTTTCAAGCGACCTTTAATGTTTCCGCCTTACAGTCTCTTTGCTTTGATCTATTTACAATGAGAGGAAGGCAGACTTCCTGGTTGTACCTTCCCGTTCAGTACCAATTTAGCTTTTTTTTTTTTCTTTTGAATCCAATTTAATCCTACTCACAGGTAGTTGTTTTCAGAGTCCAATTATCCCAGGAAAAAGGCAGCGATCTCCAGTAACAGCTTCGCGGCTTCGCTCCACGGAAGAAGCAATTGGCTCACAGCACCGCGCCACCCCTGCTCCGCTCCAGAGCCCGTTGCCGAGCTCCTTTTGCAATTGGGGGGGCGCAAATGGTGCCCGCTGAATCCCACGGTCACAGGCTTCACCTGCCTGTGATTTTTAAAGGGTCCCCGCTGCGCCGTAGCGGTACAGACCCAAATTCCGTAGAGCCGGTTCCTTCCGAGTCAGAGGGAAGCAGCCATTACCGATGGCGCCACCCCGGAAGTCCGAGAGCCCACATTCAGTTGGTTGTTCATCAGCTGGCTTGGCTCCAGGTGGAGTATCGAATCAGGTTCAAGGTTTTGGTGCAAACCTTTAAAGCCCTAAACAGCTGTGACCTTTCTTATCTGTGGGAATTATCTTCCAGTACACCCCCCAAAGAGTGTGATGCTCATCTAACAGCAACCTACTGGTGGTCCCTGGTCCAAAACATATCCAGCTGTCCTCAACCAGAGCCAGAGCCTTTTTGGTGGAACGCTTTGTCTAATGAGACCAGGGCTCAGTGCAATCTATCTCAGTTCTCTCACTCGCTGGACCATCACCTTGTCGTTGTGAGTGAGCTTGCACATTCCTATGACCCTTGTGAGTGAAGCCGTCATGAATCTCGTACTCCCAGCAGGGTCACCCAAGGCGGTAAGGTCAAAGAAAATGAAATATACTTGGAGTCCTGTAGTGATTTCATGCTCTTTATTGCAGCTTGTAAAACAGTGGTTGAATTTCCCCCAAAACCTCAGGCTTCTATATACATTATTTACACAATGAGTCCTGTCTGATTGGCTGATTCTGCTTCCCTCCTGGAGCCTGATTGGTCTTTTCCTGCAAGCCAATCAGTTCTTGCATTCTAGGATCCTACTTGTCTGTTGTTCTAGGATCCAAGCTTAGTACATAACAGGGAAGGAGCTAGACAAAGAATGATCCGAGAAGTCCTTAACGGCAGAACAGGCTGATGATAACAAGCGGTGTGTTACAACGGCTGTGAAGGCGGATGAAGGCTGCAGCAGATAGGATCCACCAGTTCGTCGTGACTACTCATGCCATCAGAACAGAGCCCTACTGCGAAGACTGTGCGTTGGTCAGCGTGCACTGATCTACACACATAAAACAAATTCACGCACAGGCATCTTCCAAAAACCCAACCCAAACCCCCAAAGTGCCATGGCGATCAGCAAATGGTTACGGGGGCAGGAATGTGAAATCTGGAAGCCCCTAGTCATGAACCGACACATGGGCGGTCAGTCCTTGTGACTCAAGGAATGAGGCAGTTGAGCAGCTCGGCAGCTGTATCCATGACTGAGCAGCCCTTTTTAGGATCCACTCTGCTCACCCCGAAAAGGGGGAGGGGCTGGAAACAGTGCCCTAAACATAGTCTGCCTCCCTTTTTCCCTGACTGGATTACCGTGCCCAGTGGGGTCACCACCCAGGGGTCGTAAAAGACAATTGAACTTTGGAACATGGAATATATGGACTTTGTCAGATAACACAGACAGCGAACGTCCTGAACACAGAACACAGCCTACGTATTTCCTGCTCACAGGAAGTTTCTGTTTTTGTATATAGCTTTCGTTCTCTCTCTGTGCCTCGACACGCAGGCAGGCAGTCATGTTTTTTTCTTTGTTCTGACCTCGCTGAATAAAGTTGTAAATATGCTCTCCTGAGTGCATCTTTCGTTGTGCGAACTCTGCTGAAAGGGCGTGCACGAGCCCTGGAATGTGGCAAGCTATTTCTGAGGCTCGTGTCGCTAATTGACTGATGCTGTTTGTACGGGAGATCGATGGATCGTCTGGAATCAACGTGGAGGCATGATGGCCTTTGTCTCCCAGGCAGTATCCCAACAACAGGTTTCGGGCCCAGATTCACGGCACTTACAGGAGAGTAAGACTGCGAAAGACTGCTGTGAGGTATGTGGAGAAAAGTAAGACTTTTCTGTTGCCACGGCAGAGTCTTTGAAGTCCGGCCGGCTAATTAGCCTGGGAGACGAGCCAAGCAGGCCTCAAGATTTATGAGTTGCCGAGATAAGGAGGCATAAAGGCTCACGGCTCAAGTGAATAGCTGAGATGGATCTATTACAATCCTCAGAAGCTGCTCCATGTCCACCAAAGCTAAATGGCCACAATTATCAGACCTGGGCAAGGTACTGTGAGGGCCAGATGAGAAGGCTTGGTGTGTGGAATACTATTTCTGAGGACCCCCCAGCCCCTCTGACAGATGAATGGAAGGCACAGGATTCAAGAGCCATGGGAATAATTTTGCTCTCAGTAGCTCCTGAAGAGTTAATCACCCTGGCTGGCAAGGCCAGTGCCCGTGAGATGTGGGACGGGCTTAAAGCCTGTCATCTCTGACAAGAGGCTGGGTCTGTGTTGCTTTACTTCAGAAAGCTGCGTTTGGAGCCGGGGAAGACCTTAGAGCCCACGTTTTACATTTGCAGCATCTCAGACAGGAATTGACTCAGAGAGGTTTCAATATGCCTGAGTCACTGTTTGCAATTCTCATCCTGGACTCCCTGGATGAAAGCTACAATGCCGTGGCAAGTCAGCTGGCGACTCTACCTGCACAGGACCTCACTGCTACAAAGGTTTTGTCGACCCTGCAAAATGAATATGATAGGAGGAATGCAGCTGAGTCGGCTTGTGAGCTTCAGGGGGAGCAATGTGGGACAGCATTTCAGCCTCCAGGGGGAGCCAAAGTCTTGGCAGCTGTGAAGTGCTGGAACTGTGGGACCCAAGGTCATACTCAGAAGTTTTGTCCAAAGACTGGTGTGATGGGATGATGAGCTGCTTGTGCGTAAAATCGTAGTCCCTCAGAGTTTGTTCAAGTCCACAAACCTCTGTCTGTGACGGAGCCCCTCAGACATGGCTGCTCTAGTCACTTGCAGATTCCGACAGTGGTTGCTTTCGGAATCGCTTCCAGCATAAAAGCTCCTTAACGGAAACACGTCTTCTGGACTCGTGGCGTGACAGTTTCCGGCGAGGAGTGGGTCTCCCTATGGGAGGTTCAGAAACCTCCCCACTGTTCTCACTGGACGTGTCCCTGAGCCCTCCCTCTTGCTCGCTTTCCCTCAGAGACCCACCTCTCCCCCTGCTGGTTCCTGCTTCAGCTGCTGGGTCTCTCCCAGCCTCCGTGAGCCCTTCCACCACCTGTCCCTCCGATGGCAGTTCCCTGACATCCACCTCCCCTCCAGGACCCCCGTCACCCCTCCCGTTCCCTCTCCTCTGGGCGGTGAGGAGGTAAAACCCCTAAAAGAATCCTCTTCATCTTCAGACGTCTCGAACATTTCCCTCCATCGGTCGCCGTTCCGGGTCGCTGAATCCTCCTCCTCCTCGGAATCTGTGAACCCCTCCAACTCCTCTTCCTCGTCTGTGGTAGCAAAGTATTCCCTCCGGAACCTCGCTACAGGCTGAGGTTTACGTGGGAACCTCTGATGAAAAGTTTCTATTAAGACCTCGTCATTGACATCCTCTGCCATGACCCAGGTGTTTTCCGACTCCGGTTCCCCTTCCCACATTACCAAATACTCCACTTGATCTCCCTTCCACCTGGAATCGAGGATCTCCGCCACATGGTTGCTGTGTTCCCTTTCCTCCATTGCTGGTCCCCGAGTGAACCTCCCTTCTCTGTCCCCTTTATACGGTGACAGCAACGACCTGTGGAAAACTGGGTGCAGCTTCATGTGGTTCGGTAACCGGAGTCTGAAAGCCACTGGGTTGACCTGTTGCGTGACTTCAAATGGGCCCAATCTTTTGGGTCTTAACGTCTTACAACCCGCTTTGAATGGTAACCCTTGGGTTGACAGCCACACCTGGTCCCCCACCCTAATGGTTTCACCTTCCCTTCTGTGTTTGTCTGCCTGCCTCTTATACTCCTCTTTGGCCCTGTCTAAGTTAAGTTGGAGCTGACGATGGATCGCTTCCATTTCTTCTACGAACTGTTCGGCAGCCGGGACGCTCCATCTCTCCCCTTCCCCCCCTGGGAAAGCCCTGGGATGGCACCCGTAATTAGCCAAAAAGGGGCTCATCCCTGTGGACACGTTCTCCGCATTGTTGTAGGCAAATTCCGCCAATGCCAGCTTCTCCACCCAATCATTCTCTCTGTCATTGACATAACACCTCAGATACTGCTGGAGGATGCCATTGGCTCTTTCCGCCTGCCCATTGGTTTCAGGATGCCGGGCAGTCGAAAAATTGACCTCTACATGCAGTAAGCTCATGAGCTTCCTCCAGAACCTGGAAGTAAATTGTTTCCCCCGGTCTGAAACCACCCTCAAGGGGGCGCCATGCAACCTAAACACATTTTCTACAAACAATTTCGCTGTTTCTTCTGCCGTGACAGCATGTGAGCAGGCTATAAAGTGGCCCATTTTGGTTAACAGGTCTACCACAACCATGATGGCTGTTTTCCCTCTGGACTTTGGCAGATCAGTCATGAAATCTATTGACACTGCTTCCCATGGTCTTTCAGGTGTGGGTAGCGGTTCTAATAACCCCGCCGGCGCCCGCCTCTCCCCTTTGGCTCGCTGGCATTGGTCACAACCTCTTACATACTCCCGCACATCTTCCCTGACCTTGGGCCACCAAAATTCCCTGGTAACCAGCCACATGGTTTTGTGTTGCCCAAAATGCCCTGCTGTGGGGCTATCGTGCAGCTGCTTGAGTACCTTCCCCCTCAACTCTCCTTCAGGTATATACAACGCTCCCTTGTAATACAACGCCCCGTTTCTCTCCTCAAAACCTCCGGGTTTATCTCCCTCCCTCCTGAGACCCCTGAGTTTGTCCTGGGCGTATTCATCATTCTCCGTTTCCTCTACCAGTTCTCTTTGCCCCACCAATGCCGTCCCACACACCCATCGGTCCTCTGGAATGACATGTCTCTCTTCGGGTGCTCCCTCCCCCTCCAAATATTCAGGTTTGCGTGAGAGAGCGTCCGCCCTAATGTTCTCTGGGCCTGGCACGTAACATATCTCAAAGTTAAATTTGGAGAACTCCTGGGCCCATCTCACTTGCCGTTGGTTGAGCACTCGGGCCGTTCTCCAATACTCTAGGTTCTTGTGGTCAGTGCACACTTGCACCTTATGTTGTGCGCCAATTAGCAGGTGCCTCCATCTCCGGAAAGCCTCATGAATGGCAAGTAGTTCTCGGTCATACACCGTGTAGTTCCTCTCGGATTTGTTCAGCTTTCGCGGAAAAAAAGCACACGGTCTCCACTCTGACTCCTCCTTCCCTGGCTGCAGAAGCACCGCCCCTATAGCTCTGTCTGATGCGTCAGTTTCTACTCTCATCAGTTTTTGTAAATCCACATGCAGAAGTTGTTCTTCCGAGGCGAAGGCCCTTTTTAGTTCCTCAAATGCTCGCTCCGCCTCCTCAGTCCAAACGAATTTCTTCTTACTGCTGAGACAGTCCGTAATGGGCGCCGTCAGGTGGGCAAAGTTTCGGATGAACTTACGATAGAAGTTCCCAAACCCTAGGAACCTCTGCACATCCTTCTTTGTTTTGGGTGTTTTCCATTCCAGCACTGCCTGGACCTTGCCGGGATCCATGGCCAATCCCTTGTCTGACAGGCGGTACCCCAGGAATTCCACCTCCTTGGTATGAAACTGACACTTCTCCAGTTTCACCCACAGCTGGTTGGCTTGCAGCCTGCTCAACACTTCTCTGACGTCTCTCACATGCTGCTCCTCATTCTCAGAATACACCAACACGTCATCTAGGAAGGCCACACAATTCTTGTAAAGCAAAGGCCCCAGTACGTGGTTCATAAACGATTGAAAGCACGCCGAGCCTGCTTGTAGGCCGAAGGGCATAACTAAATAGTCAAATGCCCCCAAAGGGGTGAACATGGTGGTTTTCCATTCATCCCCCTTCCTTATACGTATCAGGTTGTACGCCCCCCTTAGGTCCAGCTTTGTAAAAATCTTTCCCTTCCGCACCCTGGTCAAAATGTCGTCAATCCTGGGCATAGGGAAGGCCACTGGTTCTGACACTGCGTTTAAAGCCCTGAAGTCACACACAAGCCTCGGCTTGTCCGTGTTTTTTTTATCCACAAAAAAACACTGGGCTACCTCCCACCGCCCTGGACTCTCTGATGAAACCTCTCTTCAGGTTCTTGTCAATGAACCCCCTTAGCTCCTGCATCTCTCTGTCTGACATGGCGTACAGCTTGCCTACAGGGAGCTGTGCCCCAGGGAGTAAATTGATTTGACAGTCAAAGGGTCTATGCGGGGGTAGTTGGTCAGCTTCCCTTTCGCTGAAAACGTCGCTGAGATCTGCGTATTGTCGTGGTACCTTCACTTTCTCCGTTACTTCCGTCCCTGCTAGGGTAGCTTGGACTCCTGCTGAACCCTTTCCCTCTTTGCAGTGTTCTAAGCAATGTGCTGAACCAAAGGAAACCACTCTCTGATGCCAGCCCACCAGCGGATCATGTAACGCTAGCCAGCTCATCCCCAAAATAATGGGAGCCCCTCCCAAGGTGGCCACATTAAACGCTATCAGTTCGGTGTGCCTTGCCACCTTCATTATCATTGGGACGGTCTGCAAGCTGACTTCTCCTACCAACAGCTCCCTGCCATCGATCGTGGTCACCTGCAGGGGGTTGCTTAAAGGGATCGTCTGTATCTGGTGTTCAGCTGCAAACTCTTTGCTCATGAAATTGCAGGAGCTGCCTGAGTCCAACAGCGCCTTTATCTTTAGAGGGTGTCCGTTTTGCAGCTCTAGCGACACTTCTATCACTAGGGCAGGTTTAGGAGGTTCTGGCGTGGGCACCTTCACTGCTCTTTGGCCTGGCTGCTGTGCCCCGACGGTGGCAGCCAGGCGTTGGCTTTTACTTGCTCCGGTATTTCTTCCTCTCTTCCCTCAACAGCTCCCACCATCCCTTGCCATTCCTTCCTCTGGGGGCAGACTCTGGCAAAGTGACCTGGCTGTTGGCAGAGATAGCATTTCCGGGCGCCTTTTCCCTCCTTCTTTCCCCCCTCACTGGGCTTTGAAACTGCGCGCGCGCGCGCTGTTCCGATTTCCATCGGCTCTGCCGGCGGGAAAGTTGGCTCTGGAATGTCTGGAATGCGGAACTCCTTCCAACGTTCCCCCTTCCCTTCCCGCCTCTCCAAGGCTCTCGCCTCCTGGCGCGCTCCTATGGTCAGCGCAGATTTGGTCAGCTGGTCCATAGAATCCGCCCTGGGCCCCCGGGAAAGTTCGTCTTTCACCGCCGAAGCAAGCCCTTCTTCAAATAGCATTTGAATGGGTTCCGCCGATAAGTCCCACCCCAATCTGTGAACCAGCATGGTGAATTCAGTCCAGTACTCACGGACAGATCGGCTCCCCTGTTTGCAAGCCATTAGCTGTCTGCGCACCACTCCCTGCTCAATATCGCTGGAAAACATCAGATCCATGGCACGAAAGAACTTCATTGTGTCCTTTAGGACGTCATTATTCGTTGCCATCAGGGGTCTAACCCAGTCTCTCGTCCCTTTTTCAAGATGCCCAATCACAAAAGCCACTCGCGATTCCTTGTCAGGGAATTCATCAAACTGCAAATTGAGGGCATATTGCATCTCTGTCCGAAAGGCATGATAGTCCTTGGGCTCCCCCCCAAACTTCTGCACCAATCCTGGTACCTTTCTGGTGAGCTGGGTAGCTTTCCCCTTTTTGTCTGCATCCTGAGCCCTTCTCTCCTCAAGCCTCGCCGTCTGCAGTGCTAGCTGGATCTCCAACGCCCAGTACCTTTCTTCCAGGCTTGGACCAGCTCCCGCTCCTGCTTCTCCGGTTCCGGCTGGGTCGCTCATGATGCCTTCTCCTGCACAAACTGCTTACAGAGACTGTCGGAATGCTGTGATGGGATGATGAGCTGCTTGTGCGTAAAATCGTAGTCCCTCAGAGTTTGTTCAAGTCCACAAACCTCTGTCTGTGACGGAGCCCCTCAGACATGGCTGCTCTAGTCACTTGCAGATTCCGACAGTGGTTGCTTTCGGAATCGCTTCCAGCATAAAAGCTCCTTAACGGAAACACGTCTTCTGGACTCGCGGCGTGACAGTTTCCGGCGAGGAGTGGGTCTCCCTATGGGAGGTTCAGAAACCTCCCCACTGTTCTCACTGGACGTGTCCCTGAGCCCTCCCTCTTGCTTGCTTTCCCTCAGAGACCCACCTCTCCCCCTGCTGGTTCCTGCTTCAGCTGCTGGGTCTCTCCCAGCCTCCGTGAGCCCTTCCACCACCTGTCCCTCCAATGGCAGTTCCCTGACAACTGGAAATAAACAAAAGAAGAAGCCGGCAGATGGCCAGAAGCAGAAGGGGGGTGAAAAGCCCAGGCCAGGGAAAAACAAGGCTTTGTTTGCTGGCACTGCTTCTCCAAAAGCCAAAGGCAAGTTTGATGGCCAGGAGCAGGGGGGCGAGCAGCAGCAGCCCAAACCGGTGGAAGACAAGGTTTTGCTTGCTGCTAAAGCTGCTCCAAAAGCCAAGGCCAGATTTGTTGTCGATTCTGGAGCATCAAGGCACATTGCCAACAACAAGCACCTATTTATCTCCTTCACGCCTCAAGATGGAGAGAGTCAACAGGCTGATGGAAAGACGCTGCGAATTGCAGGAGTTGGAACTGTGAAACTGGCAAGTCTGCATACAACCATCAAAGACGTACTTTATGTTCCAGATTCTGCAGACAATTTGCTCAGTGTCCCACAGCTGACTGGGCATGGCTTTGAGATTTCCTTCAAGAGGAGCGTCTGTGTCATCAGGAAAGGCAAAGAGGAAATTTTGCATGCAAAGTTTATGGATGGCTTATTCGGTGTAACTTATGATGACAATGCTGTTGCTGTGTCTAATGTTGATTCTTGTTGTGTTGCACAAACTAACAAAGTTCTTCATGCAGGATGTATTCATGAGGCGCACCAAAGATTTGGTCACATGTCTTGGCAGGCACTGGCCAAGATGGTTCAGGGTTTGAACATCAAGCCCTGTAAGTTTCACATGAAATGTGTATCTTGTGCAGAGAACAAGGTGAAGGTTGCTCCAAAAGGCAAGGAGTCTAGCAGGCAGGCTTCCAAACCCTACCAGCTACTCCACGCAGACCTGGTTGGTCCACTTGCGCCCTCTTTGGGTGGAGCAAGGTACTTCATGGTTCTAATTGATTCTTTTTCCAGGTACATTCATGTGTTTATGCTCCAGCAGAAATTAGAAGCGTTTTCTAGGTTCAAGGCATTCTGTGCTTGGTTGGAGAATGCTCACAGTAAACATATTGGCAGTTTGTTTTCTGATCGAGGCGGGGAATTCACTTCTCAGCAGTTTGAAGCTTTTCTGACTGAGAAGGGAATCCAGCATAGCCTCTCAAGTCCTGGATCTCCATGGGAGATTTGTGAGCAAGCAAAGCAAACGTTGCTGCAAGGCCTGAAAACCTTGTTGCATGATGCCAATCTCCCTGAGAAGTTTTGGGGGGAGTCTTTGAACATGTTTCTTTACACTTATAATCACAGATTGTCATCACTTATTGGTTATACTCCCTATAAGAAGATGTTTGGTAAGAAACCTTACATCAAGCACATGAGAATGTTTGGTTCTGACATGTGGGTACACACCCCACAGAGCTTGGGAAGCATGGGGCACATGGTTTGTTCATGGGGTACGAAAAAGGTGCATACAGGGTATGGATGACTGACTCTAAGACCATTAGGTTCACAAAGAGTGTTGAGTACAATCCTAAGTGGGGGGAAAATGTGGGAATTTTCCAGAGTCACTCAGAGGAGGATGAAGATGATGTGAAAAAAGCTGCTGATGTTGAGGTAGAAGAGGAAGCTGAGGATGATGATGATGATGATGATGATGATCAGAGTTCGGATTCCAGTTCAGTGGGCAGCGCTGCTGCTGGTGTCAGCGACAGTGATGACACAGCAGACTACAAGAGCGCAAAGGCCTCAGTCAGACCATCTGATGCGTCTGACAATGAACTGGAAGAACCACTATTCACCATTGCTCATTTTTCTCCTAAGAAGGAGGAGATGAGTGCAGAAGACTTGCGTCTAGTACGCAGATCTGAAAGGGACACAAAAGGCAAACCTCCAAAGAGATTTGCTTATGAGTTTGCTAAGACAGCAACTGCTGTTCTTAGTAGCTCAGAGAAGGTGTGGGAACCTTCAAGCTTCAAAGAGGTTCAGGAGTTAACCTCTAAAGATGCTGAGCCTTGGCTTAATGCCATGAAGGCTGAAGTTGATTTCTTGGATAGGAACCAAACTTGGGAGCTGGTACCGGTAGTCCCAGGAATGAGACTGGTTGGCAGCAAATGGGTCTTCAAGGCTAAGACAGACCAGAATGGCAAGGTTGTCAGACACAAAGCCAGATTGGTTGCCAGAGGTTTTTCACAGGTACCAGGACAGGATTACCACGAGACCTACTCACCCACCGTCAAGTATGAGAGCATTCGGCTAATGCTCAAGATTGCTGCAGAGGAGAAACTGCACGTTTCTCATCACGATGTGAACACAGCTTTTTTTGTACGGGGTTTGGGGGGAGGAGCTGTATATGCTTCCACCTGATGGAATGCAGATACAGAAGATAATGGTCTGTAAACTTCGGAAGTCCTTATATGGTCTCAAGCAGAGTGCCAGGTGTTGGAACACAAAACTCACTGAGACATTGCTTGCTCTAGGTTTTCACCAGGGCAAAGCTGATCCGTGTGTGTTTGTCAAGGAGGAGGGGCAAAACAAACTGTATTGTTTATGTTTTGTTGATGATCTTCTGATGTTTTGGAAGAATCAGGCTTTCTACCAAAGCACCCTAGCTCAGCTGAAGGAGCACTTTGACATGAAGGATCTGTTCAGTTTCTGTTAATTGATTCTCATGAAAACTTACAGATTCTGGCTTCACACAATTAACTCAAGGCAGTGTCAATTTACTCTTGGCAGAAAGCCAAGGTCTGCTTGACCTAGAAACTATTTACAGTGATTGGTTAACGACCAGCACTCAACTCTGTTATCTAGGAATGCTAGCACAGTTTGCGGTTAGGTGTGTTGAAGGAGTAGGAGTGCTGTGTATGGTTAAGAGAGAGAGAGAGAGAAAGAAAGGGTTTATTTGCTTTGCTTTGTATGCAGAAACTCTGCTTTCCCCCCCTTTTAATAAATCCTGTAAATAGTTATTCTGAGTCTAGCTGACTAGTCATTTCCACCTCAACTAGCTTCTTCGCTGTGCAGGAAAACTCTGCTACGTTTGGGCTAAAGCCATTAGGGCTATGCCTGACACTTCAAAGTTCCATGAGGTTATGGGCATTGTGCTGCCAGCCTGAGTTGTGGTGGTGTCAGCATCAACGGCGTTAGTTCCAGAAGTTGTTGTTCCTGCTGGAGCAGCAGATGGATACTGGCTGGTTCCTGACTGTTGTGAGCTGGTGAGGCAGCGGACACAAGGACAACAGCTGCAGCGTGTGTGTGCGGAGTGCTGTGGTTCCTGTTTTCTCTCTCGGTGGTCGTGAGTAGCTGGTTCCGGGTTCCAGGGACATGGCTCTCAAGATGGCCTCACAACCAGTTCAGATGGCTTTTGAGTGTCTGAATGACTCCAATTACTTGCTGTGGTCGGAACGCATGCAGGCAGTGCTGCAGAGGGATCGTCTCTGGCAAGTGGTGAGTACGTTTCCTGCGAAGCCTGATGATGAAGACCTCGATAAAGACCAAAGAGCAAGGGCCACCATTGTCTTGGGGCTGGAAGATTCCCAGTTGCCGTATGTGAGGGGAATCAAGACAGCTAGAGGTGTGTGGCAAGCACTTAAAGAAGTCCATGTGCGTGAGACAGCGGTTTCCAAGCTGTTCATTCGCAAGGCATTGTACAAGGCAATGTTACAGCCTGGGGTTACAATGCAGGAACACCTACACAGTTTACAGTTAAAGTTTGCTGCGCTACAGGAAAGAGGCTTCTACAGGCGGGCGATTTGGAAGGAGTTCTCATGCTGTGCCAGAGGTGAAGCAAAAGCAGGTTACCGGTGAGGAGTCAGCGTTTGCTGTTAGGCGTTGTTTCTGATGTGGGTCTTCAGCGCATCTAAAACAACAATGTCCGGAGTTGGTCAAGCCTCAGTGGCCGGTGCAAGAGCAGAGACGAGATCAGCAGCAGCAGCAGTGTAAAAGGAAATTCTTCAAACGTAAACAGTCGGCTCAGCTGGTGACCGCCGAGGTCAAGATTGCTGATGAGAAACAAGCTGTCTGGGTGGTCGATTCGGGAGCGTCTCGGCACATCGTAAATTCAGATGAATTGTTTGTTTCCAAGAACTCAGCACAGCGCAGCCAGGTGGCTCTAGCAGACGGAAGTACTTCCGAAGCGATTTCGGGGGGTGCAGTTTTTGTTCCTTGTCTTCGTGAATGCCTGCAAAATGTACTTTGTGTGCCTTCATTAAGGAGCAATCTGATGTCCGTAGATTGTTTGCTGAAAGCTGGGTTTAAAGTGTATTTTGAGGGAGACAGTTGCATTATTAAGAAGGCTGGTGAGATTTTAGGCACTGCTAAGTCAGAGGGAGGCTTGTTTTGGCTTAAAGCAGGATCTCAAGTTGCAGCAGTAGTCAGTAAATCTCAGCCTGCAGTGAATAACAAAGCTATACATGACAACTGTGTGCATTTATTGCATAGGAAAATGGGGCGTGCTGGCTGGAAAAGTGTACTAAAAATGTCTGAATTGGCTGATGGGGGTAATTTAAAGAGTTGTAACAAGTACCTTGATTGTAATGTTTTTAAAAAGGTTAAAACCCACAGAGTCTCTTACCCCAGAAGTGACAGAGTTAGTGAGTCACCGCTACAGCTGGTTCACATGGACGTAATTGGTCCATTTGCTGTAAGCAGAGGTGGATCACGCTTTTCATTAACAATTGTGGATGATGCCACGCATTACTCTTGGGTTTTTCCCATGAAGAATAAGGGTGACGTGTTCACTAAGTTTAAAGGCTGGGTGGCATCTGTGGAAAGATTTCTGTCCATTAAACTCAGAAGGATTCAGACGGACAGAGGTGGTGAATTTATGTCAAATGCTTTTAGAGACTGGTTACAAAAGCGTGGCATTGGGCATAGGAAAACGAACATTTTTTCCCCAGAGGAGAATGGCGTTGCAGAACGAAAACACAGATCTTTACAAAATATGATGTTTGCCATGCTTGATGATGCTTATTTGCCCATGTCTTATTGGGGGGAGAGCATGCTCACCGCGTGTTATCTCCAAAATAGGCTCTTTCATCAAACAATAGGTACAACTCCGTACTTTAAATTGTTTCAGAAAAAACCCAAAATTGACCATTTGCATGTGTTTGGATCAAAGGCCTGGGTATTAATTCCAAAACAAATGAGGAAAAAGGGAGATCCTAAGACCAAACAGTTAGTGTTTGTGGGTTACCAGGAGCTGGGAAAAGGTTTCCGCTTTGCTGAAGGGACAAATGGCATTGTGATCTCCAAGAATGCCAGTTTTTGTGAACATAGTGGCTGGGAGAGACTACATGCCAATACTGAGGTTTGGTTTGAACCTTCCCAGGAGCTTCATGACTCTGAAGGTAGACACAGAGAATCAGAGTCTGAGGGGGAGGAAAGTTCAGATAAGAGCTCTCAAGAAAGTGGAGTTAGCCAGAGACCAGTTGCTAAGCAACAAAAGAGAGGTTGTAGTTCTGAGGAGGAAAGTGGGTCAGAAGAAAAATTTTCTCCCAGAAGATCTAAATGACAAAACAAAGGAGTGCCTCCGGTGCGTTTTTCTCCAGATACTGCAAATGTGTTTAGTGTAATTGCAGAGCCCAAGAGTTTTCAGGAGGTGTTAAAGTTACCAAAAGAGGAGGCAGAGCTCTGGAAGCTGGCAATGGAGGAAGAGATGTCAGCTCTGAATGAGCATAAAGTCTTTACACCAGTAGCAGCGCCTGAGGGGGCAAAGATTGTAGGCTGCAGGTGGGTGTACAAACTTAAACCTCTGGTGACAGGAAAGTACAAATACAAAGCTCGTTTAGTGGCTCAAGGATACTCTCAAAGGCCTGGAAAAGATTGTTGTTGTTGTTTAGTCGTTTAGTCGTGTCCGACTCTTCGTGACCCCATGGACCAGAGCACGCCAGGCACTTCTGTCCTCCACTGCCTCCCGCAGTTTGATCAAGCTCATGCTAGTAGCTTCAAGAACACCATCCAACCATCTCATTCTCTGTCGTCCCCTTCTCCTTGTGCCCTCCATCTTTCCCAACATCAGGGTCTTTTCCAGGGAGTCTTCTCTTCTCATGAGGTGGCCAAAGTATTGGAGCCTCAGCTTCACGATCTGTCCTTCCAGTGAGCACTCAGGGCTGATTTCCTTCAGAATGGAGAGGTTTGATCTTCTTGCAGTCCATGGGACTCTCAAGAGTCTCCTCCAGCACCATAATTCAAAAGCATCAATTCTTCGGCGATCAGCCTTCTTTATGGTCCAGCTCTCACTTCCATACATCACTACTGGGAAAACCATGGCTTTTACTATACGGACCTTTGTTGGCAAGGTGATGTCTCTGCTTTTTAAGATGTTGTCTAGGTTTGCCATCGCCTTTCTCCCAAGGAGCAGGCGTCTTTAAATTTCGTGACTGCTGTCACCATCTGCACTGATCATGGAGCCCAAGAAAGTAAAATCTCTCACTGCCTCCATTTCTTCCCCATCTATTTGCCAGGAGGTGATGGGCCCAGTGGCCATGATCTTCGTTTTTTTGATGTTGAGCTTCAGACCATATTTTGCGCTCTCCTCTTTCACCCTCATTAAAAGGTTCTTTAATTCCTCTTCACTTTCTGCCATCAAGGTTGTGTCATCTGCATATCTGAGGTTGTTGATATTTCTTCCGGCAATCTTAAATCCGGCTTGGGATTCATCCAGCCCAGCCTTTCGCATGATGAATTCTGCATATAAGTTAAATAAGCAGGGAGACAATATACAGCCTTGCCGTACTCCTTTCCCAATTTGGAACCAATCAGTTGTTCCATATCCAGTTCTAACTGTAGCTTCTTGTCCCACATAGAGATTTCGCAGGAGACAGATGGAGGTGATCAGGCACTCCCATTTCTTTAAGAACTTGCCATAGTTTGCTGTGGTCAACACAGTCAAAGGCTTTTGCATAGTCAATGAAGCAGAAGTGGATGTCTTTCTGGAACTCTCTAGCTTTCTCCATAATCCAGCGCACGTTTGCAATTTGGTCTCTGGTTCCTCTGCCTCTTCTAAATCCAGCTTGCACTTCTGGGAGTTCTCGGTCCACATACTGCTTGAGCCTTCCTTGTAGAATTTTAAGCATAACCTTGCTAGCATGTGAAATGAGTGAAATTGTGCGGTAGTTGGAGCATTCTTTGGCACTGCCTTTCTTTGGGATTGGAATGTAGACTGATCTTCTCCAATCCTCTGGCCACTGCTGAGTTTTCCAAACTTGCTGGCATATTGAGTGTAGCACCTTAACAGCAACATCTTTTAAAATTTTAAACAGTTCAGCTGGAATACCATCACTTCCACTGGCCTTGTTATTTGCAGTGCTTTCTAAGGCCCATTTGACTTCACTCTCCAGGATGTCTGGCTCAAGGTCAGCAACCACACTACCTGGGGTGTACGAGACATCCATATCTTTCTGGTATAATTCCTCTGTGTATTCTTGCCACCTCTTCTTGATGTCTTCTGCTTCAGTTAGATCTTTACCACTTTTGTCCTTTATTATGGTAATCTTTGTACGAAATGTTCCTTTCATATTTCCAATTTTCTTGAACAGATCTCTGGTTCTTCCCATTCTGTTGCTTTCCTCTATTTCTTTGCATTGCTCGTTTAAGAAGGCCTTCTTGTCTCTCCTTGCTGTTCTTTGGAAATCTGCATTCAATTTCCTGTGTCTTTCACTATCTCCCTCGCATTTTGCTTGCCTTCTCTCCCCCGCTATTTGTCTTGCCCACAGTAGTAGATATGATAGTCATCCGAACTGAATTCGCCCATTCCCGTCCATTTTAGCTCACTGATGCCCAGGATGTCAATATTTATTCTTGCCATCTCATTTTTGACCACATCCAACTTACCCAGGTTCATGGTTCTTACATTCCAGGTTCCTATGCAATCTTTTTCTTTACAGCATTGGACTTTCCTTTCGCTTCCATGCATATCCACAACGGAGCGTCCTTTCGGCTTTGGCCCAGCCGCTTCATCAGCTCTGGATCTACTTGTACTTGTCCTCCGCTCTTCCCCAGTAGCATGTTGGACACCTTCCGACCTGAGGGGCTCATCTTCCAGTGTCATAACTTTTATATGCCTGTTGTCTTTGTCCATGGAGTTTTCTTGGCAGGGATACTGGAGTGGCTTGCCGGTTCCTACTCCAGGTGGATCACGTTTGGTCAAAACTCTCCACTATGACCTGTTCATCTTGGGTGCCCTGCTCGGCGTAGTTCGTAGCTTCTCTGAGTTCTTCAAGCCCCTTCGCCACAGCAAGGCAGTGATCCATGAAGGGGGGAAAAGATTATGACGAGATAATTGGACTGTACTCTTTCCCAAAACATCATATCAAGGACTGGAAAAAGACAACTGCATCATGCTTATATCACAAGAGGATGCAGGTTTTGCCCAAAAACCACCTGCAGTTGGGTGGCTAAAATGGACACAAACATTGACATGAGACAGACACTGTAGCATCAGGTGGAGTTAACTAAAGAAAAGATGGTCCTACTTCCGGGTTGGTGCCTCCGGCAATGGTGGAATTCCTCTGATCGGGAGGAATTTGCCCCGTGGGAATTTGGGTCTGTACCGCCACGGCGAAGGCGGAGACCCGTAAAAATCACAGGCGGGAGAAGCCTGTGAACGTGGGATTCAGCGGGCACCTTTTGCGCCTCCCCTACTCACGGGGAAACCCAGTTTCGGGGATCCGGAGCGACGTGGGGTGAGCGGCGCGGTGCTTCGAATCGTCTGCTTCTTCCACGGAGCGAAGCCACATAGCTGTTGCCAGAGAGCACTGACTTTTTCCTGTGGACAATTGGACTCTAAAGTAATTACCCGTGAGTAGAGCTGAAGTGGGAGAATTGGATTTTTAAACGTTTAATTTGGCATCGAAACGGGGAGGTTCAATACAGGAAGTCCGCCTCCCCTTTTGTAAATAAATTAAAGCAATGAGCCTTGAAGCTGAAGTATTGGAAAGCCTTTTGTAAAAAGGCTAAATCTCCATCGGCAAAGAACTAAACCCCCCCTTTGGAGACAGGAGAAGAGGGGGGGGAGTGGTGGACTGAATATGCCTGTAGGAGAGAGTCAAGAGAGTTAAAATACCGCCGCTCAGACCCTGGAAACGGGCTGCTAGCAGGATCGATGTCTTTTGGAATGTTCATTGACAGCGTTTAGAACGTTCATTGACAGGTAGCTAAATAAGAGAATACATTGTTTCTACTGTCTCCGGCTGCTTTTAAAGAGGAGTAAAAGTAACTGAAAACTGAAACTAACTTTGGATTATTGGAACATTGTTTAAAAGAGGACAGTACTGACTAATACAAATAGAAACTGTTTTCCCCTAGTGGAAGCTTTTGAAATTGGTTGCTCTACAGGAGCTGGGCTAGGGGAATTTCCAGCTGCAAGATAAAGAATTGTGAGACTTTGGAATTGACCTTGAATCTCTTAAGTGTTATGGCAAATGGAAAGGAAAAAACAGACGGAAGGTCGACAGAAGAGGCCTTAGCGGTCGTATTAGTGAAAATAAACGATTCGCTGGAACAGCTTCACAAGAATACAGACGTGATAAATGTGAAAGTGGATGCTGCAAATATTAAAATAGACTTAATGGCAGAAAGTTTAAATAATCTGGGACAAAAGGTGAATACCAATACAGAAACCATCCAGAAATTGATACAGGAATCTACTCTGATACGGCAAACTGCGGATGAAGTTAAGGAGAAAACCCTTGCTGCTGAATGTAAAGCAATACAACTGGAGAGAGAGAGAGAGTCCCATCCATACAAGGACAACTTGATGAACATAAGCTGACATTTGTTATGATTGAACTTAAAGAGAAACAGATGAATTTGAGGATCAGAGCCCTACCTGAGGAAAAGGAAAGCTTGACAGAGTCTCAGGAGGAGACAGGACTAACATTGGTTGAGAAAGAGAGGTATTTGGGGGTTAGTATGACCGCCAGAAATGTGAATTTATTCAAGGATAACTGTGAAGGACGTTGGATTGAAGAGAAGGGGGATTTGGAAATATGTACAAATCTGAAGTTGTTATTGTTGGGACGAGTTGCTGTGGTGGGGATGAGGGTTGCTGTGTTGTTGGGGATGTTGCTTTTGTTTCAAACATTGCAAGCTTTGGATGGGATGGATTGTTTCAGGAGGTGGCAGAGGGACGTCTCTAGATTTGTTTGGCAGGGCAGGAAGCCACGAGTAAAATTTAAGATATTGACGGATGCCAAAGAAGGAGGTGTAGTTGCCCTGCCAGACCCCTAAACTTTGTTGTGAACCATCTGCTTTTTGCTGGCTGAGAGAATGGTTGCTTCTTGAAAGCACTGAAGTGTTGGATAATGGCAGATGAAGTTGATGGACTATATGGAATTGGCGGAAATGACTGGCAAGATCCGAGACCAGGGAGAAGAGTCGGTGGAAGAAGACTGGAAAAAGTTTAAAGACTATTTATAGAAATATTGTAAAATTAATGAATGTTAGAAGAATGCTGGAATGAAGTTATATGGCTTTAGTAGAAATGTTATAAGGAATTAAGTATAAATAGATTAATAGAAAATTAAAGGAAAAAATAAGGCAAGAATGAGTTAAGATAATTATAGGATAGAAAACAGAGGAAGATGGAAAGGAATTGCTGAAACAATAAATAGAAGTGGAATACAAAAAGGGAGGTGTGAGGAGGTCGTTGGAAATAAGCGAAAGAAAGAGAAGATATTGAAAATGTTTGAGGTGTTTTTAAATTGTTTTTGTTTGTTTTTGTTTTGTTTTGTATGTAGTGTTTTTGCATTGTATTTGTATTTTTCTCCCCCCCTTTTTTTGTTTGTAGTGTTGTGTTGAAATTGTTTGAAAAGTAATAAATATCATTTAAAAAAATAAATAAAGAAAAGATGGTCCTTTGGGGGAGGGCTAATCGAATCTGCCCCCCTTCCCATGCATCTACCTGTGAAGACGTTGGTGTCCTGGCAATCAAAAAATGTGTGGGAAGGTGAGACAACAGTTTTTCTTAGCTATATATGCAGGGAGGGAGCAAAATCTGACACTAAGTAAAAGCGAAACGAAAGAAGTGCCATGGTCAGATCACTTCCTGGTGCAACTGGACTTCTCTGCGACCCATCCCCTCTGCAGGGAGGTGGGACCAATTCGGATGGTCCGCCCCCGCCACTTAATGGATCCAAATGGTTTCCAGAGAGTGGTAGGGGATGCTTTATCCCATGTTGATGGCCTTTCAGCTGATTCCCTGGTGGCCCGCTGGAATGTGGAGTTAACCAGGGCTATTGACTGTTTGGCTCCGAAGCGCCCTCTCCGATTGCATGGAGCCCGGACAGCCCCGTGGTTTTCCACGGATATGAGGGCAATGAAACAATCGTTGAGATGGCTAGAGCGCCGGTGGCGGATAACTCATTCCGAATCTGACTGGACACAGGTTAGAGCTCAACGTCGAGCCTACCAAGTGGCGATAGCGACGGCGAAGAAGAATTTCTTCGCCGCCTCTATTGCATCTGGAGAAAACAGCAGCAGGAGACTTTTTCAGGTGGTTCACAATTTAGCGGAACCACCTGCAACATCGGGGCCCAGTACGGGCCGCATGTTCTCCTGCAATGATTTTGCAAAGTTTTTTGCAGATAAAACCGCTCAGATTCGGGAAGAAGTAGACTCCACCGTGGGAGCAGGGCCGGGGCGGGATATTGCTAAAGTTCTGTCTAGTCAAGTTGAGTGGGATCAATTCCAATCTGTTACCTCCGAGGATGTGGACAGGCTGCTTGGACGAGTGAAACCAACCACCTGTCTCCTGGATCCTTGCCCATCCTGGCTTATAAAAGCTAGCCGGGAAGGACTGGGCAATGGGCTTCGTGGGGTGGTGAATGCTTCCCTCCGTGAGGGAGCCTTCCCAGATCCGCTGAAAGAGGCGGTTATTAAACCGCTTCTTAAAAAACCATCTTTAGATGCGGCCACGATGGCCAACTATCGCCCAGTCTCAAATCTTCCATTCCTGGGCAAGGTGATTGAGCGAGCGGTTGCCGAACAACTCCAGGCACGCCTGGAAGAAGCGGACCATTTGGATCCCTTCCAGTCGGGATTCAGGCCTCATCATGGGACTGAAACTGCCTTGGTCGCACTGGTTGATGATCTCCGGCGGGCTAGGGACAAAGGTGAGAGCTGTTTCCTAGTTCTGCTGGATCTCTCAGCGGCGTTTGATACCATCGACCATAGCATCCTTCTGGACTGTCTTGAGGGGCTGGGAGCACTGTTATACAGTGGTTCCGCTCCTTCCTCCTGGGCCGTGTTCAGAAAGTGGTGGTGGGGGATGAGTGTTCAGACCCCTGGGCTCTCACTTGTGGGGTGCCTCAGGGTTCTGTCATCTCTCCCCTGGCTTTTCAACATTTACATGCGGCCGCTGGGAGAGATCATCAGGAGGTTTGGGCTGGGTGTTCATCAGTATGCGGATGATACCCAGCTCTACCTCTCTTTTAAATCAGAACCAGTGAAGGCGGTGAAGGTCCTGTGTGAGTGTCTGGAGGCGGTTGGAGGATGGATGGCGGCTAACAGATTGAGGTTGAATCCTGACAAGACAGAAGTACTGTTTTGGGGGGACAGGAGGCGGGCAGGTGTGGAAGATTCCCTGGTCCTGAATGGGGTAACTGTGCCCCTGAAGGACCAGGTGTGCAGCCTGGGAGTCATTTTGGACTCACAGCTGTCCATGGAGGCACAGGTCAAATCTGTGTCCAGGGCAGCTGTTTACCAGCTCCATCTGGTATGTAGGCTGAGACCCTACCTGCCCACGGACTGTCTCGCCAGAGTGGTGCATGCTCTGGTTATCTCTTGCTTGGATTACTGCAATGCACTCTACGTGGGGCTACCTCTGAAGGTGACTCGGAAACTACAACTAATCCAGAATGCGGCAGCTAGACTGGTGACTGGGAGCGGCCGCCGAGACCATATAACACCGGTCTTGAAAGACCTGCATTGGCTCCCAGTACGTTTCCGAGCACAATTCAAAGTGTTGGTACTGACCTTTAAAGCCCTAAACGGCCTCGGTCCAGTATACCTGAAGGAGCGTCTCCACCCCCATCATTCTGCCCGGACGCTGAGGTCCAGTGCCGAGGGCCTTCTGGCGGTTCCCTCATTGCGAGAAGCAAAGCTACAGGGAACCAGGCAGAGGGCCTTCTCGGTAGTGGCGCCCACCCTGTGGAACGCCCTTCCAGCAGATGTCAAAGCAATAAACAACTACCTGACATTCAGGAGACATCTTAAGGCAGCCCTGTTCAGGGAAGTTTTTAACGTGTGATATTTTATTGTATTTTTGGTTTTTATGGAAGCCGCCCAGAGTGGCTGGGGAGGCCCAGCCAGATGGGCGGGGTATAAATTATTATTATTATTATTATTATTATTATTATTATTATTATAAAACTCCAGTAGAATTGTGCCAGCACCTCAGTGGCCTTACCTCAGCCCAAACTGTGTAGGTCTGTGGGGCCCTCACTTCATTTATAGTTCTCTTTCTCCCCAGTGGGGACTCCAAAAGAAACACATCCTTCTCCTGGCTTCTACTTGGTACTCACACCATGCCGCCAGTTCTAGTGGTGCATCCAGCACCTCAGGGGCTCCCCTTGGTTGCTTATGAGAACAACTGGCTCTGCATTCCGTACAAAATGTTGTTGTGCCTTCTGTTTACTACAGGGACTGAAGATTCCTTCCCCTGGGTTTTGGCCCTGCTGAAGAACCAATTAAGCACTTCCATGCCCCATTCATTTAAACTGCAGAATAAACTTGGCCCTTCCATGAATCCCATTGAAATCTATAACATTATTTGGTTGTGTCTCAGCATATTTATGAGAAATGTCACACTGCCTCAAAGACTAATAAATGACAGCTATACATAACCTTTAGCTTAAAAAAAATAGCAACAATATCTATCAAATGGAACAGTGCAGTGTACTAGCTAGTGTCATAGAATCATAAAATAATAGAGCTGGTGAAGGGGGAAGGAATGGGTTCTGTGCAGTCAGTCTGAAACAGGACCCAAAATCCCCATTTTTCCTCCTCCAAGGGAGCATTTCTAAAATGCATTAACTTGAGCTCTTGAGTCAATGTATAAACAGAAAGTCAGCTGTATAAACAAGTGCTCAAAGCCCTCTCCTTTATCAGTCCGTGACGGCAATGGATTGCCTTGCCAGTTCCAGTGGAGCAGGGATGGCACATCTGGGTCTTATCTTACATCCTGACCACAAAGACGCACAGACCTTGTCAGGTCTGACAAGAGACCTGGGAACGGTGCCAGGAGTGCTCTTAGAGTTGGTGACCTCCTGCCCCAAGATAAGAGTATAGGAAAAGGAACAACCTTTTATGGTCAAGAGTACCGGAACAGGAATATCTGTTTATGGTCATGGATGTCAACTTACGTGTATTAGCTGACGTGGTTGGATTCCTGGGGAAGGGGGGAGAGGGTGCCTGGAGGATATATATACTGCATGAAATTTCTCATTTCTTTGGACTTGCTGTGAACTGACCACACAAGTGCCTTCTGCTATCCGGAGAGCAGAATAAACTCTTTCTCTGAATCAACCTCGGTGTCATTTGACTTCCTTTCTCCCTCCCGGGAGAAACGCAGACCCCACCAATCAGTATAGTCTAATAAGGCTACACTGGAAGAGACCGCAAGGGCCATCTAGTCCAACCCCCTGTCATGCTGGAACACACAAGCAAAGCACTCCTGACAGACTGCCAGCCAGCCTCCACTTAAAAACCTCCAAAGGAGGAGACTCCACCACTCTCCGAGGTGGCATATTCCACTGTCTAACAACCCTTACTGTCAGAAAGTTCTTCTTAATGTTTAGGTGGAATCTCTTTTCCCATAGTTTGAATCCATTATTCAGCAGAAAACAAGCTTGCTCCCTCTTCAACAGGACATCCCTTCAAATATTTAAACATGGCTATCATGTCACTCCTTAATCTTCTTTTCTCTCTTTTTTTTAAAATGATATTTATAGAAAGTTTAAAATTACAGAGAATAAAAAAAGAGAAGGAGAAGAAGAAGAAGAAAAAGAAGGAAAAGAAAAGAAAAAAGAATATATATATATAATCAGAAAAACAAGGAATTAAGCAATACAAGTCAATAAAAAGAAAAAAAGAAAAATACAAAACACACAATACATCAAAACCAACAACAACAAAAAAGGAAAAACAAAAAATTTAAAAACAAATCCAATATTCCCAAATCTTTATCTTTCGTTAACTTGTTTCATCGACCTCCTCGCACCTCCCTTTTTTGTATTCTAATTATTAATTATCTCAGCAAATCCTTTCCATCTTTCACTATATTGTATCATTAAATTACCTTAATTTATTTTAACCTTATCTTACCATAAAAAGCCCTAGAGCTTAAAACTTAAAACTTATTTATACATAATTCCTTATAATATTTCTACTAAAGCCAAATAGTTTCATTCCAAGAGCGGAGACTCATTAAGAAAAACCACAGGCAGAGTGAGCCTGTGGCCGTGGGACTCGGCGGGCACCAGAAGCCCCCCCAGAAACGAAGAAGGAACCCCGTAAGGGGCTCCGGAACGTGGAAGGGGGAGCGGTGCTGTGAGTTCATCGCTCTTTCTGCGGAAGCGAAGCCGCGCAGCTGCTGCTGATGAGCGCTGACCTTTCTTCCTGAAACATCGGACTCTAAACTTCATACCCGTGAGTAAGGATTACAAAAATTTTGGGACCAAAAAGATATTAATTTGGCTGAAAACGGGAGACGCAAACAGGAAGTCCGTCTTCCGACTGTGCTTAAAGATCAAAGCAAAGACTTTAACAAGCGGGAAGCGCTTTAAAAGGGACTACTTTAAAAGTTTGGATTATTGTGCAACGATTGAACTTGTCTATGGGAACTTATAAGGAACAGTTTTGTTTTAACTGATTGGACTTGGACTGGAATTTTCCTCCTCTTTGTGGATTATAAAGGATTAAGAAACCAAAGTCGCGGACTGTCAGGATACAAGAGAACTGTCAAATTGCGGAAACTGTATCTAACACTGAAATTGCTACTTGAGAGCGTTACTGTTGGATACAAATAGGGAAACAATTACTTGCATCATTTCTGAAACTTTGTTTTAACTCGGGAAAAGCTCTGCATGCCTAAGGGGATATCGAAGGTGCCTTTGTAATTTATTTTGAGCTGCTGGGACTTCAATGGCGGAAAAAGTTCTTTCTTTGTTCTGAATCACAGGGATGCTCCCCCTAGAGGATTTGGGATTTATAAGTCTCTGGGAACTGTATTTTATTTTGGTTATCTTTTGCCTTGCTGTTTACACTCTGGACTGTCTTTCCCATGGAACTGCTTACAGCTTGACCTTCACGCATAGACAGATGTGGAATGAGTGGCTCAGGGAAAACAAGGTCGGCCAAAACGAAAGCAAAACAATCTGTACAATTATTACAAACAACTTTGACTTCTCAGTCGCGTAGATCATCCGTCCCAACTGTTTTAGGATTGCAAGAAAAGGAAGTTGAGCAGACAGGATCAGAGGATATGGCTTCAGGAGGACTGGACCCTAAAGGGAAGTCTTCTTTCTGCACATAACTGTTAGTCTCTTTCTGCACAAAACTGCTCCATTTTGGGGAAGCCTTGCTCCTCTTTTCTCTTGCTTTCTGAGAAGTCTTGCTCATAGGTTTTTCCCTGCCTTTGCACACACTGTACGAACCTGCTCTTCACGCCTAGCTGACCACATCCACAGAACTTGATTATTACATTGTCTCATGCTATGATCAATCATTAGTAACAGACATCCCAAGCTCATGGAAAACAAACTGTACCTGTTCTCCATGCCTAGCTGATTGTTATATTGTTTGTGCCATATTAATCTCTAGTTATAATTCAATTAGGAGGCTTCATGCCTGTCTAGTTCTAGCTCCGATTCTCAGCCTTTAATGTATCAGTGATAAATGATCACATGTAATCCCCACCTCTCACATGTAATTCCCGCCTTAGTACTTATGTTAACCAATCACAAGTTTCTGTGTGTATGTATCAACCAATCAGCCACAGGCCCACCTGTGGCAATGCTTGTAATATTCAATAAAAGAGGCTCTCAAGGCCCGCCCTGGGAGACGCCTCATGTTACACCTGCCTCTCTCGTCTCCCGTGATTTTTCATTTCTACATCTGGTGACCCCAACGTGCCAGATCCCTTGCGCAGCCGAGCAGTCAGCCAGCCTCATACTTCACTCGACTGGAGAAGTCTTAGCCGGCTACACCGTGAGTATGGGGGGGGGGGGGAGCTTACAAAGTCCCAGAAAGTGCATGCTACTGAACTGCTTCATTTAGTCAGACAGAGAGGTGCAGGTGCTCATGTTTCTTTAAAGGAAATTGAACGTTTGTTATGTGAGATTGCATTTCAATGTCCCTGGTACCCTGAGGCAGGCTCCTTGGGGGTAGAGGCTTGGCAAAAGATTGGAAAAACTTTTTTTGCAGAACCCAGGGCTCCTATCCACTGTCTGCTAACTTGGCAGAAATGTGCAGATGCCGTGGCAAAATTTGGACCTCAGGCGTCCCAGGCGTCTCCCTCGGCCCCTGCATTTCTGTCTGTTGGAGACAACCCCCCTCCTTATCCTAAGCTTTTGCCACCTGCACAATCCTACCAATCCCTCCCTCCTTTGCCTGCTTCCAACCCATCCACCCCCCCTTCCCCCCTCCTGCATCTGCTCATACTGGAGCTGTCCCTCAGCCCACAACCACCACCCCCATCCCCCCTTCCCTCCCTCCTGTGTTTCCTTTGCCTGCATCCGCTTCTTCAGAAGCTGTGTCTCAGCCAACATCCACTTCCCCCCCTCTTTCTTCCCTCCCTCCTTCCACCCCTCCCTTGCCTGCCTCAGCTCCTGCCTGTTTCACGGGAGCTGTCCGTGTTGCACTTTCCCAGGCAAGGCAGAAAGGGCTCCTATCCTTAGAGGAAGAGTCTGAGTGGGCTGGGGTGTTGCCATCTGCTTTCCCTATTTCTTATGCAAACCCAGGCACAGCGCAACAACAGGTGCTATATGAAACCCTTTCTTATTCTGTAATGCGAGAATTAAGAAGGGCCATTGTTGATTCCGGATTAAAATCCACCTATGTAACAGGAATGCGTGCTGATATGATTAAAGCATGTGCGGATGTTGGAAGCCAGAGTCATGCGATGTCCTTGCTTGCCGGTGCCATCCAGGCTGGCAATAAGCCAACTGGTAACTGTTTTAACTGCAAGCGCCCAGGACATTTTGCAAAAGAATGCAGAGCCCCTGACGGGGGGGGGGGGCTAGCAAGGATGGCGCTGCCAACAAGGCTAGACCTTCCAAAAAATGCCCGAAATGTGGAATTGACTAATGATTGTGATGCTTTTGTCTCCTTTTTCAGTAGGTCTGAATATATCTCTTTAGTTGTTTCTCTCCTAGGAGTCCCTGGATTGGCTGTACCGAATCGTATGAACATTAATTCTTTAGCTTGTTCTGCAGAAAAAGCCCTGAATTTTACTTCACAAGCTTCTCACCTTTTGAATAAAGAACAGAGTGAATTTCACTATGGACTTTTACAAAATCGTTCTGCTATCACTATTTGCTGATGCTTCATCATTATGGATGTGAATCATTATGGATTGCAAAATCTTACACACCACATTACTCAAGACGTTGGATTTTCTGGCCTCTGGGATTCTTTCACCCAGTGGCTTACTGCTTGGCTACCTAATCTTACTTGGCTTCGTAATCTCTTTCAATATGCCCTTGTCATTATATGCATCTTAATTTTGTTATGTTGCTTCCTTCAATGCGTTCCTGGCCTCATAAGCCTTTTCTCTCGGCTTCTCTCTCCCCCTCAACCACCTAATAAACTCCTTGCTGCCTACTTTGCGAAATTGCAACACCAACAGTAAACCTAAGGTGAGATGTGGACGGATTTATTTTGGGCATGCGTTGGCAAACCACGTATCCCGAAGTATTCTTGTCCCATCGATCTTGGACGGATTTATTTTGGGCATGCGTTGGCAAACCATGTATCCCGAAATATTTTTGTCCCATCGACCCTGGCGAACTTATTTTGGGCATTTGTTGGCACACCACTAATCCTGAAATATTTTTGCCTTATCTACCCAGAATGCCTCGCAAACAAGAAAAGAAAGGGGGAGATAAAGGGAAGTCTTCTTTCTGCACATAACTGTTAGTCTCTTTCTGCACAAAACTGCTCCATTTTGGGGAAGCCTTGCTCCTCTTTTCTCTTGCTTTCTGAGAAGTCTTGCTCATAGGTTTTTCCCTGCCTTTGCACACACTGTACGAACCTGCTCTTCACGCCTAGCTGACCACATCCACAGAACTTGATTATTACATTGTCTCATGCTATGATCAATCATTAGTAACAGACATCCCAAGCTCATGGAAAACAAACTGTACCTGTTCTCCATGCCTAGCTGATTGTTATATTGTTTGTGCCATATTAATCTCTAGTTATAATTCAATTAGGAGGCTTCATGCCTGTCTAGTTCTAGCTCCGATTCTCAGCCTTTAATGTATCAGTGATAAATGATCACATGTAATCCCCACCTCTCACATGTAATTCCTGCCTTAGTACTTATGTTAACCAATCACAAGTTTCTGTGTGTATGTATCAACCAATCAGCCACAGGCCCACCTGTGGCAATGCTTGTAATATTCAATAAAAGAGGCTCTCAAGGCCCGCCCTGGGAGACGCCTCATGTTACACCTGCCTCTCTCGTCTCCCATGATTTTTCATTTCTACAGGACCCAGTCTCAAAACAAATTTTGGAACAACTGGCAATTCTAAACAAAAAGGCTGATGAACATTCGATTAAAATTGATCAAGCCACAGCCACTATCAGCAAACTGACTGAGCAAGTCACTCAACATACACAAGTAATTGGGAATCTTCAAGCAACAACTGCAGAAAATCGTAAGCTGGCTGAGGGAGCCAATCAAAAAGCAGAACAAGCTAACCAGAAGGCCAAGGCAATAAAAGGGGAGGTAAGGCCACTGCATAAACAGATTAACGAACAGCAGGCCTACCTGTCTATGGTGGAATTGAGGAATCGGGAAAATAACCTGAGATTAAGAGCCATCCCAGAACTTGAACAAGGAGATCTGATTGGTTATCTGACAGCAGAACTATCAAAGTTCTGGGGCCTAGAAGAAGATAAGGACTTTAAAATTGTTACTGCTTTTAGACTGGGAAGAGTGGTTAGGAAGGACAGATCTAGAGACTGTCTGATCATCCTGAGATCTAAACAAGAAAGAGACAAAATATTAGGCCTACATTTTGGAAAATCACTGGAAATTCAAGGCAAAAGAGCAGAAATTTACAGAGACATACCGAAACAACTTTTGGATCTCAGAGCCACATATACGGAACTCGCAAGACTACTAAGAGTTAACTCAATTCCTTACAGGTGGGAGTTTCCTCAAGGACTATCCTTCAATTTTAAAGGAAAGAAAGTCAAAATCAGAACAGCAGAAGACCAACAAGAGTTTTTGAAAGACCACGAAGAGGACCTTCAAAAGGGAGCAGCAGCACCTTGGCCACCATCTCTGCCCACGCCTGCACCAACACCAGCACCCCTGGGTTCGGAGGAAAATACACCACTATAGGACAAACAGATTGATCCAGGATGTCTCTGCAACTTTTTAGTTGGAATATTAATGGCGGAAATTCCCCGGAAAAAAGAAGAAGAATCTTTCATATATTGAAAAAGAACAATTGGACATTATTTGCTTGCAGGAAACGCACGTGACTAGGCTCCACAGGAAAGTGTTAATCAACAAAAGACTAGGCCAAGAATTTATCTCATCAGACAGAGTTAAGAAAAGAGGTGTGGTGATTTACGCAAAGGAGAACCTGTCACCGAAATTTCTATTCAAAGATGAGCAAGGAAGAATTTTAGCAATTGAAATACAGACACAAGGAGAAAAATTTTTGATATTAGGAATTTACGCACCAAATGAGGGGAAATCAGAATTTTATAAGAAGCTGCATGAGACAATGCTGAACTATCTGGACTATACCAACATCATCATGATGGGAGACATGAATGGGGTGGTCTCTACACACATGGATAAGTCACAAAATCAAAATTTAACAAAAGATGGCAGACTACCTAAAACTTTTTTTGAACTAACTGACAGTATGGATTTGATTGACATTTGGAGGACAAAGAACCCCTTAAGTAAAGAAGGAACATTCTTCTCTGAGGCCCATCTGTCATGGACAAGAATCGACCAAATATGGACAACTAGAGGGCTGGCACCTAAGACTAGAAAAGTGGAAATCTGCCCAAAAACTTGCTCCGACCATAATGCCATGAAAGTGGAATTGAGACTCACTCCAATCGGTTCCTTCAGATGGAAAATGAATGACACCCTACTAAGAGATCAGGAGATTGTGAAGAAGGCCCAAAAAACTTTAAAAGACTATTTTGAAATAAATTTGAACACTTCGGTGGAAAAGAGAATAATCTGGGACGCAAGCAAAGCAGTTATGAGAGGGTTTCTGATACAACAGAATACGATTAAGAAAAAACTCTGGAATGGAAAAAAGGATAAGATATTAGAGAACATAAGAGACGGAGAGAAAAAATTGAGATTAAAACCAAAATCAAAAGAAATTCTGAGAGAAATTAAATTCCATCAAGCACAATATTCGAAATTGATAAATCAAGAAGTTGAATGGAAAATTAAACAAATGAAACAAAGATCATTCGAATCGGCAAACAAGTGTGGAAAACTGCTAGCATGGCAGTTGAAAAAGAGACAAAAATTGAACTTTGTTACCAATCTGGAGGTTGAAGGGAGAAATATTCAGAAACCAGAAGAAATTAGAAAGTGTTTCCAGAGATATTTCAAAAGACTTTTTACGCAAGGGCCACAGGAAGAGACTGAGATAGACCAATTTTTAAAAATGAATGGATTACCAAAACTAACTCAGGAGAAGAGAACAATCCTGAATCACAGAATAACACAACAAGAAATTGAGGGTGCCATTCAGAATATGCAACTAGGTAAATCTCCAGGCCCAGATGGACTTACCTCCAAGTACTACAAGATACTGAAAGACTTTTTGATACAACCACTAATGGAGGTATGTAACCAGATTATGGAGGGGAAGAGGGCACCAGAATCGTGGAAAGAAGCTTTCATCACATTGATACCTAAACTGAAATCTGAAAAGACTCAACTTAAGAACTACCGTCCCATCTCACTCCTCAATGTGGATTACAACATTTTTGCAGATATTTTGGCAAGTAGATTTTAAAAAGTGCTAAATGAAGTAATTCATAAAGACCAGGCAGGCTTTCTCCCAGGTAGGCATTTGTTTGATAACACTAGGAATATTTTTGACATTTTGGAGCTTCTGCAAACCAATATCAACACGAAAGCAGTGTTAATTTTTATTGATGCGGAGAAGGCCTTTGACAACATTTCTTGGAAATTTATGAAGAAAAACTTGGAAGGGATGGGAGTGGGACGGGGGTTTCAAAATAGTATAGAGGCAATATATTCAGAGCAAAAAGCTAAACTGATAGTGAACAATGTGGTGACAGAAGAGTTCAAAATTGAAAAAGGAACACGACAGGGGTGCCCTCTATCCCCTCTGTTATTTATTTCAGTCCTGGAGGTACTTCTGAACATGATTAGGGAGGACCGGCTGGTACAAGGAATACAGGTCGGAGAGAAACAATACAAATTTAAAGCTTTTGCAGATGACTTGGTTTTAACATTACAGGAGTCAGAATCTAGTACAAAAAGAGTTTTAGAATTGGTTTATGAGTTTGGTCGGGTGGCGGGTTTTAAGTTGAACAAGCAAAAAACCAAGGTTTTGGGGAAAAATCTGACACCTTTAGAAACAGATGGGTTTCAGAAGGAGACAGAGTTAAATGTGGTTAAAAAAGTGAAATACCTAGGGGTTAATTTGTCTGCTAAAAATTTGAATCTATTCAAAGATAATTATGAAAAATGCTGGTCAGAAATTAAAAAGGATTTAGAAATCTGGTCAAGATTGAAACTTTCCTTGTTGGGTCGGATTGCAGCTGTAAAAATGAATGTATTGCCAAAGATGTTGTTTTTGTTTCAAACCCTACAGATTGTGGACAGAGTGGAATGTTTTGGAAAGTGGCAGAAAGATATTTCTAAGTTTGTCTGGCAGGGCAAAAAGCCCAGGATAAAATTCAAAATATTAACTGACGCAAAAGAAAGAGGGGGATTTGCCCTGCCGGACTTAAGGTTATATTATGAAGCTGCAGCTTTCTGCTGGATGAAAGATTGGCTTCTCTTAGAAAACACTGATGTCCTAGATCTGGAAGGGTTTAATAATGCTTTTGGATGGCATGCATATCTGTGGTACGACAAGGTAAAGGTTCACAAAATGTTTAAAAACCATATTGTCAGAAAAGCAATATTTATTGTCTGGACTAAATATAAGGACTTATTAGAAAATAAGACCCCGAGGTGGTTATCACCAATGGAGGCCAAGGCCCGAAAAAGACTCAATATGGAGGCCGGCTGGCCGAAATATTGGGAGATAATAGAAAAAATTGGAGACAATTGGAGGTTGCAGAGCTTGGACAAATTAAAGAATAAGGTGCGAGACTGGTTACATTATGCTCAAATTCAAGAGGTTTTTAAGATGGACAAAAAAATAGGATTCCAGGTGGAAAAATTGAAGCTAGAGACAGAACTGCTTGAACCAAAGACTAAGGTACTTTCGAGAATGTATAACTTGCTGCTTAAATGGAACACTCAGGATGAGACAGTCAAATCAGCCATGATAAAATGGGCGCAGGATATTGGGTATAACATTATGTTTGAGGACTGGGAAAGGTTATGGACCACCGGAATGAAATTCACGGCATGTAATGCCTTGAAGGAAAATATTATGAAAATGATATATAGGTGATACATGACCCTAGTCAAGCTTGCAAAAATATATCACCTGTCTGATAACAAATGTTGGAAATGCAAAGAGGCTGAAGGGACATTCTTTCACCTCTGGTGGACTTGTCCAAGAGTGAAGGCCTTCTGGGAAATGATCTACAATGAGTTAAAAAAGGTATTTAAGTATACCTTTCCCAAGAAACCGGAGGCCTTCCTCTTGGGCATTGTTGGCCAGAAAGTGTCAAAGAAGGATAGAACTTTTTTTATGTATGCAACTACAGCAGCAAGAATACTTATTGCAAAACATTGGAAGACACAAGATTTGCCCACGCTGGAAGAATGGCAGACGCAATTGATGGACTACATGGAACTGGTGGAAATGACTGGCAGAATCCGAGACTTGGGAGAAGAAACAATGGAAGAGGATTGGAAAAAAATTAAGGACTATTTACAAAAATATTATAAGTTATATGAATGTTAAGAATTTGCATGATTAGGAAAATCCAGCTTCAGCAACAAGATTTGGAGATACAGGAAATTAAGTTATAATTATGAAAGAGCTAAAGTTTAATGTAATGTTATACCTAATTTAAGGCTAAAGTAAATTGATAATATGTATCTTAAACTTAAAATATAATATTTTGAAAGTACAAAGAAATGCATGAAACAAGGTAATAATTTGCTGATAATTTTATTGTAAAGAATGCAGGGTGAGGGAGATGTGGGGAAGTTCAATTGGTTATGAAAAAATGTTTTGAAAAGTTGGATTTCTTTCTTCTTTTTTCTTCTTTCTGTTATTTCTGTTTTTTATCTGACTTTATATCTGTATTTTAAAAAGCAATAAAAATATTATAAAAAAACAAATAGTTTCATTCCAGCATTTTTCTAACACTCGTTAATTTTACACTAATTCTCTAAATGAATCTTTAAACTTTCTTCCAATCTTCATCCATCGTCTCTTCTTCCTGGTCTCGGGTTTTGTCAGTCATTTCTATCCCTTCCATCTAGTTCATTAACCTGGTGACTAGTCTTTTCCATGTCCCTTCTGCAGGTCTTCTTCATGTTTATACCTGCACTTTACTTTATCTTCTGCTGATCTTATTCTTAATTTCCTTCCTTTCTCACTGAGGGGTAGATCTCGGGGAGACTCCAACTTGACAATGTCTTTATCCCTTCTCGACAGGTCAGCCCACTCTCCACAGTCAGCACTGAAATCCAAAAGATATTTGAAGGCATGTTTCAAAGTCCCTCCAAAGTTAAGGGCCCCCACAACTCCAAGCTCCCCCTGGCCCACAACCAGATCCCAAAAGTCAGAACATCCCTGCATAGGGGGATCCATCCAGCTTCCCATCTCCAAACCAAACAGTACTCCATCTCTCCCAATCTGACTTTCTCCAGGTTCAGTTGTCAGAAACAACAACTTATTTTCCTGCAAGGCTGCGGCTCTCTCCATTTCTATTACTTGAGGTTCAGCAACAACCACCTCCTTTGTCTTCTGCACAACTTGCCCTGTCAAAGCAAATTCCTGAGATGGTTCCTGAGTAGTTTCTATGTAGGTATTCACCGTTTGTCCAAAATTGCTAACTGCAACAGTCATCAAATCCATCTTTTCATGTAGCTGTTCCAGTAAAGCGCTTGTCTTGCAAAGAGCAAGCACTAAAACTTCTTCTAGACACATTCTTGCTCAAGGTCAATGTCAGGTTCCCACGATCTTTAATCTCTGCAGCTGTAAAATTCCCCAGATCGACTCCAGCAACAGTATCACAAGCTCCCTCTAGAGGAAACAATTTCTGTTTGTATCCGTCTTTTTGAAAGCAGCTCCAGCAACAAAATTACTTTCATTTTCCAGATATTTTATTCCTTTTTATATGCAGAAGAAAACACTGGAATCAATATGTTTCTCTTTTTTAACTATCTGTCAAAAAAAACGTTTTATTCACAGTCAATGAACTTCCCTCGTCTCTGACACCCCGTTCCCAGGTTCAAGACGGTGGAAATTTATCTTTCTTTACTCTCTCTCCTGCAGGTTTAAACAATTTCCTCCCTCTTCTCCTGCTTCCAAGGGGGGGTTTGGTGTTTTTAGCTGATGAAAATTTAGTCCTTTACAAACGACTTTCCAGACTTTAGCTTGCAATGTCTTTGCTTCAATCTATTTACAAAAGCGGAAGGCGGACTTCCTGTTTAGACCTTCCCGCTTCAGTGCCAAATTAATTCAACTTTTAAAACTCCAATTCTTCACTTTACTCACGGGTAAAGGTAAAGGTAAAGGTAAAGGTACCCCTGCCCGTACGGGCCAGTCTTGACAGACTCTAGGGTTGTGCGCCCATCTCACTCAAGCGGCCGGGGGCCAGCGCTGTCCGGAGACACTTCCGGGTCACGTGGCCAGCGTGACATCGCTGCTCTGGCGAGCCAGAGCCGCACACGGAAACGCCGTTTACCTTCCCACTAGTAAGTGGTCCCTATTTATCTACTTGCACCCGGGGGTGCTTTCAAAGTGCTAGGTTGGCAGGCGCTGGGACCGAACAATGGGAGCGCACCCCGCCGCGGGGATTCGAACCACCGACCTTTCGATCGGCAAGCCCTAGACGCTGAGGCTTTTACCCACAGCGCCACTCGCGTCCCATTTACTCACGGGTAGTTACTTTTAAATCCAATTGTCCACAGGAAAAAGGCAGCGCTCTCCAGCAACAGCTGTGCGGCTTCACTCCGTGAAAGTAGCAATCAGTTCGAAGCACCGCGCTGCTCCGGAGCCCCAAAATGGGTTTCTCCGTGAGTAGGGGAGGTGCTCTTGGTGCCCGCTGAATCCCACGTTCCCAGGCTTCCTCCGCCTGGGATTTTTAAGGGGTCCCTGCCTTCGCCGCGGCAGCAAGACCCGATTCTCACGGACCGGGTTCCTCTCGGTCAGAGGAACTCTGCCATTGCTGATGGCGCTAACCCGGAAGTCCCTATCTTCTCTTCTCTAGACTAAACAAATCCAGCTCCCAAAGTCTCTCTTCATAGGGCTTGGATTCCAGACCTTTTGCATTTTGGTCACCCTCCTCTGGACATGCTCCAGCTTGACAATATCCTTCTTCAACTGTGGTGCCCAGAACTGGACACAGTATTTCAGGTGTGGTCTGACCAACCAGAATACCATGGTAGCATTCCTTCGCTCCCCTTCATGGATCACTGCCTTGCCGTGGCGAAGGGGCTTGAATAACTCAGAGAAGCTATGAACTATGCCGAGCAGGGCACCCAAGATGAACAGGTCATAGTGGAGAGTTTTGACCAAACGTGATCCACCTGGAGGAGGAACCGGCAAGCCACTCCAGTATCCCTGCCAAGAAAACTCCATGGACAAAGACAATAGGCATATAAAAGATATGTCGCTGGAAGATGAGCCCCTCAGGTCGGAAGGTGTCCAACATGCTATTGAGGAAGAGCGGAGGACAAGTACAAGTACATTCAGAGATGATGAAGCGGCTGGGCCAAAGCCGAAAGGACGCTCAGTTGCGAATATGCCTGGAAGCGAAAGTAAAGTCCAATGCTGTAAAGAAAAATATTGCATAGGAGCCTGGAATGTAATAACCATGAACCTGGGTAAGTTGGATGTGGTCAAAAGTGAGATGGCAAGAATAAATATTGACATCCTGGGCATCAGTAAACTAAAATGGACAGGAATGGGTGAATTCAGTTCGGATGACCATCATATCTACTACTGTGGGCAAGAAACCCGTAAAAGAAATGGAGTGGCCCTCATAGTCAACAAAAGAGTGGAGAAAGCTGTACTGGGATGCAATCTCAAAAATGATAGAACGATCTCGATACGAATCCAAGGCAGACCTTTTAACATCACAGTAATCCAAGTTTATGCACCAACTACTGGTGCTGAAGAAACTGAAATTGACCAATTCTATGAAGACTTACAACACCTTATAGAAGTGACACCAAAGAAGGATGTTCTTCTCATTATAGGGGATTGGAATGCTAAAGTAGGGAATCAAGAGATAAAAGGAACAACTGGCAAGTTTGGCCTTGGAGATCAAAACGAAGCAGGGCAAAGGCTAATAGAGTTCTGTCAAGAGAACAAGCTGGTCATCACAAACACGCTTTTCCAACAACACAAGAGACGACTCTACACATGGACATCACCAGATGGGCAGCATCGAAATCAGACTGATTACATTCTCTGCAGCCCAAGATGGAGAAGCTCTATACAGTCAGCAAAAACAAGACCTGGAGCTGACTGTGGCTCAGATCATCAGCTTCTTATAGCAAAATTCAAGCTTAAACTCAAGAAAGTAGGAAAAACCACTGGGCCGGTAAGATACAATCTAAATCAAATCCCTTATGAATACACAGTGGAAGTGAGGAACAGGTTTAAGGATTTAGATTTGGTGGACGGAGTGCCTGAAGAACTATGGATGGAGGCTTGCAACATTATACAGGAGGCAGCAACGAAAACCATCCCAATGAAAAGGAAATGCAAGAAGTACAGAACAGCGCGCTCAGCTGTTGGGTCGGAGTTTGAGCTCTGAGCTGCTCGAGACAGACTCGGCACCTGGAGAGGCGAAGCAGGAGCAACAGGGGGCGTAGGTTGCCCCTACTTGGGTGGATTTCCTGGGAGCAGAGGCTCAGCAGCGCAAAAAAGGGGTTTCCCCACACTAGAACTGGACTTTAAGACACTTTTAAAAAGAAGAAATTTAGGGGAGAACCTCTGCGCAAAGGAGCGACACCGCCCTCCGGTGCCTTCGCCTCCAGACCCCATGAGCTATCGCTGGACTCTCCAGTAAGATATTGACACAAATTCAAGGAGCGCCCCCCCCCCCAATTTATACAGTGAGAAAGGGGTTATCTAAGCACCAACAATACATCAGAAACAAAAAAGGGGGGAACTAACAAATAAATAAGGGGGGAACTAACAGATAAAATTAAGAAGTTGCAAGTGGAATTCTAAAAGGGGGTCATCCCTCACAACAGAAATTAACGCTGCAGAACCGGCAGCGCGGTTCTGCGCTCCCAAAACAACACAGTTAACCCAAGAAGTGTTACTGGAGTTTGGAGTGGGGGAACAGTTTAGACCAGCTAAACAGACAACAGAAATAAGGAGAGCTCTTTACCAGAGACTTGCGGAGATCTGGAGAGGTGAGGAGAAGGCTGGAGGAGTGAGTTAGCAGATTGAGTGAGGTGGGTGGTGGCCATTACTGAAAGACTACACTGGAAAAGACTTTAAAGAGCCGCTTTAACACCAGAGAAAGATAGAGTGAGGAACAGCAGGAAGAGTGACATAGTGGCCACTAGTGGAAGTAAAAGACATAACAGTGAGGAACAGACATAATAGTCAAGAACCGTAGGAAGAGCTACACAGCGGCCACTAGTGGAAGAAGAAGACATAACAGCCAAGAGGCAAATATTAAAAATAGCAGGAAGAGCGACACAGCGGCCACTAGTGGAAGAAGAAGTTACAGCAGCCTAAAACAGTAGGAAGAGCTACACAGCAGCCACTAGTGGAGGAAGAAGACATAACAGCCAAGAGACATAATACTCAAGAATAGTAGGAAGAGTGACACAGCAGCCACTTGTGGAAGGAAAATATACAACAGCCAAGAGGAAAAGTAATAGCCATACCCGCAACGCCAATACTTGCTTGGAGGAACTGTAAAGCATAAATATCAGATATAAATAAAGGGGGAAATTAAAATTCCAAATATATCCAGCATAAATATTAAATTAATTACCCATGAAAATTAGATCCAATTAAACTTCCCACAGGGGAACTCCCAATAGCTTTAATCTTTAGAGACTATATAGAATCTGAGGCGGAGAAGCGGAATCGAAAGACAAGTGAACTCAATCTCAAAACAACCAGCCACCCAAAAATACCCAAACACCCAAATGGGTTCAAAGAAAACGCAACCAACAATTGGCCAAACTTTAATTGCCAGCCAAGCAAGGAGAACTTCGGTGGCGGAAGGTGAAGTGAGTATGGATGTAAAGGATTTGATTATTGCCATGCAGAAAGACTTAGGGGACAGAATAAACTCAGTAGGCGGAAATATAAAATCATTGGAAGAGAAAGTAGTAACTATGGGCAATAAAATTGAAAAAAAAACCCAGCTCTTATAATGGACCTTACACATCAAATGAACCAATTGACAATGAAGAATAAAGAAATTGATAAGACAGTGCAAGAAGTGAAGGCAAAGACATTGAAGCAAGAGGAAATAACCAAAAAGATGGGGGCTGAGCAAAAAGAACTGAAAAAAACCAAGACAAAAACAAGGGGAAAATAGAGGACCTAAGGAAGATGCAGGAGGAGATTTGGGACGAATTGGCAGTCCTTCAGCTGAGACAAAAGGAAATGATTCTCCGCCTGAGAGGAATACCAGAGAGCCAGAGAGGACATTTCAACAAAATTATTAAAAGTCCTGGCGGACTGGTTGGGGGTTCAGGAGGAGGACTTATCACTTGATATTGATAAAATCTTGAGGATAAAACTGCATAAACCTAAAACCAAAAAAGGACCAGGAGACTGCCTGGTCTTCTTGAACTCAAGACTTCTTAAAGAAAAAATATTACTGAAAAGTAGAAGTAATGCCTTATGTATAGATGACAAAGTCATAGAAATAATGAAAGAGGTCCCAACTCGCCTCCTGAAGAAAAGGGAAAACTACAAACCCCTGACAACTGCTCTAAAGAAAAACAAAATTTTATTTAGATGGGAATTCCCTGAAGGGTTAACTTTTACCTATAAAGGAAGACGCAAGACCTTCAGATCGGCAGAAGAAGCAGACTCTTTTCGTAAAAAAACCTGGAAGGACTTGGTGGGGGGAGAAACCACAAGAGGCCGAAGAAGCAAGATTGTAGCAGAACTGGAAAATAGGACTTTATTTCTAAATTTTAATTTTGAAAAGGTGACGTATGATCATTAAGACTTTATGGCACTAAAGTGCATTTCTTGGAACGTAAATGGGTTATGCAGTAAACTTAAAAGGAATAAAATAAATCACGTGTTAAAGAGGAAAAAATGGGATATCATATGCCTACAAGAGACCCATATCTCTAAAAGTCATACAAGGGTCTTACAGAATAGAAACCTGGACCTAGAGTTTATTGCATAGGGAACAGAGAGAAAGAGTGGTGTTGTGATTTATGTTAAAGCAAGCCTAGACCCCCAATTACTTTTTGTGGATGAAGAAGGTAGAACTGTAGGAGTGCGGATTACTATAGAAGGGGGGGGGGAATAATCATAGTGGGCATTTATGCTCCGGACAATAATAAATCAGAGTTTTTTAAGGAGCTGGAAAAGAAGCTATGGAATTATATTGGGGAGAATATTGTTCTTATGGGAGATTGGAATGGAGTGGTCTCGGTCGAATGGGATAGAACTTTTAGAGGGAAACTTACCAATTAAGGTAAATTACCGCTCTCCTTTTTCCAGATGGTGGATAATTTTGACCTCTATGACTCATGGAGAATTAAACACCCTAATGGGAAAGATATTACACACTTCTCGGAAGCTAAAAAATCAGGGGGGAGGTTAGATGCTATTTGGATTTCTAAAGGGCTGACCCTCTTCTTAGAAAAAGCAGAAATTCTGGGAAGGACTATATCAGACCATAATCCAGTAACAATACATATGGAAATTAAAAAGCAAACAAAGGGAAGGTGGAGGATGAACAATGAGATATGGAGAGACGACCAATGGGTGACGCAAGCAAAAATCAAGTTAGCGGAATTTTTCGAGATAAATGGAAAACAAAATACAGATATAAATGTAGTTTGGGACACAAGTAAAGCGTACATGAGGAGTCTTGGAATACAACAAATGGCTAGGCTGAAGAAGGTAAAAGACAATAATATCCAAGAGCTAACTAAACAGATAAGAATTAATGAAAAAGAGTTGATCAAAAACCCAAAAAGTCATGAAATATTACAATAAATAAAGATATTGCAATCCCATATCTCTAGTATATTAAATAAGGAAGTAGAAAATAAAATTAAATGGGCAAAACAAAGGTATTTTGAGTCTGCCAATAAGCCCATTAAGTTGTTAGCATGGATGATAAAGGAAAAGCAAACAAAAAAAGTTATAAATAAAATTTTGGACCAAGGGGAGGAAATAACAGACCCAGTAAAAACAAAATTAAATTCTTAAACTTTTATAAAGATTTGTATAAACAAGAACAATTAGAGGTTAATAAAATGGAAGAGTATTTACAACAAAATAAATTACCAAGAAGTGAAAAAGAAGTTGAGGCCCTAAACTCCAATATAGAAATAGATGAAATAGCACAAGTAATAAAAAAATGAAGAGTGGCAAATCGGCAGGTCTTGACGGAATCACATTAATGTACTATAAGAACCTGGAAGAAGTAATCCTCCCTATATTACAAAGAATAATGAATAATATACTGGGTGGGAAAGATATACCACAATCATGGAAAGAAGCACTGATCACTCTAATCCCAAAACAGGGAGTGGAGTTGACAGACATGAAAAATTATAGACCAATCTCCCTGTTGAATACAGACTATAAAATCTATGCTGGGGTGATGGCTAATAGATTAAAAAAGACTCTAAACAAAATGATCAGCAGAGACCAGGCGGGCTTCTTACCGGATAGATATATAAAAGACAATACAAGAATAATAATTGACCTGTTGGAGTATGTGGAAATGAAACCAAGTAAAAAGATGGCCATGTTATTGGCTGATGCAGAAAAAGCTTTTGATAGAGTATCATGGAATTTCCTATTGGAAACTTTCAAAGGTCTGGACATAGGGGAGAAAATAATTAATGGAATTAGGGCGATATATGATAACCAAAAAGCAAAATTGCTAATAAATAATGAGATCACCAAAAAGTTCAGCATCGAAAGGGGGACAAGACAGGGGTGCCCTCTCTCCCCACTTCTTTTTATTGCCACCTTGGAACCACTTTTAATAGCAATAAGAAAGGATAAAAACATAAGAGGAATTAACCTAGGAACTCTATACTACAAAATTAAAGCCTTTGCAGATGATCTAATCATAACCACTGAAAACCCAGTGGAAAGTATCCAAAAAACGCTTGCACAACTGGAAGAATTTGGGAAGGTCTCTGGGTTCAAACTGAATAAAGGAAAATCCAAATTATTAACGAAAAATTTATGTAAGTCGGAACAAGAAGAACTGGAAAATACAACAGGTTTAAAGGTAGCCAATAAGGTAAATTATTTGGGGGTTTGGATCACCAATAAGAATATAAACTTATATAAGGACAATTATGAGAAGTGGAAGGAAATAAAAAAAAGAATTGGAGACTTGGGGAAAAATTGTCCCTGTGGGGGAGAATATCCACAGTTAAAATGATGGCTTTGCCAAAGATGATTTTTATGTTCCAAACAATACCTATAATTAGAGGCGTAAAGTGTTTTAAGGAATGGCAGAAAGACCTTGCCAAGTTTATTTGGCAAGGGAAAAAACCTCACATAAAATTTAAGCTACTAACAGAGTTGAAGGAAAAAGGAGGCTTTGCGGTCCCTGACCTTAAACTGTACTTTGAGGCAGCGTGCTGGACATGGATTAAGGACTCAATATTAATTAAAAACACGGAAGTCCTAGATCTGGAGGGATGGGATATTGTGTACAGGTGGCATGGCTACATAGGCTATGACAAGGTTAAATCCCACAAAGGATTTTTAAATCATATTGTGAGAAGGGCATTATATGAAGTATGGGAGAGGAGTAAAAAATCAGTAGTAACCAAAACACTATGGTGGCTGTCACCAATGGAATCTATGTCGGTTCACAGGATAAATATGAACAGCGATTGGTTAACATATAAGGATTTAGTAGAGGAAACAAGTAGTGAACCGAAAATAAAGGACCTAAGCGAATTGAAACAGAAGGGAATAACCTGGCTGGAGTATTATCAACTAAAAGCCGCCCTTGAAAAGGATAAAAGAACCAAAGGATTTGACAAAAAAATATCCTATCTGGAGAAGGATATTTTATATAATAATCAAAAGACACTTTCAAAAATGTACAAACTACTTTTGAATTAGCAAAGAAAGGAGGAAGATATCAAAGAAATTACAATAAAATGGGAAAGGGACCTGGGACATATGATCAAACCCAATATTTGGAATGAATTATGGACTAAAAATATAAAATTCACGGCTTGTTTCCTTATAAGGGGAAATCTTATGAAAATGTACTATAGGTGGTACCTGACCCCTGTAAAACTTGCAAAAATAAATAAATCAAACAATAACAAGTGCTGGCGATGTAAGGAACAGATAGGAACATACTACCATATGTGGTGGTCCTGTCTAGAGATACAAAGATTTTGGAACTTGATTTATGAAGAGATAAAGAGATTGATAAAAACTACATTTAGCAAGAAACCGGAAGAATTTTTACTAGGAATGGTTTCAGATAATATTCCCAAAAACAAAACTAGGCTATTTATGTATGCAACGTCAGCAGCAAGGGTTACAGGGGCAAAACACTGGAAAGATAAAAATACACCCACTAAAGAGGAATGGGTAGTGAAATTGTGCGAGTACTTGGAGCTCGCAAAGCTGACAGATGCAATAAGAGATAAACCTAAAAAATTGGTGAAAGAAGAATGGGAATGTTTAAATAATTATTTAGGGGACAAAGGCTCAACAAGAAAGATCTGGCTATGTTTAAAATGATACCGCATAGAGAAATGTTCCCTGATACCAAGATGAGGGATTCCTTTGGAATGCAGATAGAGATAATTGATAAGAATAATGATCTCTTGTGAGCTTGATGGAAGTGTACAATAGATGAGCTTTCCTGCTTTGGCTCATCTTCCTTTTTCTTTTCTTTCTATTTTTCTTTTTTCTTTTCTTTTATCTTTCCCATAGTTGCTTATGTTCTGTGTCATGTACTTTGATATTTTTTGTAGTTTTTTAAAAAGTTTTTTTTCCACCACTATTAAGGAATTTTCCTTTGTAATTTCGGTTTTCTATATTTATATGCACCTGTTTAAAGCAAAATAAAAGTTGAAAAAAAGAAAAAGAAAAGAAAAGGAAATGCAAGAAAGCAAAGTGGCTGTCCAACAAGGCCTTACAAATAGCGGGGGAGAGAAGGCAAGCAAAATGTGAGGGAGATAGTGACCACAGGAAATTGAATGCAGATTTCCAAAAAATAGCAAGGAGAGACAAGAAGGCCTTCTTAAACGAGCACTGCAAAGAAATAGAGCAAAACAGCAGAATGGGAAGAACCAGAGATCTGTTCAAGAAAATTGGAGATATGAAAGGAACATTCCGTACAAAGATTACCATAATAAAGGACAAAAGTGGTAAGGACCTAACAGAAGCAGAAGACATCAAGAAGAGGTGGCAAGAATACACAGAGGAATTATACCAGAAAGATATGGATGGCTCGTACACCCCAGGTAGTGTGGTTGCTGACCTTGAGCCAGACATCCTGGAGAGTGAAGTCAAATGGGCCTTAAAAAGCACTGCTAATAACAAGGCCAGTGGAAGTGATGATATTCCAGCTGAACTATTTAAATTTTTAAAAGATGATGCTGTTACGGTGCTACACTCAATATGCCAGCAAGTTTGGAAAACTCATCAGTGGCCAGAGGATTGGAGAAGATCAGTCTACATCCCAATCCCAAAGAAGGGCAGTGCCAAAGAATGCTCCAACTACCGCACAATTGCACTCATTTCACATGCTAGCAAGGTTATGCTTAAAATTCTACAAGGAAGGCTCAAGCAGTATGTGGACCGAGAACTCCCAGAAGTGCAAGCTGGATTTCGAAGGGGCAGAGGAACCAGAGACCAAATTGCAAACATGCGCTGGATTATGGAGAAAGCTAGAGAGTCCCAGAAAGACATCTACTTCTGCTTCATTGACTATGCAAAAGCCTTTGACTGTGTCAACCACAGCAAACTATGGCAAGTTCTTAAAGAAATGGGAGTGCCTGATCACCTCATCTGTCTCCTGAGAAATCTCTATGTGGGACAAGAAGCTACAGTTAGAACTGGATATGGAACAACTGATTGGTTCAAAATTGGGAAAGGAGTACGGCAAGGCTGTATATTGTCTCCCTGCTTATTTAACTTATATGCAGAATTCATCATGCGAAAGGCTGGGCTGGATGAAACCCAAACCGGAATTAAGATTGCCGGAAGAAATATCAACAACCTCAGATATGCAGGTGACACAACCTTGATGGCAAAAAGCGAGGAGGAATTAAAGAACCTTTTAATGAGGGTGAAAGAGGAGAGCGCAAAATATGGTCTGAAGCTCAACATCAAAAAAACCAAGATCATGGCCACTGGGCCCATCACCTCCTGGCAAATAGAAGGGGAAGAAATGGAGGCAGTGAGAGATTTTACTTTCTTGGGCTCCATGATCACTGCAGATGGTGACAGCAGCCACGAAATTAAAAGGCGCCTGCTTCTTGGGAGAAGGGCAATGACAGGCCTAGACAGCATCTTAAAAAGTAGAGACATCACCTTACCAACAAAGGTCCGTATAGTAAAAGCTATGGTTTTCCCAGTAGTTATGTATGGAAGTGAAAGCTGGACCATAAAGAAGGCTGATCGCTGAAGAATTGATGCTTTTGAATTATGGTGCTGGAGGAGACTCTTGAGAGTCCCATGGACTGCAAGAAGATCAAACCTCTCCATTCTGAAGGAAATCAGCCCTGAGTGCTCACTGGAAGGACAGATCATGAAGCTGAGGCTCCAATACTTTGGCCACCTCATGAGAAGAGAAGACTCCCTGGAAAAGACCCTGATGTTGGGAAAGATGGAGGGCACAAGGAGAAGGGGACGACAGAGGACGAGATGGTTGGATTGTGCTCTCGAAGCTACCAGCATGAGTTTGACCAAACTGCGGGAGGCACTGGAAGACAGAAGTGCCTGGCGTGCTCTCGTCCATGGGGTCACGAAGAGTCGGACACGACTAAACAACTAAACAACTCCTATTGATACAGCCCAGAATCGCATTGGCGTTCTTAGCTGCCACATCACACTGTTGACTCATGTTCAGCTTGTGGTCGACTAAGACTCCCAGATCCCTTTCACAGGTACTGTTGTCAAGCCAAGTGTCCCCCACCTGTGCATTTCATTTTTTCTACCCAGGTGTAGTACCTTACATTTCTCCCTATGGAACTCCATTTTGTTGGTTTGGGCCCAGCTTTCTAGGCTATTCAGGTCATTTTGAATTCTGACCCTGTCCTCTGGGGTATTAGCAACCCCTCCCAGTTTGGTGTCATTTGCAAATTTGATTTGGATGATGGAATAGAGGGCATGCTAATCATTTATAAAAGTAATGAATAGCACCAGGCCCAGGACAAAACCTTGTGGAACCCCAATAGTCATTTCTTTCCAGGATGGAGATGAGCCACTGATGAGCACTCTTTGGGTTCGGCCCGTCAACCAATTACAAATCCACCTAACAGTAGCTTTGTCAAGCCCACATTTTACTAGCTTTTTTACAATAATATCATGGGGGACCTTTTCAAAGGCCTTACTGAAGTCAAGGTAAGCTGGTACAAAGGAAAGCAGGATTGTAATTACCGTAAAAATTACTGATCACTTTGGATCAGCAGTCTCAACCTAACCAGCTATGTGGGGAGAGCCACATGTTCCTTTGGAAGGCAAGTGGAATACAGTGTGATATACTGACAGCTGTTTTAAAAGATATAACTGTAACTTAAAATCCAGTATCAGAATAAAAGAAAAAAGATGGTCCCTGTGTGGATAGTCAAGTCTGCATGATGGGGCCACCTCCAGTGACCATGTGGCCTGATATAAGAGGGCTCTAAAATCAGTCCTGAAAGTAGACTGATTGAGAATGACACACGCATAGCTTTTGCTCTTCCATTAACAGGGTGAGCTGAAGCAAATTCTTGCCTTCCTTTGGGCTTAGCAATATTTCCTACAGCATTCTTGTTGAAGGGCATTGGAGAGTTAGGTGAGGGTCGCTTTTCTGTTTTTCCACCAAGCCCCCAGACAAGAATGCTACAGCAACAGCCCCAAACTCTCAGTCTCATAAGAAAAAATACTCAATAGAGTTAGGGCTGAGGGTGGGGGAAGTACAATCCTCATCTTTCCAGTCCTCTAGAAGCTGACCCTTTTGGTCATTTTGGTCATGGAGCCAAATATCTGTTCCCAAGTTTAAAGAGTCTAAACAAGTAAAGAACAAGCTTGCCCTTTACATGCAAAAGCCCTGAAATTCAGCCCATTGGGCAATGATAGGCTGGGAGGAGGGAGGTAAGGACTAGCACCTTCTCTGCCCTCCACCTCCAACAGCTACACCTGAAAGTTTCATGATGGGGTTCGATTTGAGAAGCTGAATGTTTATAAAGGCACTTGGCCAATTTCTGCCACGGAAACTCTGAACAGAAAGCCACTTCCGACCCTAGGGAGGAGTTGGGGTTGTGGGCTTCCTGCCCCCAACTCTCGCACGGAGGCTGGCTCTCAGCCCCGCGTGAACAGGGGAATCCTCTGCTGCGTCATCCCCTGGCCAGCCTATCGGCTGGCTCAGGGGATGCGGCTTGCCGCTCTTAAGGCAAGCGTGGCAGAGGAGCTCCCTCTTTGCCGCCGCCGATCAGCTGGGGAATTTGGTTTGTATTCGGGCTCCTGTTTCGTTTAGTTGCTTCTTTTTTCCTGGTTCTTTTTGCTTCCTCCTAGGTCTGACTCCCCGCTGCTGTTCGATGGAAAAGAGCGAAAATAGGTGTTTGAAACTGCCGTGGTTGCGGCAGCAAGCCTTTTCTCCGGCAGTTCGCTGGTCTTCGGGTTTTCATGCGGCAAGCAGCCAAGCAGGGAGCGTTCCTGTATGCTCGGGTGTCACTTGGAGCTTTGCCTGCGCCCAGCCGCTGGTCTCCCTTGAAGGATAGCAGCGCAACGCGTCGGGACCACGGATCAGCTGCACTTTGCAGCTTCTCTCTTTCAGCGCAGGCAAGCTTTGGGCTCAGAAGCCCTTATCCGCTGGTCCCCTTTAACGCCGAGGAAGCACGTTGCCTCCCGCCTGCTTTAACCCCGCCACTCGCAAGCCCTAAGCTCCCTGTCGGTTCATCAGCTCAAAGAAGCCCCTTCGCTTCGTGGGAGTATATTAATGCAGGGCGCTGCAGCGCCCGTGGGAGGTTTGACTCTTTTCATGCTAATCTGGTGGGAGGCTCAGGGCTTCCCCCCCCCCCAAATATTTTTTATTACATTTTCTATAAAAACTTCCATCTTTCCATTTTCCACATCACGTATTTTAGTTTGTTGAACCTCCCTCCACTCCTCTGACAGTCATCCATAATAATTCTCCTATTTGCACATTTCTTAATATATAGTATCACCTTTAAGTAATTTCTTTATATCCTTATTTACATTTTTGCGATGTTCCTCACTTTTCACAAAGCCTCTTTAAAACACACTAGCGTTGTATTCTCCTCACATATAGTTTTCAAATACTCTCTAAATTTTCCCCAATCCTCCAAAAACTTATGGTCTCTTTGAAGTCTAATTTTCCCCGTTAGTTTGTCTAATTCCGCATAATCAATTAGTTTATTTCTCCATTCGTCCAGAGTCGGTACTTGTTCTTGTTTCCACCTTTGAGCTATCAGCGTCCTCGCGGCAGTTATTGCATATTGGAAAAGTTTGAAATCCTTCCTTTTAATTTCCCTTCTGGTTATCCCTAGTAGAAAGGTCTCTGGTTTCTTAACAAAGCTATATTGTAGCATTTTCCTTACTTCATCATATATTTTCCCCCAGAAACCCTTCACTTTCTCGCATTCCCACCACATATGCATAAACGTGCCCTCTTTCTCTCTACACCTCCAGCATTTATTACAGATCTTATACATTTTGGCCAATTTAACCGGTGTTAAGTACCATCTATATACCATCTTCATGGCATTTTCTTTTAGTGTTATGCATGCTGTGAATTTCAGATTTTGATTCCATATCTTTTGCCACTCTTCCAGCTCTATACTGTACCCTAGATCTCTGGCCCAGTGGATCATTACCTCTTTCACCTCCTCATCCATCGTATGCCATTCTAATAGGATTTTATACATTTTTGATATGATTTTACGATCATTATTAACAATTTCTGTTTGGAACTTCGAATCCTTTTCCTCATACCCTTTTTCTTTCACCTCCTTTTTAAACATATTACTTATCTGCCAATAGTGCAACCAGTCCCGTACATGTTCTTTCACTTGTTCATATGGTTTAACTGTCCATTTGTCCTCTTCTTTGAATACCAGGTCTCCATATGTGACCCAGTTACTTCTCATATTGAGTTGCTTAATTCCCATCATCTCTAAAGGGGATAGCCAATGTGGTACCCCCCTTTCTAATATATTTTTATATCTGATCCATACTTCGATTAGCGATTTCCGGAATATATGATTTCCAAAAGATTGATGACCTTTTTTACCCTCCTGCCATAAATAAGCGTGCCACCCGAACCTATTGTCGAATCCCTCTAAGTCCAATAATTTCGTGTTTTTGAGCTTTATCCAATCTCTTACCCAGCAAAGACATGATGCCTCGTAATACAACTTCAAGTCTGGCAGGGCAAATCCTCCTCTCTTGCATCCGTTAGCAGTTTATATTTAATTCTCGGTTTTTTGCCCTGCCAGATATATCTTGAAATCGATCTCTGCCACTCCTTAAAATTTTTAGCTCCTCTTAATATTGGGATCGTCTGAAATAAAAATAGTAATTTGGGTAGCACGTTCATCTTGATCATTGCTATTCTACCCCAAAAGGATAGTTTTAACCTTCCCCATCCTTCCAGGTCCTTCTTAATTCCTTTCCATATCATAACATAATTATTCTGGTACAGATCAATATTTTTTGGTGTAATCCAAATTCCGAGATATTTAACCTTTTTAACAACTTCAATTCCCATTTGTTGTTGGAACTCTTCAATCATTGATTGCTCCATATTTTTAGTTAGAATTTTAGTTTTTTCCCTATTTAATGTGAAGCCTGCCACTTCCCCAAATTTACCAATTTCCTCTAACACTTCCTTTACGCTGGTCATCGGGTCTTCCACCGTAATGATCAAATCATCAGCGAAAGCTTTGGTTTTGTATTCATTTTGGCCTACCTTCACCCCTTTTATCCTTTCATTTTTCCTAATTGAATTCAGAAGGATTTCTAGGACCAATATGAACAGCAGGGGTGAGAGCGGGCAGCCCTGTCTAGTCCCTTTTGATATTTCAATTTCTTCTGTTATCACGTTGTTCACTATCAGCTTCGCTCTTTGTTCGGTGTATATGGCCTTTATTCCGTTGTAAAAATCATCCCCGATCTCCATATTTTCCAAATTTTTCAGCATGAAATCCCATGATATGTTGTCGAATGCCTTTTCGGCATCTACAAACATTAATATTGCTCGTCTCTCAATCCTTACTGACAGATATTCCAATATGTTTATTATGTTCCTCACGTTATCTCTCATTTGTCTGCCAGGAAGGAAACCCGCCTGGTCTTCATGGATAATACTCAGTAATACCTTTTTTAGTCTCTTTGCCATTATTCCTGCATAGATTTTATAGTCCGTATTCAATAAGGAAATCGGTCTATAATTCTTTACTTGTGTTGTATCTGCATCTTCTTTGGGGATAAAGGTTATATACGCCTCTTTCCACGTCTCTGGGATCTCTCTTTCTTTTAAGATGTTATTCATTACCTCTTTTAGTGGTTTTATCAAGTCTAATCTCAATTCTTTGTAGTACCTTGCTGTAAAACCATCTGGTCCTGGTGCCTTCCCGTTTTTCAACTCTGCTATGACCCCCGTAATCTCCTCATTCTCTATCGGAGTATTTAACCCCTCTCTTGCTTCTGTCGAGATCTTTAGTACCTCTTTCTCTCTTAAATACCTCTCTATTTTCCTCATATTATTCTTCTCTTTATTTCTGTACAATTGGCTAAAAAAGTCCAAAAATCCTTTCCTAATACCTTTGCTGCTAGTGATCTCTTCCTCTTTCACTATGATTTTATTTATTGTGCTTTGTTCTTTTCTTTTCTTAATCTGCCAGGCAAGCCATTTTCCTGATTTATTCGCAAATTCGAAGTTCTTTTGTCTCAGTCTTTGAATGTTCCGTTCCACCTCTTTATTAATTAGCATTGCAAATTGGGTTTGCAAGGTCTTAATACTTTGTCTGATTTTTGTGTTGTTAGGTGTTTGAATTAACTTTTGTTCCTTATCCATAATTTGTTCTAGAATCTCTTTTTCCCCCTTCTCTCTGTTCTTCTTTCTAATTGAGTTTTGTTGTATGCAGAATCCCCTCATCACAGCCTTACTTGCATCCCACACTATATTCATATTCGTTCCTTTATTACAATTATCGGCAAAGTATTCTTTCAGTTTCTTCTGAGCCCCTTGCACAAATTTTTGATCATCAAATAAATAATCATTCAATCTCCATCTGAATGTTCTTTCTTCATACCCTTTGATTTCTAATCTAATTGGGCTATGATCTGAGATTACTCTTGGTTCAATTTCTACTTGGTGAACTCTTGGTGTTAGCTCCCCTGATATCCAGATTTGGTCAATTCTCGACATTGATTGGTTAGGTTCCGAATAGAAGGTGAATTGTCTTTCCAATGGAAATCTTAGCCTCCAGATGTCCATTAAATTACAATTTCTGACCAGTTCAAAGAATTATTTGGGTAGTTTACCTTCTTTTGTTCCACCATCTCTCAATCTGTCCATTTCTATCGAAACTACCCCGTTCATCTCTCCCATCAGAATTATCTTTTGATCCACATATTCCAATAAAAGTTCTTCCAATTTTTGGTAAAAGACATTTTTATTTCCATTAGGTGCGTAGATCCCCACGATTATTAGTTTCTCCCCTTGCCAATTGATTTGAACCCCGATAACTCTCCCTTCTTCATCCTTAAAGATTTGTTTGGCTTCTATTTTACTTTTTATATATTGGACCACTCCCCTCTTCTTTTGTTTATCTGAGGATATGAATTCGTTTCCAAGTCTTTTATTTATCAAAATTTTTCTATGCCTTTTTGCCACGTGCGTTTCTTGCAGACAGATTATATCTAAGTTCTTTTTCTTTAAGAATTGTTCCACCTTGTTCCGTTGTTTTTTTTGTCGTTCAGACCATTAATATTCCAGTTCCATATTTTTAATGCCATCTTGTTACCAAATTATAAAATTATCTTTCCCTTCCAATATTTTGTTATAATCTTTCCTCCTCTTCCTCTTCCTCCTCCTCCTCCTCCTCCTCCTCCTCCTCCTCCTCCCCCTCTTCCTCTTCCTCTGGTTTCCCTTCAGTCCTCCCACTCTCCCCCACCTCCTTCACTCCTTTTATCTCCACTCCACCTGTTGCTCCTTTAACTCCTTCCTCCTCCTCTATCCACAACTCTTTGTATTTTCTCTGAAATTTGCCTATTTCTCCTGGGCTGGTCATCCTATGTTATTTGTTTTTGTAAGTGAAATAGATCCCTTCCGGATATTCCCACTTAAATTCTATATTATTCTTCTTAAGAATTTGTACTTGTGATTTGTAAGGGTCTCTCCGTTTCAACAGTCTGATTGGAATATCTTTAAAGATAATTATGTAGCTACCATCAATATACAATCTTTTTTCTCTATTTTTCCCCAATACCAGATTTCTCATATCTCTATCCTTAAATGTTATGAGGCAGTCCCCTGGAAATTTTTTTGCTCTAGTCATTTTTACTTTCATCCTAAAAGCATTTTGGATCGTATTTGCCACCTCCTCTGCTTGAAGCTCTAATCACTTAGCCAATTCTTCTGTCAGTTTTTGCCTTATATTCTCCTCTTGATTCTCTGGTATTCCCCTCAACCTTAAGTTAACTTCCCGTTGCCGAAGTTCGTTCATAGAAATCGTGTCCCACATTTCTTCTTGAGCTTTACTAGCTTCTAATAGTCCTGCTCTAGTTTTATCCTCCTCCCGTCTCAGATCTTTCACTTCTAATTTGGCCCTTTTCAGCCCTTCTTCTAATACATGTGTCCTTCTGGATACCTCTTTTATTTGTCCTTTAAGCTCATTTACTGTTTCGTCTATTTTCTTATCCATTTTCCCAATTTTTAAATCTACCTGTTCTATTTTTGTTTCCAGATTTTTCTCACTTTGTCTAATTTCTGCAAACATTTTTAATATTTCGGCCCTAAAGTCTGATTCTTGCTTAGACGCTTTTCTCTCTCCCGGGGTTCCCCCGTTTCCACTTTTCTTTTGTACGTGAGACATTTTAAACGTATGTATCTTATTGCACCACTTCAATAAACTTAGAAACCTATTCCAAAATTAGGATCCCCAGCTCCCCACAGAGACTATCAATCAAATAATAAATATCAGTTCCCCCAATGTTTTACAGAGCAAGTTCCAATCCAGTAGGTCCTTTAAGTCCGTAGATATTCCATATACTTATCACTAATAGATTTATAACTCATTAATCAAAATATTGTTGAAAGGAAAAGGGACCTTATATAACCTCAAAACTGCAATAAAGGAAGAGAGTTAAGTTGAAGTCCTCCCAGGGATATTCAAAGTTTTTCCTCTTTTAAGAAAATGGTTGAGTAGGTAGAGTCTGGTAGAGTCTAGTTCTTCATGCCCCCAATTGGGCTATTCCTTATATAGTCTTCTGCTTGTCAAAGTAAAGTAAGGTAAGGTAGCTATTTTCCTCTTCTTGCCCTCAATTGGGCTAAATCCCAAAGAAAGTTCTGACCAACCTAAATCTTTGAACGCTCAGGCAAGTCATAAAACAGCTTCATCAAGTCCAGAAAATTCCCCCTTTTCCAAAAGTAAGAGCTCACCCTTCATAAATACCAGGTCCACTCTATGAATCAACAAATACCAAAAAGAAAAAAAAAGAAGCAAAAGAGAAAAAGGAAAAAGGAGGAGGGAGGCCGAGTTGCCAATTCTCTTCCACCCACCAGAGGGCCACCGTCCAACAAACGAGGGGGGAGGAGGAGGAGAGACAAGAAAAGGAGAGGAGAAAAAATGAAACTGTCCTTCCTCTCTCTCAAATTCTTCCAGTTTTCCCAAAAGCAATAGCTATAACGCCACTGTAGAGTTGCTAAAGTTGGTCACCAACATTCAAAGTGTCCATCGTAATATAAAGTCTATTTCCAAAAGGAGAAAATATTACCGCAAAGGACAAACATGTCTTCTCCTTTCTTCTTTTGTTAACTAGTGGCTAAATAGTGGCTATTAAGCAGTAATGGAGCCCAGCCAATAACGCAATAAATTCCTCCACTAAACGCAGTAAATTCCTCCACTAAACAGTACTTCAAAAGAGAAACCAGGTTTTCCCTTCCTCCTCCCATCGCCAAGAGGGCTAGGAATAGCAAAAAGTAGCGAAATGTTGCCTCTTTGCTCCCCCCCCAAGTTCTTCTTTTACCAGTTTTTTTTATCTTCAATTATAATCACCAACAGTTGGAGAGGGAGAAGAATTTTAGCCGCCAGCGTCACTCACGTTTTTTTCCTCGGCTTTGTTTAGCTCCCTGCGTCCTTAATGACTCCAGATAGGAATTGAGCTCTTATCAACCTTCTTTTGTTCGAGCCCTTCCTTAGATAAGATCTTAATTGTTTAAGTGCTCGCTTGAGCCCAAAGTTCCTTTCCTTGAGAATCCAGCGTTTCTCTTACAGGCTCGGGGCTTCGCTTTCTCGGAGGCAGTAATGGCTTCCCTCAGCCTGCTTCGCCCCCACCGTGCTCTTCACTCCGAAAACCGGGGCTACCTGACGGCCGGGAGTTCCGCGTTTTGGCTCTGCGGGAACCAAATGTACCTGGACACCCACCAGATACTTTTCAGGGGACCACGGCGCCCTGTGGAACCCCTATTTCCCTCCAAGAAGCTCGGGATTCCCCACAAAGAAGAAATCCCCGCCTGTGTTAGAGTCTCGCTGAACCGGAAGCTGGTCCCCTTTAACGCCGAGGAAGCACGTTGCCTCCCGCCTGCTTTAACCCCGCCACTCGCAAGCCCTAAGCTCCCTGTTGGTTCATCGGCTCAAGGAAGCCCCTTCGCTTCGTGGGAGTATATTAATGCGGGGCGCTGCAGCGCCCGTGGGAGGTTTGACTCTTTTCATGCTAATCTGGTGGGAGGCTCAGGGCTTTATTCCTGCCGGGAGATTTTTGTGTGTAAAGCCAACAGCTTTGCAAAAGCTACTGTTAAATTCCCTGTAAGCCAGCGCCTCTCTGGGTGATCGCTGGATCGCTCGCTGTGCGTTCTAAGAAAGGGGGACCTCTTGATCAGCTACACGCAGCCTGGCTGGGGGGGGGGGTAGCAGCCTCGTGAAAGCTTCTGTTTGCAAAAACCCTGCAAGTTAGCGCCTTTGGGGGCTACATTGCGTGCTCCGCGTTTTAAAGTTAGGAGACTTGTTTCCTGGTTGCCAGGGTTGCCGCTTCTTGCCGTCGCCATTTTAGAGGGACCACGTGGGTGGGGGCTGCCGCCATCTTAAGTGAGGCAAGCACCCCCCCATGTGGTTGAGTGGAGCTATTTTCCTTGTTGTTTATACCCACGGCTTCATTCCTTTCCCCAGCCAGTTAATTGTATTTTGCTGTTTAAACTACCCGGTAATTTTGTATCAAGTCGAGCTTGCCCTTAGCTACCAGGCTGAGAGAGAGTTCAAACTCTCCAGCTTGCCTGGATTGTATCTCTCTGATCGTTTCATTGTATCGCTGGCTATTGTAACATAGGCTTAGTGCTGCTGGAGGATTGGTAACAAAGTGCTGGGTGCAGAGAGAAGCGGCTGGCTTTTTAAAGGGCAGCGAGCGTGTGGAGAGTTGATACTTTTAGAAACCATAGATTATTCAAGTGAAGGGAATAAGTCAATCAATTTTTAATTAAGCAATGTTTCATAATTAAACTAACAATTACCGTGCTTAATTAATTCGAAATAAATAAATAAATAAATAAATCTTGAACCTTAAATACGTTATCTGGCAGAGATTAAGTACATTACACACATTGCATTTGTTTGATACAACACCTCATTAAAAGTCAATTACTGAGTTTAATTAGTTTATACAGTGGTCAGTTACTGAGTTTAATTAATTTATACAGTGCTCTAAAACAGAAATACTTTATCTGGCTTAGATTGGGTATATAAGAAGCAGCGCATTTGTTGATACAACGTTTTAAATTTGCATTTACTGAGATTAATTAATTCATACAGTATTCAAATTCTTAGATACCTGGTGACCTGTTAAATTCATTCCTAAATAACGCACAATTCATTCCTGAGTAACGTTAAATAAGGTGCTTAGGTCGCCTAGCGCTATATCTAGGGCTTAGTGTTTCCAAGTGCGTTTTGTCTGGGCTTTGGGCCAATTAATAGCTGCTTTAATATGGCAAACAGGGGTAATGCTAACGCATCCGCTAACAATGGGAGTGGGCTCGGCACACAAGCTGGCCCCCAGATTTCAGCCATGCCTTGCAATCCTCAGGCTTTCGCTCAATTTTTCTCAGCTTTTGAAACCTTCTATTTTCAGTGTAGGCCAAGGGTCGCGGGGTCAGCTTTGCCAATTTTAAGTTCTCAGGACTGTATTCCAGACACGCCACCTCGTGTGCTGGAACAACCAGGTACTTCGGCCTCCACCTCTAGCCTGAGTAGCGTGCAGCCTGGCAGCAGTACAAGTAAGCGACCCAACACGCGCTCGCAGTCAGTGCGCAGCAAAAAGTCTACACCCAGTGCCGCTGTGAGTAAGTCCTCTTCCACTAGGTCCAAACGCCCTGCCCCACAGTGGGAAGAGATAGTTGTCCCTAGTGTTTTTCAGGATCCCTCCTCTCAAACTGTGCCCTCCGAAGGCGGGTCAACTTCATCCTCGGAGGAGGAGGAGGCCCAGCCACAGTCTGAAGCTCCAGAAAACGCAGGACAGGCCCCTCCAGCCATCAAACAACAGGGAGGGAAAAGGAAGGCGAAGAAGAAACACACGTCAAAGACCAAGAAGAGCAAACATTCCAACACTGCGGAGGAATCAGGTACATCCTCTTCAGATTCTGATAGTGATGCCCCCATGGAGGCTTACTGGGGTCTTGGGGAAGATATTTCTGGGGTCCCCTTGTGGGTACATGAGAGGAGGGATAATTCCCACCATAAAACATTCAATGGGACCCTGGAATGGAAAGGAGGTGCGCTGGTGGAGGACGTAAAAACATCCACTAACCTTTCTACCGACTTTATATTAGGGAACCACTTATCCAAAAGGAAAAGGGCAAAGATCCTTAATGGAGACCACATAGACATATTCACTCTACTACCTCCAGCTAAGGTGTCGGGGAAGGGGGAAAAGAAGCGGACATACGGTAGGCGTAGGTATAAGACACCACTGGCCGAGCGTAACTTTGAGAACTGGTTAGATGGGTTCCAGGTTTACATGGGGGTAATTAGTGTGTTTTATCCTAAACGCAGTATGCATCTCGTGGCTACATGGCGCACGTTAGGAGGGCTTTTGCCTTGCCGGGGGAGGAGGCGGCCTTAACGTATGATGAAGATTTCTGCAGAAATGCTTCTTTACTGCCAACTACCCGATGGGATCTGCGCGATCAGAATTATTGGACGGAGCACGTGGGCCCTTACATGGAGAAGAAGCCACAGTACCCTCAAAAATCTGGGAAAGCCGAGCCAAAAAAGTGTCGGCAATGCTGGGAATATAGCAGAGGTACATGCTTATGGCCAACTTGTAAGTACTTGCACGAGTGCGAGAAATGTCTGGGTAACCACCCGGCCTCAGCATGCTTCAAAGGTAAGCAGCCCTTTCAGGGTGGCAGGGGGAACTTCCACCAAGGTAACCGTGGTGCCCCCGGTCCCTCCCAGGGCGCAACCGGGAGCCGTTATTGACACCAATTTCAGTTTGGCCTTCTCTCCAATTAAACTCCACCCATTGAAAGCCCTCCTTGACTTATTGTGATGGCCTGGGAATCCAATTCAGAGGATGAACCGGAGGAATCCCAGCCTGCACATGAGTCCCCGCCTCCAGGGCCGGCTGAACTGGGGCAGGGCCTTGATTCTGAGGCGCCTACACCTGTGCCGGATCCTCAGGAGCAGGCACCAGGTGAATCCATTCTGGCTCCAGAGGTGGTTGAGGACTCAGTGCCTACAGGTGAGTCTCCCCCTGGGCCCAGTAACCCTTCAGCCTCTCCTGAACTGCAGAGGCTCAGGGCAGAGAGGCGAAGGGAACTGGTTTCTCCCAGGAGGAGTGCTCGCCTTAAGGCCAGGAGAGGCGGGTCTCCTGGGGGCCGGGACCGCCCCTGGCCTCAGAGAAGATAAAGGCCAGTCAGCCCAGTCCCAGGTTGCGGGAACAACGGCGTCGTTGAGTACCTGCTCCTACCCGGACCCAGACCTGACCTTCCAGTGTTCCTGTCCCCGCCCGGCTTCCTGCTTCTGACCTTCCAGTGATCCTGTCCCCGCCCGGCTTCCTGCTTCGGACCTTCCAGTGATCCTGTCCCCGCCCGGCTTCCTGCTTCGGACCTCGCCTCGCTCCTTGTGAACTGTTTCCAGACCAGTGACCCAGGACCGGACTTTGACTACGCCAACAGTAACCTTCCCCCCGGGACCAGCACACTTATACCCAAAAAGGCAAGCTGCTAGGTACCTTTGGGAGGGGTTTTCCCTAGGCTTCAGAATTCCTGTCTCAGTCACACCTAACTCTAAAAAACCAATAAAACTCTAAAAAACAATACCTAAAGGTGAGATGTGCAAACCCTCAGAAGGAGGCTCCAGCTACTCTACCAGTGGCAGTTTCCTTGTGTATTTTCTTCCTAGCCACTTCTGGCATGCCAGAAGTGGCTAGGAAGAAAATACACAAGGAAATTGCCACTGGTAGAGTAGCTGGAGCCTCCTTCTGAGGGTTTGCACATCTCACCTTTAGGTATTGTTCCCAAGAAGGCCCCGGGTGAATACCGCATGATACACAACCTTTCCTATCCTAAGGGCAGGTCGGTCAATGATTCAATTCCGCAAGAGCTATGCTCTGTTAAGTATGCCTCCTTCGATCAAGCGGTAAAGCTTGTTCGCAAATTCGGGAGGGGAGCTATGCTAGCAAAGTGTGCCATCGAGTCGGCCTTTCGCCTCCTTCTAGTTCATCTGTAAGACTTCCGTTTGCTGGGTTTTAAGTTTGAGGGGGCGTATTTCATCGATAAGAATATACCCATGGGTTGCTTGGTGGCTTGCGCAGCCTTTGAGACATTTAGCACCTTTCTAGACTGGGCCCTCTGCTTTAGGACAGGTTTGGAGGAGGTAGGGCATTATTTGGACGACTTTATTTTGGTGGCCAGTAATGCGCCCGACTGTGCAGCCTTACTCCATGCATTTACTTCACTGGCGCAGGAGCTAGGCGTGCCGTTAGCGAATGACAAGACGGAGGGTCCAGTCACAACCATGACATACTTAGGCATTGAACTTGATACCATAGCCCAAACATCTTGCCTACCCAGGGAGAAATTGACTGCACTTAGGGAATTCATTGTACAGCTTTTGCCCCTTAGGAAGGTTACACTCAGACAAATCCAGTCACTCCTAGGTCACCTTAACTTTGCTTGCCGGGTTGTAGCCCCGGGCCGCCCTTTTTGTGGGTGCTTGGTAAGATTGTCAGCAGGCTTATGCTCTCCCCACCACAGGGTCCATTTATCGAAAGCGGTTAAGGCCAATCTGTAGGTTTGCCTGGAGTTTTTAGGCACATACAACGGCATTTAATTATGGCAGGACAACCTGTCTTTCCAGGCTGATTTCCAAGTTCAATCAGACGCAGCGGGTTCTCTTGGCTTTGGGGTTTATTTCAGGGGACAGTGGTGTGCGCAACCATGGCCTTCCTCCTGGCAGGGCTGAAGGAAGGCACAAGACTGGGGTTGATCATCATGTGAGCTGCGCACAGGTGGGCTGAAGCGAGCTGCTTGCTAGACCTGTGGAGCCTCCTTTTATTGAGACAAATATGCAAGCCAGGCAGATACATTTTGGGCTGTGACCTTTACACATCTTCCGTCCCAAGATTGTGGGGTGGTACAAAGTTATTTTGGCACCTGTTTCCACAGCGTCATTTTCCCCTTGCACAGTGTATGACGAAGGAGACAAAAGGTCTCAGGGACAAAGGTTACAGACAGGACACCGCAGACTGCTGAGACTGCAAAAGGTTAGACCGAGGGAACGATGTTCCAGACAGCTGTGGCTTGTCTGGGAGGGGGTGTACCCCGCACCGCAGGGTCACGCGTGCAGGCAGATTGTGGCTGCCTGCTGGTGGGGAGGTGTGCTCCCTCCGGACCCCACTCCCCACTCTGTGATATCCCTACATCTCCCCTTTTCTGTCTATCAAAGAGTAGGTCCCGAGTCCACCCGTGCCCTGTGTGTGAAGCCGGGCATACTCCAAATTGGAGGAGTTTATAATGCTGGGAGCAAGGTGTTAAAGCCAAATTTGATCAGAAACAGAGAGGGCCATGACGCAGGGACCAGAGCGAACTTTGCAGAGCTGTAAAATAGTGGGAATACATTGCATACAACAATAGTAGCAAATAAGGCAGGTTGCAAACATTACAGCATAGGTGAAGATGTGTTTGAGTCATGGAAGATCAGGAGATCAGCTAGTGAGCTAGTTCTACAGATTGTCAAAGCCTTCATTGGCAAAAGCAGGCATGGCATGCAAAGAAGCAGCATGGAGTCAGCAGCAAGTTGGGCAAATATATGGCAGCAGTCAGTTAGGAAATGTCTCTGGTTTTTCAGGCTCAAGAGAGCTGATGTTGTCCAACAGGAACAAGGGCTTGATGTCACCCAAGTGACTGAAGCGACTTCTTCCCGGTCTGCACTTGGTGGTACTACGTCTCTCTCGGATGGTGCTTTACTGGCATCTCCCATAGGAAGCTGGAAGCTTGGAGTCGGACAGGTCAGGCCATGATGGCAGACCATGCTGGAGAACGAATCGTACACACCGAACTGGAACTCACAAGAGACCTGTAGGGGTAGAAATAAAGCATAGTCCCGCCCCCAGGTGGTCAGGGGCCACAAGGCCACGCCACTTCAGGTCCGCTGCAGATCCGGAAGCTGTTGATAAAAAAGGTTGTTAGCTCGAAGCCCTTGGACTTGCGGAGATGTCTGTCTGCTGGTGCAAACCTGTCTGAATCAAAAGCAAGATGGTCAAATGAAAACAACAAGGTGTTTAATTTACGCTGGATGTTACCTAGGGCCTGTCAGTTTGCAAGCCCCCCTCCATAGAGGCTGGCCCCTCTCACTGTCCTCGGAGCTTGCTTACCGGTAACCTCCTCTGGCTGATATCTCGGACAGACCAGGGAGATTTTGATAGGCAACATTTTCCCAAGCGTGGGTAAAATGCACACCCCTCCTCCTGCTTCCGCAGGGGAAAGAAAAGTAGTCAGAAGTCTATTTACATGATGTTTATTTCTGACATTACAGCACTAAAGGAAAACACGTCCTTTCAGTTCAGTTCTTCCAGCACGTCTGACAAACTTCCTGAACATGCGCAGTCGGAAGGTTTCAAGTTACACTCTTCACAAAGACTTATCCAGCCTGTGAACGTCCTGGGAAATTCTTCTTTCCCACAGATAGGCACATCATGTGATGTCAACAATCTGGCTGCCTGCAGCTGTGATGTTTCAATATACTGACAGGGCCTACACTTCTCCCCCTTTCCTTCCCCCCCCCCAAAAGTGTCTTTGGGGAGTAATTGGCCCATTCCACACTTGTTTAACCTGTGGAATTACAGGGACTACTGTGGGTAAGAGAAGTATCCCATTGGAGGCAGGATTGCTGGAAAAGATGGGAGCAATAAACAGATAATAAGAAGCAGGAGTGTTAGGCTTTTGGGCCTGGCCCATAACAGCAATACAGGCAATCATGTGCTGTATAACCTTTGAGTTGTTATGAACCCTGAAAAGGTTTCAAGTGTGACATGGATTGTGGAATATGGCTTAAAATGCACAGTCCCTTGGCCACAACTGCAGTGCTTCTGTGTTGCTAGGAGTCACAGCATGTGGAAATGCTTGAGATGATGGAGCAATGTGAGCAAGCCTTGAGATTAAGAGTCTCATGCTCCACCAACTGAGCTAGCCGGGCTTTTGGGCTGGCAGTAAAGGTAAATGAAATTATTCAGCTAACTTTTTTTTTTGATAGATGAAAAACATCAAAACTTTCAACCAGGTCTGTGAACAAGGCATTGGTTGCCAAGTTACGCAGAGGTGCAGCCACCCTCTCATTTCCTGCAGAGAGTGAGCTGTGCAGGTTGTGCATGGATGTGGTTAGCCACAAAAAACTTACAGCATGCTGGCTGATTAGACACAGCGAAGAGAGAAAAAGACTCAGTAAATTTTCATCTATTAGATGCATGATTTGAGCTATTGGCAATCGATGAATCAATTGATAGGCACATTATGAGTCCAGCACCAATTTGAAGGGTGTGGCTGGAAAGAAATGGAAAACCAAAATCGAAGCAGCAATTTCTGCTCATTGAATTGAGGGAAACAGGTTGAGGTGGAATGAATTTAAATACATCACTCTACAGTTCCAGGAAGTTGGTACACCAGCACCCCCCTCCCCCGTGCCCTGTCAGTAGATGACTTGGGGGATGGGTGCTGAGCAGCAGAGTTGGTAAAGTCTGAGAGGGATACGTAGGTGACAGTTAGGCGAGCATCCTTGGGTAAGTTAAAAAATCTACTCTCTTACAAACTGTGAGAACAATTTTGCCAAGGAAGAGAATATTGCAACTAGGGTATATCTGCTTTGTGAAAGGGCAATGCAATAGACTGGATCGAAGCCAGTGAGCTGTAATGTTCATGATCATCCTAATGAGATCTGCCACAGTTTCAATGTGGGAGCATTTTTGGGATGAGTGGAGGCAAAGTACAGCCATCCTATAATGTAGATTGCTTTTGTGTTTGTGGAACGTAACACGCATCTGTGGGAGTGTGTGTGGTGTCTAAGATCGCTAAATGCAAAGTCTAACAGAGTCTGATCCATCTACAAGGTGCTGTGCCAGTGAGGCATTTAGTTCAGCAAGACATGTGCAATGGCTAGCAGTTATGGAAATAACATCTGCAGGTCCCTTTGCTCCTCTCAGTAAGTCAAACAGTGGTTACAACGGTGCTGTAGACAATTTATAATATGTTCTGATCCAATTAATATGTCCTAAAATCTGCTGTAGGCTTGCCAGTGTTAATGGCTGCGGAAATTCTAATTGAGGACGGACAGGGGCAGAATAGGCAGAAAGTTATCATGTTAGCCACTTTAAGGGCAACACTGAGACAAAATCAGACATTGATTTCAAGGTTTGAACACAACTAAAGAAGAAGCCATAAAGGTGTGGAAACCCCCCTTCTCAGTGAGTGTCTGCAGCTGCAAGCATAGGAAAAAAGTAGCTGTGCAACAGACTCCCTTTAGCAGAGTCTGTGGCCACGCTTGTGTTCTGAGAATGCCTATGTAGACAGAATCAGTTGTCCCTTTTGCAGAGACTGTGTGGGACTAGTGGAGGATCAAACCCACAGTTCCAGGGGAAAGAGACCCCCCTGACCTGAATGGGAATGAGATGAACCTCCCCAGGCAAATAGAAAAATGATGTCTCCCTGCATAATTAAATTCAGCCCCGCATTGTCGTTGGTGGCAGGTCTTTCAAAGATGTTACTGGCTGTGGGGCTATCTGAGCAGGAAAACATCCCCCCTTTTTTGGTCCTGGGTCAGAGGGTGACCCGATTACTGGCTGTTCCCTGAGTAACCCAAAGCACTTGCAAGCGCACTAGCTTTATGAGCTTGAAAGGCATGTAGGGCGCATGCAGAAATCACAGGAAACTGTTTCTGGAGCAATAGAGTTTGCAAGTTCACAACAACATTCTTAAATGCCTGCAAAGCGCATGCAGCAATCAAGGGGAAACACTTTTGAGGCGGCTGACTTTGCCTGTCCACAGCACTAGACTGTCCTTCTCCTGCCAGATGATCAAAGAGAAGGCCTCGGGCAGCCTGCACACGGGCTTGATGCTCTGCAGGTTGGCGAAATTCACTAAGCCAAATGACAAACTGGCCAGGATTCAAGAGCATTTTCATTACAGATTTCCAGTCATCAGGAATCAATACAAAGTTTGAGGACTCATCCTCCTCCAGTCCATGTGGATAGGTACTAGTCAAATCCAATTCATTATCGGCCTTTTCCACCTTTCTGATTACAGAATAAGGCAGAGGGTCCCAACAGCTAACCTGTTGGCCCTGACCATCCGGTGCCCTTGCAACCGGACTCAGCATGTTTAGGTCAGCAAGCTCTTCCACAGTTAGGTGAGAAGATGCTTTTGCCTCCCTAACCATTTGCTCTACAGCGGAGAGATTTGCCTTCTGAGCCTTTACCGACTCAAGAGGCACCACTGGATCTGCCAAGCCAGGCAGAGTTGAGGGCTGAAATGAAGTATCAAGAGAAAGTTCGGGTTGAGATAAAAGAGAGGATTGCTGAGAAGCCTGAGAAACCTCAGCTGTTGCTGTCTCAGGTGCTGGCTGCTTAGAAGCCAGGCTCAGCAGAGCTGCTACCACCACCCTCGTCAGGGCGGAAGGAAGAGATGGAGGATTGATAAGAGAAAATACAGGCTGAACTTCTGTAGGGCTGAACCGCTGAACCGCATCTCTGCAGAAGCGCCATGCCTGAAGCACCTGCACTGGAGCTTGTGGCTCCGAATGCAGGGTTTGCCCAATTTGTTCCCAGTCCCTGGCCCGGAGCGACCCGCTCTCTGGATACCAGGGACACTGTGCATCGATTTCCCGCAAGAGAGCATTAAGTGCCTTGCAGGAACAAGGATGCCGCGCTTTTAAAAGCAAATACTGAAGATCTTTACGATGTTGCAATTGTTGGGCAGAAAGGGAACTCCCCATCTTCCCCCCTTCGTATACTCACCGGGATCCTTATAGAGGATACGAGGACGCGTCTCTAGCTCTTTTCCGAGCGAAGTGAGTAAACTAGCCCCAGAGAGTTGGGCACCAGCTGAAGGAAGGCACAAGACTGGGGTTGATCATCATGTGAGCTGCACACAGGTGGGCTGAAGCGAGCTGCTTGCTAGACCTGTGGAGCCTCCTTTTATTGAGACAAATATGCAAGCCAGGCAAATACATTTTGGGCTGTGACCTTTACACATCTTCCGTCCCAAGATCGTGGGGTGGTACAAAGTTATTTTGGCACCTGTTTCCACAGCGTCATTTTCCCCTTGCACAGTGTATGACGAAGGAGACAAAAGGTCTCAGGGACAAAGGTTACAGACAGGACACCGCAGACTGCTGAGACCGCAAAAGGTTAGACCGAGGGAACGAAGTTCCAGACAGCTGTGGCTTGTCGGGGGGGGGGATGTACCCCGCACCCCAGGGTCACGCGTGCAGGCAGATTGTGGCTGCCTGCTGGTGGGGAGGTGTGCTCCCTCCGGACCCCAATCCCCACTCCTCGATATCCCTACACAGGGCAAACCAATTACACGTGACCTTACCTTTCTGGAATTTTTCCCAATAGCAGTGGCGGTGCATTTGTGGGCAGAGGAGTTCAAGGATCACCGGGTGTGCTTCTGGACGGACAACCAGGCCATGGTTTCCGTACTCGCCAGGCAATCCTCGCGTTCACCAAGGGTGGCAACACTACTGAGATCATTTGACCTTTAGTGCCTAAAATTAAACATTTATTTTGAGGAAATATGATTCCACCGTCCAGCCATTTCCCCTTGCGCACACTCTGAGAAAAACGACCTAGGTAGGAAAAATTGCAGAGATGCAGCAGTTTGCCTTCCGTGTGAGAGAAGAGGGAGTGATACAGTCCAGAGACAGCTTCTTCTATCTATAAGCGTTTATTTACAGCAGTAAATCACCATCAGAACTTTCAGACATTTCCTCTCCGTACCGTGCCGGAACACTCTCAGTCTCAGTCTAAAACTGAAACCAACTCACAGAACAAAGACTGTGACGATAGCACAGTGTCACGTAGATGCTCCTCCCCCCAGATACAGAACACCAAGAAGGTTAAACCTATAACCACCAAACTCCACACCCCCTCTTGTTCTGCACCTGGTGGGGAAATAAGCAACAATGCTCACCCCAAACACAGACCTTCACAGAACTCTCCATGCCTCTGGAAGGTTAGTGGTTTCGTAAAACCATCGGCGAGGTTCTTGGCTGAGGGACAGTATTTCAGCGCCACTAATCCCTCACGAGCACTCTGACACACATTTTGGAAACGTATGTCTAGATGTTTGGTCCTGGCCTTAAATTGCCCCGATTCAGCCAATTTCAGACACAGTTGATTGTCTTCGTAAACAGCAATGGGCAAACAATTCAATCCACAGAGTTCCTGGACCAAACATGCATAGAACTCCAACTCTCTGCACACCTCAGAAAGCGCGCTGAACTCAGCTTCAGTAAACGAAAGCGCTATGAGACTTTGCTTCCGAGACCTCCACCCAACTACTGAGTTCCCAAACTTCACCACTAGGCCTGACACGGACTTGTGATCTTTAAGGTTAGCCTAATCCGCATCCACCCACGAGGTCAGCTTGACGTCACCCTTAGCTGACAACCTAAGGCAAAAGTCTTTGGTATCCTGCAGATACCGCAGCACTAGTTTGACACCATTCCAGGCCTGTACACTTGGATTTGAAGCTTCCTTGCTGAGCAGATTGATAGCGAACACTATGTCTGGTCTGCTCCACTGGGACAGATACAGCAGACTACCCAGAGCTGACTGAAAGAGTTCAGCATTTTCGAACACTTGCTGACTGTCTTTCACATAGCCAGCCTCCATAGGAGTCCTGACACCTGCACACTCACTCATCCTGAACTTCTGGAGCAGTTGCTCAATTTTACCTCTCTGACTGAGCAGAAAACTTCCACCCTCTGTTCGTGACACATCTACGCCTAGATATGACCTAACAGCTCCAAGTTGCTTGACCTTGAACCTTTTACCAAGCTCCTTAGCAAACTTCTCCACGTGTTTACCTGTCTGTGCCATATATAAGAGGTCGTCAACAAAGACTAGAATCGCTTTCTGAGTCTCTCCACACGATGCCTTGTCCCTTGACCTCAAACCCTGGAGGAGGAAGCATGTACAACTCATCCTGGAGATCTGAGTTCAAATAGGCAACATCCACATCAAAGTGGTTTACCTTCCAACCTCTTTGTGCAGCAACAGCTAAGAGCATGCACAGAGTTTCACTTCTGGAAGTAGGAGAATACACTTCCGTGAAATGGACTCCTTTCCTCTGTGTGAAACCCCTAGCAACTAGCCTAGCCTTGTACTGTGGTTCTCCAGACTCTGTGGGTTTAAGGCGATAAACCCACCTGCAACTCACAGCCTGTTTGCCAGCCAGCAAAGATGTGAGTGAGAACACACCCAGAGACTCCATTGAGTTCATCTCCTTCTGCGTTGCCTTATGCCATTTGCTGGCTTCTTCCTCAGGCATCTTTTGAACATCCTCAAAGGTTTTAGGCTCACACCTAGCCACACCAACCCACACACTTGTGGCCTCGAACCTGTCAGGTGGCCTGCCCTTCGTAGATCTTGTTGATCTTCTCAGCGTAAACTCTGTTTCCCCCTCTGATCCACTAGGGCCAGCTAGACCATCCTCAGTGTCAGAAACTCCCCCCTCTGACCTGCTGCGCCTTTTGAACCTTACAGCTGGTCCTGCAGGTGAGGAGGGCTCACTCTTTGGCTCAGACTTGACAGTGGTTTGAGGAGGTGTTCTGGGCCTCCCCCTCTGAGGGATTCTAAGCTGCCCCTGTTGTGGACTCTGTCCCTGTTGCGGTCCCCAGCAACAGGTTCCTCCTCCTCTTCCTCTTCTGAGTCAAAGAACTGCTGTGAAAGAACATCTGGGTTGCCCTGCAAACGCGTCCACCCAGCTTGTTCACAGAACTCAGCTCTATTGCTGATTACCAGCCTAGACTGGTTTCCACTCGGGTATGCAAACCTCCAAGCTTTAGAACCAGGTTCATACCCCACAAAGATCATCTTCTTGGACCTTGGTTCACCCTTCCTGCGTAAAGCCTTTGGAATGAGGACCCAAGCCACACAGCCAAACACACGTAAGAAATGCACTTTGGGCTTCTTACTGTGCAACAGGAAATAAGGCGTGTCTCCTACACTTGCATTGAACACTCGGTTCTGTACAAATGCTGCACATTTCCAAGCTTCGGCCCAAAACCGCTGCGGCAGCCCTGCATCATACAGGATAGCAGAAACAGCTTCCTGTTAAGTGTGATTCTTCCTTTCTGCGACTCCATTTTGTTGCGGACTGTGAGGCGCTGTCAGCCGGTGGCTGATTCCCTTCTGGCGGAAGAAATTCTGCAACGCAGAACCAGTGAACTCTGCCCCCCTGTCACTCTGAAAATTTCTCACCTTGGTGGAAAAGGTCACCTCAACTGCTGTGATCCAATCTTTGATCAACCCAGCAGCCTCACTCTTGTGTTTTATTGAGAAAACCCAAGAGCACCTAGAAAAATAATCAACTAGGAGAAGAATAAACTTTGATCTACCCAAGGACTCTACAGACATGGGGCAACACAAATCTGCATGAATTAACTCAAAGGGACTGGTGGTCTTTCTGTCTGACCTGGGATATGAGCACGTGACAACCTTCGATTGCTTGCAGGCTCTGCAATCCAGGAACTTGTCACAACCCTTAAATGTGCACCCTTGTGTCAATTCTGGGGCCTTTTTCACATAAGCCCAACCTAAATGAGAAAATATTCGATGCCAGAGATGGGAACACCCACTGTGTGGTGGGACGTTTATACATTGCACCTGTGTTTCTTCAGTGGCATCCTCAGCAACAATAGGCATCTCCACCACAAACAGCCTATTTTTGCATTCTACCTTATACAGCTCCTTGCCGTCCCTGGAAAAAGAACACATGTTATTTGCAAAAGTTACACAAAAACCGTCAGCAATTAGAGCAGACACGCTTAGCAAACAATTAGCGATTTCAGGAACAACAAAGGCTTGAACCTCATGATTCAGAAAAGCACAATACAACATTCCAGTTTCAGTGAGCTGTCTCTTGCTTCCGTCAGCTAGAGAAACAAAGCGTTCAATTTTAACTTTCTTGCAGTTCCGAAGTCCAGCAGAGGGAACTAACGTGTGTGTCGCTCCCGTGTCCACAATCAGAGACAAAACAGCTGGCTGGCACTCTTCCAGCGTTGCCATAAAAGCGCTGTTCCCCAGACTGGGGCCTTTGCCAGTGTCCTTCACAGTTGCCATAGTTGCAGCTCCACCCCCAGCAGGGCCTCTGCCGCTTTTCTCACGCTCCGCCGTCTGAGAAGTGTCCCTTATCTGCTTCCTCTGCAGCTGCTTGACCTTGCATTCCTCGGCAGAACAATGCCTCACACAGCCTGACTTCGACTCTCAACGAAAACAACCTTCGAAGACTTTGGCTTTCCCAGATCTCTCACTGCTGACTGCACCCCCACTCCTGGGTGCAGGGCTTCCAGAGGAACAGCCTGCCACTGCTTTCCTCCGAGGGCTGGCGTAGGCTCCAGCCTCCCAGCACAGATGGCAGGAGACCCATCACCTTCAACATCCTGAGCCAAATTCATAAAAAGCTAAGGGCGGTTTGCTGGTCTAAGTATGAAGCACGCCTATTTTCAGCAGCATACTCTGTCGCCTTTTTCGTCGCCTTGCGCATTGGTGAGGTGGTGTGCAACGATCAGCCCAGTCGTATTTCTTGAGGGATCTTACTGAAGGATGTGACATTATCGCCTTCAGACCTACTTCTCCATATCCGAAGCTCCAAAACTGATCAGTTAGGAAAAGGGGCCTTAATTTGCCTTATAGCAACTCATAAGAAGGGGCCTTGCCCAGTAAAGGATACAAGGCGTTTCCTATATTTGAGACCAAAAGCCCCCGGCCCCTTCTTCATACATGAAGATGGCTCCCGCCTCACAAGGCATCAGTTTACGCGCGTTATGCGCAAGGCAATTGCTGCATGCGGCTTTCCCTCTGCGGAATTTGCGGCTCATTCATTTAGGATTGGGGCAGCCACGACAGCGGTACACTTAGGCCTCCCGGCCGAAAGAATAAAGGATATGGGGCGTTGGAAATCAGATGCCTTTAAAGGGTATGTCCGGTGATCCATTATGATGATATTGAACACACACACACCCGATCCCTCCTTGTTCTGCTCTTTTTCTTTTAGGTGGTGGGGCTGTGCACGTCTGGATCATTGGACATAGTATTGTGCACTGGGCCAGAATTTATGCTCTTAATCAAGGTCAAGGAGGAGCGCTGGAATTGCCAGAGAACATAGAACTTTCCTGGATTTCTCGGCGTGGAATGCGTTGGGCTGAATTTCTGCCAGCAGTGAAGGCCAGAGTCACCAAAGCTGGTCCACCGGATGCCCTTGTCATTCAGTTGGGGGGAAACGATTTGGCTTACAGGAAGGGCGTGGACATAATGTGGAATATTTACAGGGATTTTGACGAATTGAAAAATACTTACCCAAATCTAGTCATAATTTGGTTTTCCCCGTTAGAAAGGCGCATATGGAGAGATTGCAGATGTCCTATTGCTATTAATAAGTCCAGGAAAATATGCTCGGTGGCTCGTAGAGTGGTGTCACTGGGGGGACGGGTCATCGACCACCCCAACATTTGATTCAGCAAGGAGACTCTCTACCGCGGGGATGGCGTACATCTTTCCAATGAGGGGAACAATGTTTGGCTGGCTGACATTTCTGCAGGGATTAGGGATTGGTTGCAGATTTGAGGGTATTGGCGGCGAGCTTTTGCTCGAGTGGCAGTGAGGCATTGGTCGGGGTATTGTTATGTAGATGGATGGGGGGAGGAGCGCCATCACCTCCCCCGGTTGCGATGGGTAGTCCGGTAAAGGACTCCGGGGGCGTGGCCCCGTCCGAAGCCTAGGGAGGTCAGAGCCCAAGGCACGCCCCTGAGTGGTGACCCCAGGGGAGTGCCTAGTTGATGTGCATCAGCAGGGCTCCCCCTGCTGGTGTTAACCCTTCCCGGCCTCTCAGGCATACAGCCTGAAGCCAGATAGTGGATAGGACCAATGCCTAGGCCAATACCACTCATTTCCTGCAATCAATAAAGTTGTGGCCAATTTTTGCCCATTAACCTTAATTTATGGTGTCTTGTGTCTTTATTTCCTCTGGTGGGAGGAGGGAACTCGCCACACAAACACTCTGCAGGTTCAGCCCCCAAAAGAAACTGCTCTATGGTCTCTGTGTCGGGAAATGAGGCTGAACTGAACAGCTTGCTCCAGAGTTTTAAGAGATACGTTTCTGTGGTGTAGTGGTTAAGAGCGGTGGACTCTAATCTGGTGAGCTGGGTTCACTTCCCCGCTCCTCCACATGCAGGCTGCTGGGTGACCTTGGGCCAGTCACACTTCTCTCTGAACTCTCTCAGCCCCACCTACCTCACAAGGTGTCTGTTGTGGGGGTGGAAGGGAAAGGAGATTTTTAGCCACTTTGAGACTCCTCAAAGTAGAGAAAAGCAGGATATAAAAGCCAACTCCATGAATAAGAATACTATGGAAAAGGACCATCCCTGCCATGATGATGAAAACTATATGTTTGGATTTTGCTGTATTATACCAACCTGTGGAATATGACAGTTCGCAGTTTCAAAATCTATTTGGCCACAGTGGATTGGCAATCTGGACACACAAAAACCTCTGGAAGATCTTTTGAATCAATGCCTATGCGAAAGCAGTGGTACCAGTCCTTGCAGTTTCCTTCACAGTAAACCATAATTAGGTCACCACTGGGCCTCCTGCACCCTTCCTTCAAAAAACCAGCAGCCTTCAAACAAGGAAGGTAAAATATCTGAGCAATAGGTTAGTGTATCCTTCCATCCCTCTGGGCATGATCTAGACACAGTAATGTGACTCTCTTTCAAGATTTGTCTCTTCTTGGGAGGAACAGCATCAATTTCCACTTGAAAATATTTGTCTTGTCCTTCAAAATAGGTTTCCCCACTGTACTGTATTATTTCTTTTGCAATCCAGGGTCTAATGGAAGCCATATCCTTTTGTGTGAACTGTAATTGGGCAGCAGAAGCAATCAGATGGGCAATGGTACATGTGAAAGGACCGTAGTCACTGGAATTACCTTGCCTGGGTATATCTGTTGGTGCAAAACATGACCAGTCCGCAAAACTATAGGGATATTTTGAATCCATCTCATATAGACATGTTAAGAAGGATGTTATTGCATCAATCACAGAGTGGTTCAATCCATGTTTGGTATCTAGGTAGAGCATGGTCTTCCTTTTAAAAATGATTACTATCAGTATCCAGTGGACTTCTGTGTCATTTACTGGAATAATCAAAACATATTTCTTTAGCACTCCAAATCTCAAACAGTTCTTCAGGGCTTGAACTGGCAATCTTTGACATATCTGCATGAAGTGGCAATTAAGTGGGAAAATTGTTCCACCGTGACCTAGCTCTTTGGCCATGATCACCCTGGAGGCAAGAAAGGCATCTATTATGCGGTCATTTATCCAGTTTGATCCTTTCAGTGTGTTTATGTCATAGTCATACACACAGATGTTGCCAACAGAACCCACAAGTCCCATGGTTTGTAGACTGAGTGTAGGGAAGGTACAGTTGTGCCTGTTGAATGGCTTCTTTAAATGTAAAGGTACATCATTGTTCCACTCGATGTGTATGTCTTTAAGGGGCCAGAGCAAGGGCCAGAGCAAAATAACGAGACCCAGCTTTACAGCTGTAAAACATAGCAGGTGCTGCTGAGTTGTATTGATTAAGCTGTGTCAGCATTTGGGTGTAGTATATAAGGAGCAGCACCTAGCTCTCCCATTACCCTGGGGGATGGGTTGGTGGTTGGGTCTGGTTTGTTGATGTATTTAGTGTAAATGGAGTTTTTGTTTTTCTTATTAAAACCTTGTTTAAGTTATTTTTGAGTCCCTTTTTATTGCACGGTTTCCCCAGCAAGCTCTCTGCAGCGCTACCATACTGCAAATAGCCAACATCTTTGGTTTTGGGCCCAGCTGCTGAGTGGATGACTGCATATTTTTGGACTCTGAGAAAGGTTTGAAAACTCCTCCTCCTGTTAGCGTAGTTCTGTGGGTCTGGAAGAGTTCCAGAATGGTTGACCGGGTTCCAGAAGCTGAGAAGGCTCTGGTCTTCCCACAGCTGACAGATGAGAACTATAGTTTATGGTCTTTTCGGGTGGAGGCGCTTTTGACCTCTAGAGAAGTGTGGACCTATGTAACTGATGACCCTCCTGACCATGTAACTAATGCTTGGTCGAAAGGAGATGCAAAAGCCAGGGCAAAAAATTAATTTGGCAGTCAGCGACCAGCAAGTAGTCTATATAAGGAATAAGAAAACTGCCAAAGAAATGTGGGACAGTCTTGAAGCAGTGCATATTAGAAAAGAGTCAGCATCTGCATTGACGTTTTTCAAGCAGCTGTACCAGACGAAGTTGCAGCCTGGTGGTGATTTGGCAGCACACTTGAGACGTCTGGCGGCAATACGCTGCGAATTAATTCGAAGGGACATTGAGATACCTGATATTCAGTATGTTTTTATCATTCTTTGTTCCCTTAATGAAGACTTTGATGGTATAGCTAGCTAGATATCTGCCATTCCACCAGCACAATTAACTGTGGAAGGGGTAACGGCAAGATTAATGGGTGAGTTGGATAGAAGGGAGGCTTGTGCCATAAGCACTCCTGTTTCCAGAAAGAATGAGGAACGCCATATGCAAGCGTGTGGTGATCCGACTGCATTTAAAGCTGTCAAGCGTTGTTGGTTCTGCAATAAGCAAGGACATTTTGCAAAGGACTGCAGAGCCAAAAGAAAGCAAAGTACTCCAAAGTCTGTTTCTGTTCATCAGTCACGGTTGTCAGCCCAGCAGCCAACATTGTACCATAAAGACAGAAACGAGCCGTGAGCTTTTCACGCTCGCACAACAGATCGTAAAAGAATTAAAGGTGCCAAGTGGAATTCTTTTATTGTGGACTCAGGAGCATCTCAGCACATTTGCAATGATTGAAGCTTGTTTATTTCTTTCGAAGAGGAAATTGGTAATGTACATTTAGCCAATTCGCAAGTCTTGCAGTCGCTTGGCAGGGGTACTGTTAAACTTGACTCTTTAAACATTACAATAGCGAACTGCATTTACTGCCCGTCAGTGGACAATTTATTATCAGTAAGGTGTTTTGCTCATCAAGGCATAACTGTGCGTTTCTTAAATTCAATGTGTGAGTTTTTTGAGGGGAACAAACGTCTATTGTATGCCCGGGACTCTGATGGTTTATATAGACTGTATTTTCGCACCTACTCCCAATCGCCTATAAATTGCAGAGCAGCACAGTCAAGCCAGGGGTTGAGGAATGTAAGGCCACATTCCGGGTGTGTCCATGAGGCACACAGATTTCTAGGGCATCTGAATTTTGCTGATGTAATTAAGACAAAGAATATTGTTAATGGCCTCAACTTAAAACCATGTAAATTCTTTATGCAGTGTCTATCCTGTTGCAAGAATAAGATTAAGGTTGCACGCAAGGGTAGGTGCTCAGATGGGAAAGTAACTGAGCCATTTGAGCGTGTACATTGTGATTTAGTTGGGCCACTCCCACCGTCATTAGGAGGTTCTAAGTACTGGCTCACCCTGATAGACCAGTATAGTAGATACTGTTGGACTTATGCAATAGCTGAGAAGTCCCAAGTATTTGAAAAGTACAAAGTTTTTTGCAACTGGGTAAAAACGCATTTTAACAAAGCTATTAAGAACCTGTTTTCTGAGCGGGGCGGGGAATTTGTTTCTGAGGATTTTGAGAATTTCCTGGAAGCGCAGGGGACTACTCATGAGTTATCATGCCCCCGAAGTCTCTGGCAAAATGGGCTTGTTGAAGTTGTGCAGCGTGACCTGCAGGCAGGGGTTAAAACTTATCTGCACGATGCTAACCTGCCCAAAGATTTTTGGGCTGAAGCGCTTAATGCGTTTTGTTATGTTAAAAATCACAGTTATCATTCTGGTTTAGATGTCACCCCCTATGAGAAGCTGTTTAAAAACGCCCTAATCTGAAATACCTACGTATTTGGGGCTCAGATGTAATTTTGCATTATCCCGCTAAGCCGAAATTGGGTGAGCGTAGTGTTCAGGGAAAATTAATGGGCTACCAGCAGGGGGCGTACAGAATTTACGTCCCAGCAACTGGCAAATTTCATATTACCAGAAGCATGATACAAAGTGTAAATTGGAATGGAGTTGCTGTTTTCCAAGATACTAACGGTATAGATAATACTGAGGAAAAGGAAGAAGCAGCAGCAGCAGGAAATGGTGCTTCTGAATTAATGGGAAAAGACGAAAAGCCTGCTGAATCTGATAATTTGCTTGATGATTTAAAGTCACAGGCACCCGAGGGGAGGTTAGATTCTCTTGAGTTTTCTGACCATGAGCTTAGCCTACAGGCATCTCTTCAATCTGACAGTGATGATTTACAACCTGAAACTAGTAGTTCACTTAGTCCCATTAAGTCTGACTCTCCTTCTGGACTGAGACGTTCAGATAGAAAGAGACAGAAGCCACAACGTTTTGCAGATGAACATTTTTATACTGTGTATGCCAATAAGGCGGTTTTTGAGCCAAAAAGCTACAATGATGTTCGGAATTTACCTAAGCACCAAGCTGTAAATTGGTATAAAGCTATGAACTCTGAGATAGCTTCTTTAAAAGAGCATAACACTTGGTCACTTGTACCACAAACCCCAAATATGAGACTTATTGATTCAAAATGGGTTTATAGAGTTAAAATGAATGACAAAAATGAAGTTGTAAGGTACAAGGCTAGATTAGTTGCTAGGGGTTTTCAACAAATTCCAGGCAAAGATTATGATTTGTGTTATTCACCAAGTGTAAAATATGAAACAGTTAAGCTTTTGTTAAAAGATGCATCACAACGTGGACATTCTGTTTATCACCTAGATATAAAACTGCATATTTGTTTGCAGATTTAAAAGAACAAATTTTTATGTGTGTCCCTGAAGGCATAGACGCTGCTGAAGGTTTGGTATGCAAATTAAATAAATCCCTTTATGGTCTGCACCAAAGTGGAAGGAACTGGCACCAAACTTTAGCAAAAGAATTGCTGGATATTGGTTTTTCACAAGGCAAGGCAGACAATTGTGTGTTCATAAAGGAAAGGGCAAACTCTGTAACAAAAATATGTGTGTATGTAGAGGACGTGTTAATTTCTACAAAAACTAAACAGGAATATGAAAAGGTGTTGGGATACTGCCAGGGAGACAAAGTCCATCATGGCCCCAAGCCGTCTGCCAGACGATCCATCAATCTCCCGTAGGCACGCAGTAACAGCAATTAGCGACATGAGTTTCCTGAAATAGCTTGCCACATTCCAGAGCTCATGCACACTCTATCAGCAGATAAAGGTAAAGGTAAAGGTACCCCTGCCCGAACGGGCCAGTCTTGACAGACTCTGGGGTTTGTGCGCCCATCTCACATCTATTGGCCGGGGGCCAGCGCTGTCCGGAGACACTTCCGGGTCACGTGGCCAGCGTGACAACGCTGCTCTGGCGAGCCAGAGCCGCACACGGAACGCCGTTTACCTTCCCGCTGGTAAGCGGTACCTATTTATCTACTTGCCCCCGGGGGTGCTTTCGAACTGCTAGGTGGGCAGGCGCTGGGACCGAACAGCGGGAGCGCACCCCGCCGCGGGGATTCGAACCGCCGACCTTTCGATCGGCAAGCCCTAGGCGTTGAGGCTTTAGCCCACAGCGCCACCCGCGTCCCCTCTATCAGCAGATAATGCGCAGCAAAAGTCGCACTCAGGAGAGCATTATTTACAAGTTTTATTCAGCGTTGATCAGAACAAAGAAAGACATGACTGCCTGTGTCAGTGTCTCCAGACACAGAGAGAAACAAAAGCAAAGACACAACAGAAACATCCTGTGAAAACAGGAAATACGCAGACTCTGTGACTCACAGCCTGCTCCCTTTTAAGGTGGAACGGAAATATCCTAACAAAAGGTAGTTTCACAGTTACAGAAGAAATTTGATGTGGTGGAATTAGGCATAGCTAATAATTACTTATCCATGCAAATTGAGAAAGGCAAAAATGGATCTTTTCTGGTTCATCAAACTGCAAAAATTGATGATATTGTTGAAATCCTATGTTTAGAAAATGCAAATAGGAAGGAAACGCCTATGGTGTGTGGTTTCACTTTTACAGGGGAAGATAAGCCATTTCCTAACAAAACTTTGTATCGTTCTGCTATAGGCAAGCTAAATTTCATTCAAAGAATCTCAAGACCAGATATAACTTATGTGTCAGAGCTGCCACCCAGTCCCAGCTCACATAGGACCAAGTCCGCCAGCGTTCACTTTATAAGAGTCTTTATTAAGTTACAGGTTTCATTTCCGAACTGCAGCGTGCAGCTCTACACCTTCTGCCCTAGGTCGGCGAAGACCCGTCTGAGTCCCCGCCTCTTGCACACCAGCTTAATACCCTAGCCTTGCTCCACCTCCTTCGCCTCTCCCTACGTCTCTGGGTCCTTCTGCCCCCCTGGGCCTCCTCCCTTCTACTCTCCTCTGACGCTGACCCCCCTGATCCTTCTGCCTCCTTGCGGCGGGCTTTGGGACCTGGCTCACTCTCCGGGCTGCTTACTGCTCCAGCTTCCGCTGCATTTGAACTTGGCGCGCGCGCCCAACTCTCTACTTTCCTCTTAACCGTTGCCTCGCTCTCTGAGGAGGGCGTGACCACCCCTGACTCGTGCCCTCCCTCCTGCTGACAGCCTCCGGAACCCGATGCCTGGCTACCTTCCTCCCTGCTGCTCTCAGTCTTGAGCGTGGGTCCCGACTTCCAGCTGCTGCCGCCCTCAGTTATGAGCGTGGGTCCCGACTTCCAGCTGCTACTCTCTGAATCTCCTCTGTTCCCTTCCTCCTGGGGTGTCCCCCCGGATCCCCCCCTTGCTCTGCTCACTGGGGCTCCCTTTTGGGAGTCCTCTGACTCACTGCTTAGGCTTGGAGATCTCGGGTCGTCATCATCACTCATTTTCCCTTCGGATTCCTCCCCCTCGCTCTCTGCTTCCTCCCTTCTCTGCGTCTCTGCTCCTGAACCCCTGACATCCATCCCCCCCTCGAAGCCCCCCCTTCCCCCCTCCCCGCTTTCAGGTGTGGGTGCTGGGTGCTCCATCATCACGGGAGGGAATGCCGGATACAGTTCGCTCCCCGTGGTTGGCCGCCAACTGAAGACCTCCGAGTCTTCCTCCTCGCGGTCGCCGACGTTGACCTGTTCCGCTTCCATCTCTGTACCGCCGTGCTCGAACCCAAGGTCCTCCCCGAACACGTCCATGTCAGTCTCTGCGTCGGTCGCTCGACCTGGCATCTCCAGCCACTTCCGGCGCCATTGCTCCTCCGGTCGATCGTCCCACCAATACGAGGTGTCTGACGCCGAACCCGCCGGCGATCCTTCTGGGGAACGGGTGCTCAGTGCGGGTTCCCCGTCCGAGTCGAATCCATGGAACGTGCTGGAAGAAAGTGTGGGCGTGAACAGCCAGTCGTCGAAGAAGCTCGCTGGCATGGGTCTGTGTGGGAAAAGGGCATGAAACTCGTCCTTGAGCAGGGGTTCCTCCAAAGCGTAGTCTGGCACCCAGCTATTGGCGCTGGCCCGGGTGCCCTCTCTGGCTAGGAGGTATTCGACTCCCTCTTCCCCCCATCTGGAGTCCCAAATCTCCGTGACCTCGTTGATGGGGTCTTGCTGCGTCACCCCTCGCGTCTCCGTCCGCTCCCGGAACGGACTCGGTGCCGTCCCTGGCTCCTGGAATCTGTGAGGTGCCTTGTAGGGAGTGAGCACCGACCTGTGGAACACCGGATGCATTCTGGAACCCTCCGGCAGCACCAGTCGGAAGGCTACCGGGTTGATCTGTGCTTCGACTTGGTACGGACCAATTTGCTTGTGCCCCAACTTCTTCTTGGCTAGTGACCTGGTCGGCACTGCGTGGGCTGCCAACCAGACCCAGTCTCCCACTTGGATCTCTTCGCCAACCCGCCTGTGCTTGTCAGCTTGCACCTTGTAGGCGTGCTTAGCTAGCTCCAGCTGCCGTCTGAGTTGATCGTGTACCGCCTGCAACTCTGACGCGAACGCGTCCGCCGTCTGTGGTTCTCCGTCCCCCACTCTCTCCCGTCCCGGGAAGGTTCTGGGATTCCTCCCATTGTTGGCGAAGAACGGCGTCACCCCTGTGGACACGTGCTTCGTGTTGTTGTAAGCGAACTCGGCGAGCGGCAGGTAATCCACCCAGGTCGCAGGTTGTTGATTGGCATAGCATCTCAGGTACTGCTGCATGATGGCATTGACCCTCTCTGCTTGCCCGTTGGTCTGCGGGTGTCTTGCTGATGCCAGATCGACCTTGACATTTAGAAAACTCATCAGCTTCTGCCAGAAATTCGAGACGAACTGACGCCCGCGGTCGGACAGGATAGACCGCGGCAGACCATGCACTTTGAACACGTGATCTATGAACAGTTTGGCGGTTTGTTCCGCCGTGGCCACCTTCGCACACGGAATGAAATGTGCCATCTTGGTGAACAAGTCCACCACCACTAGTACAGCTGTCTTGCCTCTCGAGCTGGGTAGATCCGTAACAAAGTCCAGGGCCACCCTCTCCCACGGTTCAAACGGCGTTTGCAGCGGTTCCAGCAGTCCCGCCGGTGGTTTGTGCACCGGTTTGGCCCTCTGGCAGGTGTCGCACCTCGCAACGTAGTCCGCGACTTCCCCTCTCAGTCTGGGCCACCAAAAGTCCCTTGCGACTAATTCCACCGTTTTTTCCGTGCCAAAGTGCCCGGCCGTGGGTGCGTCGTGCAGCTGCTGCAGTACCCTGGCGCGAAGTTCGTCTCCCGGCACGTAGATGGCCCCTTTACGTAAGAGCAAGCCGTCTCGTATCTGGAACTCGTCGCCCTTCGCCGTGCCCTTGTGCACCTCTGCCATCTTCGCCTGCGCGAAGGAGTCGTCCTGCAACGCCCGCCGCACCGCATCCAGGTCTACTGTGGCTGAAGCGCACGCCCACGCTGTTGGCGCGAAGATGTGCATGGCTGCCGCTGGCGTCGCCTCTTCGAGGTATTGCGGTTTGCGGGACAGTGCATCCGCCATGACGTTGGTGTCGCCTGGGACGTACTCTATTCGGAAATTGAAGTCAGCAAAGAACTCCGCCCAACGTATCTGCCTCTGGTTCAGGAACTGAGCCGTGCGCCAGTGCTCCAGATTCTTGTGATCCGTGCAGACCTGCACCGTGTGCTTGGCGCCGATCAGGAAGTGCCTCCACGCCTTGAAAGCTGCATGAATGGCCAGCAACTCCCTGTCCCAGATGGTGTAGTTCTGCTCCGACTTGCTGAGCTTTCTGGAGTAGAACGCTCCCGGCCTCCAGACCCCCTGTGGGTCCCTTTGCAGCAGGACAGCTCCCACTGCTCTATCGGACGCGTCTGTCTCTACCCGCATCGGTCTGCTGGGGTCGATATGCAGCAGTTGCTCTTCCGACGCGAAGAGACGCTTGAGTGCTTGAAAGGACTGCTCCGCCTGCTCCGTCCAGATGAATTTCTTTTTCTTGGAGCTTAGCGTGTCCGTAATGGCCGCCGTCTGCATCGCGAACCCCTTGATAAACTTGCGATAGAAGTTGGCGAAGCCGACAAACCGCTGGACCTCCTTCCGGTTGCGCGGGCTCTTCCAATCCAACACCGCACGAACCTTGGTGCTGTCCATGGCTAGCCCCTTGTCCGACAACTTGTAACCCAAGAAATCCACCTCCGTCGTGTCGAACTGGCACTTCTCCAGTTTGGCGTACAGTCTATGCTGCTGCAGCCTCTTCAGCACCTCCCGAACATCTTGGTCATGGGCTTGCTGCGATTCGGAGAATATCAGGATGTCATCCAGAAAGCAGACGCACTTCTTGTAAAGGAGTCCCGCCAACACATGATGCATGAAAGCTTGGAAACAGTGAGAACCGTTTTGCAATCCAAACGGCATCACTCTGTATTCGTAGGTGCCCAGAGGCGTGAACATGGCTGTCTTCCACTCATCGCCCTCCCTCATGCGGATGAGATTGTACGCACCTCGCAGGTCCAACTTGGTGAACACGCGTCCCTTGCGCACCGTCGCTAGTAGGTCGTCAATCCTGGGCATGGGGAAATCAGAAGGCTTGGTCATCTTGTTTAAGAGGCGAAAATCCACCACCAGTCTTTTTTGGGGCGTGTCTTTCTTCTTCACGAAGAAAACAGGACTGCCCCCTACTGCCCTGGACTCCCGGATGAAACCGCGCTGCAAATTGTGATCTATGAACTGTTTGAGTTCCTGTAATTCGTCCTCAGACATGGAATACAGCTTCCCTTTCGGCAGCGTCGCCCCTGGTAGGAGGTCTATCTTGCAGTCATATTGCCTGTGCGGTGGTAGCTTGTCAGCCTCTTTCTCGCAGAAGACCTCCAGAAAGTCTGCGTATTTGTGGGGGACTGCTTGCAACGTTCCCAACTGCAGTTGTGATTCCTCCTCCTCTCCCTCCTGTCTGGGCAGGATGCAGTGTTCTGCGCAATAAGAGGAGCCGAAGATCAGCTGTCTCTGGTACCAAGCCAGTGTCGGACTGTGCCTGTCCAGCCAACTCATGCCCAACACAATGGGCGTGTCCGACAGTTGGGTGACATTAAAACTGATGACTTCCCTGTGGTTGCCAAGGCGCATCACCATCGGTGGCGTTTGCTTCACCACCTGCCCCCCTAGCAACTCTCTGCCATCCACTGTGACGACTTGCAGGGGCAGAGTGGCAGGCAGTAGCTGTATAGCGTGCTGCTCCACAAAATCCTGCGCTATAAAGTCTGCGTTGCTTCCAGAATCCACAGAAAGCGGCACTTCGATAGTGACGCCATCGGGTAGCTGGAGAGATGCTGTGAGCTGCACTACTGGTTTGGGTGGGAGGGGGTCCGTGGGTTGCAAGATCGCTGGGGACTGCTTCACTGATGCGTCTGGCTGGGCCCCAGTGCCTCTGTCTCCAGCCAGACATCGTCGTTTCCCTGCTGTGGTTCTCCTTGCTGCGTTGCTGCAGTCACCATTGCTGAGGCTGCAGTGTGCTTGTGGAGCCTCCGGGGACACTCTTTCGCCAAATGGCCTGGATCCTCGCAGATGTAACACTTCCTGTTCCCTCTAGGAGGCTTCGCTTTCACTGCTGTCGGTGCTTGGGCTCTGGCTGCTGACTGAGCCCTTGCACCTCCAACCTCCATCGGTTCCCCTCCCCCTCCAGGCGGAGGTGTGGATTGCGCACGCGCTGCTTCTCTTGGAATGAAAGAGAAACTTCTCGCTGCTTCGCGCCCTCCACGTCCTTCATCTCTGCACCATGGACGTTCTTCCAGCCTCACCCCCACAGTCAGCGCCCTTTGGACCACCTCCTGCGTGCTTCGGGGCCTCTCCCCCCTTGCAATCTCATCCTTGACCGCAGAGCTTAGACCCTCCCAGAACAGGTCTCTGACAGGGGGCGAATCCCGGTCCCACTCTAAGGCACTGACCAGCGCAAAAAAGCGGGCGTGGTACTGCCGGACGCTTGCCCTCCCTTGTTTTAGTCCATGAATCTCCCGTCGGGCAAGATCCACATCAATAGTAGACAAAAAACACGCATCCATCGCTTTGATAAAGGCATCTGCATTCTGAAGCGCCGGATCTTTATCCCTCCACAAATTGCGTAGCCACGCTTTAGCATCCCCATGCAAATGGGATAGTATGAACCCCACTTTCTCTTCCTCATCTCTAAAGTCTTTTGCCAGCAGTTGCAGTGCGCACATTACGTCTGCTCGAAAATTGGGGTACTGTTGTAAATTCCCATCGAAGTGAGCCACAAGCCCTCCTGCTCTCCGTGCCAACCCAACCCCCTCCGGTCTGGGTCCTGGCTGCCCGTGTTTAACCCATGCTTCAAACCTGGCGTGGAGATCTCTGTAGGCGGCTGCCACATCCTCCTCCCTCTTCTTGGATGCCAGTACCTCCGCGTTCAATTGGGTAACTGCCTGTTGCAGCGCTGCAACTGTCTCTGCTTCCGTCATCTCTGCTAACCGTCGTGAGCTTGCTCCCAAACACCGATCCCCTCCTCCAGCTGCCTCTCTCTCCGCTGCGAGATATCAGGTGTCCGAAGCTTTTGTGAGACGGGTCTTACTGTCAGAGCTGCCACCCAGTCCCAGCTCACATAGGACCAAGTCCGCCAGCGTTCACTTTATAAGAGTCTTTATTAAGTTACAGGTTTCATTTCCGAACTGCAGCGTGCAGCTCTACACCTTCTGCCCTAGGTCGGCGAAGACCCGTCTGAGTCCCCGCCTCTTGCACACCAGCTTAATACCCTAGCCTTGCTCCACCTCCTTCGCCTCTCCCTACGTCTCTGGGTCCTTCTGCCCCCCTGGGCCTCCTCCCTTCTACTCTCCTCTGACGCTGACCCCCCTGATCCTTCTGCCTCCTTGCGGCGGGCTTTGGGACCTGGCTCACTCTCCGGGCTGCTTACTGCTCCAGCTTCCGCTGCATTTGAACTTGGCGCGCGCGCCCAACTCTCTACTTTCCTCTTAACCGTTGCCTCGCTCTCTGAGGAGGGCGTGACCACCCCTGACTCGTGCCCTCCCTCCTGCTGACAGCCTCCGGAACCCGATGCCTGGCTACCTTCCTCCCTGCTGCTCTCAGTCTTGAGCGTGGGTCCCGACTTCCAGCTGCTGCCGCCCTCAGTTATGAGCGTGGGTCCCGACTTCCAGCTGCTACTCTCTGAATCTCCTCTGTTCCCTTCCTCCTGGGGTGTCCCCCCGGATCCCCCCCTTGCTCTGCTCACTGGGGCTCCCTTTTGGGAGTCCTCTGACTCACTGCTTAGGCTTGGAGATCTCGGGTCGTCATCATCACTCATTTTCCCTTCGGATTCCTCCCCCTCGCTCTCTGCTTCCTCCCTTCTCTGCGTCTCTGCTCCTGAACCCCTGACACTGGCAAGTGAAAGCTTTTCACTTTCTGGCAAAAATTGTGGAAAAGCCCCCTACGCAATGTTTCTCTGCTCTTAAGAGAGTGGTAATGTACCTTAAACATACCAAACATTATAGGTTGCAGTTTACATCAAGTATTGACAAAGGTTTTGAAATTTTCTGCGATGCATCTCATGCAGTGGAACAAAATAATTGCAGGGGTGTGTCTGGTATGGTGTTTTGTTATAACGGTTGTCCATTTGAATGGAAGTCCCAGACACAAACCATTATATGTCTCTCCACAACAGAGAGTGAATTATGTGCATGCGTTCAGGCCACTTGTGATGTAGAATGGTATCTGCAAGTATTTGCAGACCTACAGATGCAAGTAACACTACCAATAAAAGTTTACCTTGATTCCCAGAGTGGACTTGCTATCCTATGTTCAGAAACCAATACGCACCGCACTAGAGTCTTAAGTTTACGTTTACAGTTTGTAAAGAAATTAATTGCTGACAAAATGATTGTATTTCAATATGTTCCAGGTGACAATCAAATTGCGGACATTTTTACTAAAGCTCTTTCAAAGGTTACACATGAAAGACATGTACAAAATATGCTTTGTTTTTGTTCCACAATGATGAACCGCAGGGGAAATGTTGAATGGCTTCTTTAAATGTAAAGGTACATCATTGTTCCACTCGATGTGTATGTCTTTAAGGGGCCAGAGCAAGGGCCAGAGCAAAATAACGAGACCCAGCTTTACAGCTGTGAAACATAGCAGGTGCTGCTGAGTTGTATTGAGTAAGCTGTGTCAGCATTTGGGTGTAGTATGTAAGGAGCAGCACCTAGCTCTCCCATTACACTGGGGGATTGGTTGGTGGTTGGGTCTGGTTTGTTGATGTATTTAGTGTAAATGGAGTTTTTGTTTTTCCTACTAAAACCTTGTTTAAGTTATTTTTTAGTCCCTTTTTATTGCACGGTCTCCCCAGCAAGCTCTCTGCAGCGCTACCATACTGCAAATAGCCAACAGCGCCATGGGGAAACTGATGTACAAATCAGTGATTTGCCCAAACACTTCTCACTTTGTGTTGAGAATATAGGGCTGCTAAAAATTGGTCACTGTCAAATCCTCTTTCCCACTTTTTGGAGTGGAGGTCATCTGAGGTTGAGTGCTTTCCAGGTGTCTCATAGTCAGTTGGTGTTCTTAAGGAGTCCACCCCTCAGCAGCCTGCACTGAATCAGATGCTAGAGCTACTGTTACCTTTTCCTGCAGTCTGGGGAACTTTCTTCCCGATCTACTCTTCTGTCTTTTATTTCGCTTCAACTATGTGAGCTGCAACTGGCAAGGCTTCCCTGATTCCGGTGGCATACCGATAGATTTCGTGGCAGCTATAATATGGTAACAAGTCCTGGGTGATGGGCGCGCACACAATGTGCTGTACGGACTGCGCATGCATGGCAGACCGTATGGTCGCCAGGAGAGCGGCGGCCTGTGTGGTCGCCGCAAGAGGGGCTGTCCGTACGGACGCCACGCAAGCAGCAGCCCACACGGACGCCATGCGAGCGGCAGCTAGTACAGCGACCATACTGTCACCATCCCCCCAGCATGGCACCCCGGGGCACCCCTCCCCCCCCGCTGCCCCTTCGTATGCCCCTGCAGCCAATCAAATGTACTATGAACAATCTGAAGTCATGCTGGGCACAATTCACCACTGATCCTGTTCATTTTCTAAAAACATGTGGTGCACTGCAGGGAAGGTGTCAGCAGGCACCACGGTGCCCATGAGCACCACATTGGAGACCCCCTATTTCAAAGTTTGCACTGACAAAATCTGTTGGCAAGAAAACTTGCAGTTAAACCTTCATTTATAATTACCGCCCCCCCCCCAAGCAAACAACTTTTGTCCCAAAACCATTTGTAGCAAGACAGATGATTGCTTTTCATGGTTACTTTGGTGGTCTCCATCTAGTTGGTTTGATAATTTACATTCACAGGTAAGATCATCACAATCTCTGCCTTGGATAGTCTTGAAGTTTGGCAGCGTCAAAAATTTCCAGGTGCAGTTTTTCACAGTGGAAGCTATGAATATGAATGTCATTTTAATACAATGTTCTTGCTAATGCAGAACCATTTCAGATAGAGTTTTTATTTTGGTCATTCCATGGACATTGGTGTGATCTTACAATGCAATTTGGTGGAGTCCATTTAACAATCATGACGATCCAGGAGGATCAAAGTATTGAATATAGTGTTTGTTCCTTGGCTGTGCTCTGTGGTTTTTGTGGTTCATTCTGTGGTCATATACATCATGTGTGATTTGATAGTGATTTCAGAGTGACCAATCATAAAAAACGTAATCATCCATGGGGATCTGTGCTTCATGAGAATGTTTTTACAGCATGGCAGTGCCCCAAAGTGATCTGGCCATGAATAGCATAGGTGGTTGGCTAATGAATATGGGGTGACCCAGAAAACTGTGGAGCCGTAATTTTTTAATATATATATATATATATTCAATTTTATAAGGATAGGGAAGTACAGAAAGGGGAAAGGGGGAGGAGATAGATAGATAGATAGATAGATAGATAGATAGATAGATAAGAAATTTAAAAGACCTATAAAGATTATCAAATCCTACAAAGTACTACTACTACTACTACTACTACTACTAATAATAATAATAATAATTTATTATTTGTACCCCACCCATCTGGCTGGGTTTCCCCAGCCACTCTGGGCGGCTTCCAAAAAAATGAAATAAAAATACATTAAAAAGTCACACATTAAAAACGTCCCTAAACAGGGCTGTCTTCAGATGTCTTCTAAATGTCAGGTAGTTGCTTATCTCTTTGACATCTGATGGGAGGACGTTCCACAGGGTGGGCGCCACTACCGAGAAGGCCCTCTGCCTGGTTCCCTGTCGCTTTGCTTCTCGCAGTGAGGGAACCACCAGAAGGCCCTCGGTGCTGGACATCAGTGTCTGGGCAGAACGATGGGGGTGGAGACGCTCCTTCAGGTATACTGGGCCGAGGCCGTTTAGGGCTTTAAAGGTCCCCACCAACACTTTGAATTGTGCTCGGAAATGTACTGGGAGCCAATGTAAGTCTTTCAGGACATGTGTTATATGGTCTCGGTGGCCACTCCCAGTCACCAGACTAGCTGCCACATTCTGGATTAGTTGTAGTTTCCGGGTCACATTTAGCCAAAGCTCTGAACGGCTGCGGCAAGAAAGCAAAAGCCTCAAGTAGTGTGCTTTTGGAATGCAGCTGGTAAATAGACACAGCCTGCTTTAAAGACACAGACATGGCTGATGCTAAAGTGACAGAGGCTCTTGAAAACGCAATGGGAATTCCAAAGCTCACAAAAGGGAATTATTAGGACTGGGTGCAGTATGCAGAAGCTCTGCTAAGAAAAGAGGGTCTGTATAATGTGATATCAGACGCCCCTCCCCCAGCTCCAGTAACCGCAGAATGGGAGGCTAAGGATTCCAAAGCAAGGGGAACTCTGACGCTTATTGTGTCCCCTGAAGAGTTATGTCTTTTGCATAACAAGGCCTCAGCCAAAGAGATGTGGGAAAGTCTCCAACAGTCACATTTAAGAACAAATGCGGGAGCTTCTTTGTTCTTTTATGCCAAGTTGCATGATATGGCACTTGCTGATGGAGCAGATGTACATGCTCACCTCATGGAAATGCAGAATCTCAGGCATGAGTTGCAACAGCGTGGAATCACCTTTCCAGAGGCTGTGTATTCCTTCATGATTCTACATTCTTTGGGTTCAAGTTGGGAAGCGATTGCCAGCCAGCTTGCTGTTTTGCCTACTGCTCAGCTAACGGTAGCGCATGTTACTGCTGTGGTGTTAAATGAAGCGGATCGGCGTAATGCTAGCTGCGTCACTAAGGGGGAGTCCTCACAGACGTCATCCCAGAATGCAGTGCAACCACTAGATGGCGCCAAAGCTTTGAAGGCAGTGAAATGCTACTCGTGTGGACGTCTAGACCATGTGAAGAGGGATTAAAAATATCCCAATGCCAAAGCAACAGAGCAGCGCACCGAAAGCTCAACACCTGGAAAAGGCATAGGTCAGAAGTCCAAGACAACGCAACACAAGGCAATGGTCTCACGCTTCACTCCAAAGGTCCAGAAGACATCTAGATCTTTCTTCATTGTCGACTCGGGAGCGACCCAGCACATCTGCCGGGACAAACACCTGTTCGTGTCCTTTACTCTGCAGGAAGGTGCGATTCACCAAGCGGATGACCACACGATCTCCAGTCAAGGCTATGGAACGGTTGTTCTTCACAGCTTGGATGCATCAATACGCAACGTTCTTTTTCTTCCAGATGCTGCACACAACCTATTGAGCATCTCGCAGCTGACTGAGCAGAACATAGACGTTTCTTTCAAGAAGAGGAAGTGCAGCATCACCAAGAAATATGACTTTGTATTGCATGCTGATTATGTTGATCATTTGTTTGTATTGCATTATGATGATTCTGTTGATGTGCAGGATGAAACTTGTATTGCAGATACTAACAAGGTTTTGCATGCAGGATGTATTCATGATTATCACAGGAAACGTGGTCACTTAAACTTCGAGGCAGTTTCCAAAATGCCTGCCTTAGTTGACTATTAAATGCTGCAGGTACCACATGAAGTGTAAGGCATGTGCAGCAAACACAGTCAAAATGGCTGCAAAAGGTAAGGTGTCTAGTAGACAAGCTACAGAACCATACCAGGTAGTGCATGCTGATCTCGTTGGTCCACTTGCGCCCTCTTTGGGTGGAGCCAGGTACTTTATGGTTCTCATTGATTCATTTCCCAGGTATATTCATGTGTTCAATCTCAAGCAGAAATCAGAAGCATTTCCTAGGTTTCAAGGAATTCTGTGCTTGGTTGCAAAATGTGCATGGTAAGCAAGTGAAATGTTTGTTTACAGATCGAGGGGGAGAATTCACTTCTCAGCAGTTTGAAGCTTTTCTGACTGAGAAAGGAATTCAACATGACCTTTCAAGTCCACGGTCTCCTTGGAAGAATGGACTTTGTGAAAGGGCAAGCCAAACATTGCTTCAAGGCTTGAAAACCTTGCTGCATGATGCCAATCTTCCAGAGAGTTATTGGGCAGAAGCGCTCAGCTGTTACATCAAGCACATGAGAATTTTTGGTTCTGACATGTGGGTTCACACACCACAAAACTCCAAGTTAGGCAAATGCGGTTTGAATGGTATCTTTCTAGGATATCAGAAAGGTTCTTACAGAATAATGATGACTGACTCTAATATAGTTAGGCTCACTAGAAGTGTTGAGTACAATGCCAAGTGGGGGGAGAATGTGGGGATTTTCCAATTTTATCCTGATGACAGTGAAGAGTCTGAGGATAAACAACAGCAAAACACTACACCCACTGATGAAGGTACTGATTCTGAATCTGAAATTTAATCAGATGATTCAGAGGATTTCAAGAGTGCCAAGGCCTCTATGCAACCCTCTGAAGGCTCTGATCGAGAACTGGAGGAACCACTGTTCACTATAGGCCACTTTTCTCCTAAGAAAGAAGAGGAGAGCTTTGAAGACTTACGTCTAATTCGCAGGTCTGAAAGAGCCACAAAGGGTAGACCTCCAAAGAGATTTGCTGATGAATTTGCTAAAGCAGCAAAAGCTGTAACTGCTGTTAATAGCTCCAAGAAGGTATTTGAACCTTCAAGTTTCGAAGAGATCCAGGCTTTGGACTCAAATGATGCTGAGCCATGGTTAACTGCCATGAAGGCTGAGCCTGATTCCTTAGAGAGAAACAAAACATGGGAGCTAGTTCCAACAGTTCCAGGGATGAAACTGCTTGACAGAAAATGGGTATTCAAAGCAAAGACAGATCAGAATGGCAAGGTAGTCAGACACAACGCCAGATTGGTAGCCAGAGGTTTTTCACAGGTACCAGGAGAAGACTATCATGAGACCTACTCACTCACCTTGAGATATGAGAGCATTAGGCTTATGCTCAAATTTGCTGCAGAAGAGAATCTACATGTTTCTCATCATGATGTGAATACAGCATTTTTGTACGGAATCTTAGGTGAATCACTTTATATGCTTCCACCTGATGACGTACAGGTAAAACAGGGATTTGTTTGTTCTCTGAAGAAGTCCCTATATGGTCTCAAACAAAGTGCACGATGCTGGCACTTTAAACTCACTGAAGTGTTGTTTTCTCTGGGTTTTCAGCAAGGTAAAGCTGATCCATGTTTATTTGTCAAAGAGGAAGGGCAAAAGAAGCTGTATTGCTTATTTTATGTTGATGATATTCTTTTCTTTCGGAAGGATGTCAAAATGTACAATAGCGCCCTAGCTCAACTGAAGGAGCACTTTGACATGAAATATCTTTTTTTTTACCATAATTTTTATTAATTTTCAATAGACATAACAAAAAAGAGAATATGCAACAACACAACAACAGCAACACAATAAAAAAGTGAAAAATAAGAAAAAAGAATAACAAACTTAGCATACCTAAACAGAAAAAAGAAACTCAACCAATTAATTAAAATCCATTTTCATAAACATTTTAGTTGACTTCTTCTAATCTCCTCCATCTGAATTTCCTCTTAATTTGAATGTAGCAGTTTCCAATATCATTATTTCATAAAACAATATTACAGTCATATTCCAATTTCTTTACCTTTCTTATAGTACATTTTCTTATTTATACAATTAAGTCTAATTTAGTCCTAAGCCTGATTGGTTCTTTCAATATCTTTAATATTAGAATATTTATTCAAATAGTCTTTAAATTTCTTCCAATCTTCTTGGTAGTCCTCTTCTTTCTGGTCGCGGATTCTCCCGATGAGATCAGCCAACTCCATAAATTCCATCATCTTCATCTGCCATTCTTCTACCGTTGGTAATTCTTGTGTTTTCCATTTTCTGGCTAGTAAAATCCTAGCAGCTGTTGTGGCATACAAAAATACTTTCACGTCTTTTTTGGGCAGTTCAGTACCAACTATCCCAAGGAGAAAGGCCTCTGGTTTCTTAATAAATGTAAATTTCATCATTTTTTAAAATTCATTATAATTTTTTTCCCAGAAGTCCTTTACCTTGGGACAAGTCCACCACATATGATAGAAGGTACATTCTTTTTCTTTACATTTCCAACATACATTGTCACAATTATGGTACATCTTTGCCAATTTAACAGGGGCTAAGTACCATCTATACATCATTTTCATAATATTTTCCTTTAGCATTGTACATGCGGTAAACTTAACCCCTTTCTTCCAGAGTCTTTCCCAATCCTCCATCATTATGTTATGTCCCACATCTTGTGCCCAATCAATCATAACCGACTTTACTTGTTCATCTTTTGTGTGCCACTCCAATAGTAAACTATACATCCTAGACATATTCTTAACATTCGTATCTAACAACTCCGTTTCCAATTTGGTTTTTTCTGTTGCAAAACCTTTTTTCTTATCAATCTTAAATAATTCATTAATCTGATAATATTGAAGCCAATTTATTTTATCTTTAACTAATTTGAATGGTTTTAATTTAAATCTCTCAGCATCTTCTATCAGTAGCATTGATACACTGCACTGTACAGAAGTGTGCTAGGCAAACTAAACTTCATTGCCAGATGTTCAAGACCTGACATTGCAGTTAGCTGTAACTTGCTAAGCAGACAAGTCAACAATCCTACTGTTAAGGATTGGAAAGCTCTGAAACGCATAGCACGCTATTTGAAAGGCACTATGCACTACAGACTGAGGTTTAACAATCAGAAGTCTGGTGGTCTTGAGATATTTGCTGATGCGAGTTTTGGAAGTGACACTACAGACAGGAAAAGTACCTCTGGAGTTTGCTACATGTACAACCAGGGTCCATTTGATTGGTTGTGCAAGAAGGAAACAACAGTAGGTTTAAGTTCTTGTGTTCAGAAAGGACTCGTAACAGTGTCCTACATGCCAGGTAATGAAATTCCTGCTGATTTATTGTCCAAGGTTGTTCCGAAGGATCAACACTGTACCTATGTACAGAAATTGGGTTTGTACTGAGATTGTACTGACACACTGCCCAGTGGTGTTCACAGAAAGGGGGAGGATGTTAGTTTCTGTTTGCCACTGAGCGGTGCTTTGGAGTCACAAGACTCTGTTTACATCCCGATAAACTAGGTGTCTCTGCCACGACCTGAAGCAGCTCTGGCAGGGAATCCTTGGTGCAGCGGGGAGGTCGGTACACCAAAAGGAATCCTGTACTGCCCCTTTTGCCCAACTTCCAGAACATGCACTCAGAGAACTGGGTCTTCCCAGTAGGACACCTGGTGCAAGCTAGTGACTTCCCAAAAATCACTGCAAACATGACCTGAGTTGCTGTGTGTAAGAGAAACCTGGTGGACAAGCAGCAGCTAGGACAGGCCCATCTGCTTCATCCAACCAAGTCTCTGTTACACATGCCAGGTCAAGTCCTCCATCCACGATCAAGTCATGGATGGCAATGGTCTTATGAATCACTGACCTAGCATTGCACAGCGACACCTTCAGGTCATGTGGGTTTCCCTTGTTGAGCGCAAATATAACATTGAATCACAATGGTACAAAATAACTCAGCAAAGGTTAGTGTACTAAATATTATTTCCAATTCTAGGTAGTTTGCTATTGGAGAAATACCATATATGATTATGAAAATCTAAAGCAAGAATTATTTTAAAATATGATTTCATTTCTAGATCAGACAGACAAAATTTCTTCTATATATTTATTTATCACATACACACAAAGCTTCTATTTTTAAACAGGAAATATTTTTGTAATCTAAGGTCTATTATACAAATCCATACAGATGTTTATTTTGTTACAGTTCTGTTGTATACAAAGTATAAAGATTGGTCAGTTATTTACTAAATTGGCGAGTTTTGCCATTACTGCATACAGTGGTACCTCGGGTTACATACGCTTCAGGTTATAGATGCCGCTAACCGAGAAATAGTGCTTCAGCTGAAGGAGAAAAATAATCATTTCCTTAATAACAATTTAAATAGTGTATTTAACTAAAACAATAAAATTATAGCATATGTATCCATGTTTGTTAACTGATGTGGTTAAACGTGTTTTTTTGTTAAAAAACCCAAAAAAAAACCTTAGACTGAGTTTTAGCACACATGAAAAACTTAAAACAAATACAGTGGTGCCTCAGGTTACATACACTTCAGGTTACATATGCTTCAGGTTACAGACTCCGCTAACCCAGAAATAGTACCTCGGGTTAAGAACTTTGCTTCAGGATGAGAACATAAATTGTGCTCCAGCGGCGTGGCAGCAGCGGGAGGCCCCATTAGCTAAAGTTGTGCTTCAGGTTAAGAACGGACCTCTGGAATGCATTAAGTACTTAACCCAAGGTACCACTGTATTCTGTTCGTTTCTCTTTCCATGCATCTATTTCAGAACATATGTCAGATTTCCATATGTTAGCCAACACCACTCTGACTGCTGTGGTCATATAACTAAATAGTTCCACTGACAATTTCACAATACAGTAGCTGAAGGAGTCATTTCCAACGGCATAGTTTTGGGGTCCAATGCAAATCTAAGGGTTTTTTTTTTTACATTTTTTCATTTCGAAATGAACTTTCCTCCAAAACTTTTTGGTCTTTTCACAGGTCCACCATAAATACAAGAAGGTCTATCACATTTCCAGCAATGTCCATTCATTGCATTATTCATCTTCTGTATATCTTTCAAAGTTATATACCATTGGAGACTTCCGGGTTAGCGCGATCGACTAATGGTGGATTCCCTCTGAGCTCCGGAGGGAATCGGCTCCGTAGGATCGGGTCTTGCCGCTGTGGCGACGCGGGGACCCTTAAAAATCACAGGCGGGGAAGCCTGTGAACCTGGTGAGTCGGCGGGCACCATTTGCGCCCCCCGACCCGTGAAAGAGCCTTTTTAAAGGCTTCGGAACGGGGGACGGGGTGAGTGGCGTGGTGCTGTGAGTCGACTGCTTCTCCTATGGAGTGAAGCCGCATGCCATGGTCGGAGAGCGCTGACTTCTTCTTGTGAACAATTGGACTCTAAAGCAGCAACCCGTGAGTAATACGGAAATTGGACATTCAAAGGAAATTTTTTTGTTGAATTAGGCACGATCAGGGAAGGCGTAAACAGGAAGTCAGTCTCCCCGTCTTATAAATAATCTAAAGCAAGGACTAACTAACTAAGGTCGAGAGGAATTTTCCCCTCTTGTTTGGCAAAAGATATTAATTCCACGATTCGGCAGTTTAAGTAATCTTTACTGGAGGATAAGAGTTAATTTTTGGAGCTGAAGTGTCACCCCCCCCCCCCGGACCCGGGAGTGATCCGCGAGAAAGCCTGTTGGAGAGATATTGAAGAGCTTGACAGCTGTCAAACTAGCTGTCAAGACGGAAAAAGTGAACTTTGTTTTCTGTCTCTGCTGGATATATTTGTTACAATTTGGCTACATCTTGTTGAAAATAAGGAAGAACCGATACAAACTAACTTGGTTTTTGGATTTGAACTGGATGGAATACTAAGTAACCAAAATCCCTCTAGAGAGGGTTTTGGGACATTACAAGAATGGCTGAAGGAGGGAAAACTCAAGCTAAACTGGACAGAATTTTCTTTCTCTTGGGAAAGTTACAAGGCCAAATTGATGTTTTGGCTACTAATGTTGCAACACTGGACTTAACAGTAAACAAGTGCATTGAATTTGATAAGGATTTGATCCAGGAAGTTCATGCAGCTGGACAAGAGGAGAAAGTTAACTTGGAGAGTGTGGAGAAAGAGACATATGTTGCTTCTGAGGAAAGGGAAGGAGGAGATGTGGTGTTGCAGACGACAAAGGAGAGCCAGAGTCCTGACATGATGGCTACAAAGGAAAATAAGAATTGGATGATGGAAACATGGTCCAAATTGGAGGCTGAAGAATGGAAAGATCTCTTTATGTGGAGATCTGAAGATTCAAGGACTATAAATTTGATCACGGTGAAAGCTGGAGCTTTGGAGACATTTGGATTTGAAAGGAGTAAGAAACAAGATTTGGGCTCCACTTTTAAGTATGGTTGTCTGGCTGGAGGAACCATTGTCCTCACTGGATTAGAGCATCTCCGAGATCTGGTGTTTAATATTAAGGACTATCAAAAAATCCGGCAGAGAGGAACTGAGAGACAATTAAGGGCCTCGGATGTGAGATCTCCAGGCTGATAGCAGACTAAGTCTGTTGGACATTTGTTGGGGATTGAAACCGGGAAAGGGGATGGGGTGGGGTTTGGGGATCCAAAGGGTGTATAAATATAATCTGTCTTTTTCTTTAATTTGTTTTGATATCAGTATGAAAAGTGGGGAATTCGTGGAAAGGAATTTGGGTCGACTTTAGAAAAAAAAGATTTAAGAATGAGTACTGAGGTATAAATTTTGAGGTATATAAGGTAAAATTGGTGGGTTTTTTTTTCAAAAATGAATCAAGTATGAAAAGGTTAATTACTGTATTTTCTGTATCAGTATAGATATAGTGAAAAGGTTAAAAATTGGGGATAAGAACTTGTTGAATTTACAATCTAAATGGGAATATAAGAAGGGGAGGTGTGGGGAAGTCAGGGAAAGATGTTATAGAAAATAAGGATTTCAAATTGTATGTATTTTTAATTTTAATTTTTCTTTTTTCTTTTTTTGCTTTTGAAAATGGAAAACTTCTAATAAATATTTATTTAAAAAAAACCACAAAGTTATATACCATTGAAAGAACATTTTTGTACAGTCATACCTCAAGTTACGGCCGCTTCAGGTTATGTGTTTTTGGGTTGCGGACCACGGGAAACCTGGAAGTACTGGAACGGGTTACTTCCGGGTTTCGCCGCTCGCACATGCACAGAAGCGCCAAATTGTGCTGGCGCCTGCACAGTCGCAGCAGTTCAGGATGCTAATGCTGTGGGTTGCGGACGTGCCTCTGTCACGGGTTATGTCTGCAACCCAAGGTTCCACTGTATCAATTTTGTTTTAGGGCTTAACTTGCAGTACATTTTATTCCTTTATTCATAATTGTTCTCATTGTTCCACTATAAACTGCTCTTAAAATTTTTGCATCCATTTTGTCATACAAGGTTTTGCTTGTTCGGGCTCGGTGTCATATTTGAGTAATAGTTTATAAATTCTACCCAAAAGGTAGATGTCAGAGGCTTTATGCTGTCAAGCCGGCATAGATAAAACTCCGGGCTCACGGCCAGTTCCAATCTATTTGATTTATTGACAAAGTTCAAAAGTACATCTCCAGTGTTTCAATTAACGTCCGACCCTTTTGGCACAGTTGCCGCGTCTGCTTCCCCCCTTTTTTTTACCCAGCATGCAAGTCTGCGGAAACCCCGCCCCTGACTTCCTCTGTGTACAGAATGACTTGGTCCAGGCTCATCCTCCTCCCTCCATGCCTCTGACTCGCTGTTCTCCCGTCTGCCTCTCCCTGACAGTAGACCTCTGTTATGATGGACTCAAATTCTGTCTTTTCACTGATTTAACTGTTTGCCATCCAGTCTTTCTTGAAATTGGATATTAGTTGACAGTATGTAAGCAGTTTCATATTTTTTCTCCTCTTTAATAATTTGGCATGTATTTGATCTGTTCTTGAAGATGAACCGTATCTTGGTACAATATATAGTCATACATTCTCCTCTCGGCTCAAATAATAATGTTCCAGTGGTGACATTAACAGTGCTAGTAAGGGCATTTTTGTGATTTTTGTAGTGCAACTCATGATTTTTGTGGTGCAGGTTGTGTCCCTGGTGATGATGTGTGATTTGACGGTGAGTTTGGGGTGGCTCAATGCAAAAAGCATGAGGATCTATAAGGATCCGTGCTTCAAAACCACATTTCTGGGCCACGGTATGGCCAGGAAGCTGTGGATCTGAGTTTTTTGTGGTGCAGGCTGTGCCCCTGGCTATGATGTGTAATTTGATGGTGATTTAGGGGTGGCCCAATGCAAAAAGTGTGAGGATCCACGCTTCGAATCAACGTTTTTGGGCCACGGTGTCGCCAGGAAGCTGTGGTTCCGTGTTTTTTTGTGGTGCATGCTGTGCCCATGGCCATGATGTTTGATCTGATGTTGACTTTGGGTTGATCTAGTGCAAAAATCATGAGGATCCATGAGGATCCGTGTTTTTTAACCATGTTTTTGCACCACTGCGGCCCCAAGAAACAGTGGGTGCATGATTTTTTTTATGCTGCCTACACAGTAAGACATGGTCTACAGTAACATGGTGGTTTTGTTTAATTTGAATGAAAAAATCATATGAATTCATGAGGCTCCATTTAAAATCTGCTGGATCCGCCTTTTACCCTTTTCCACCAGAGCTCAACTTCTCCACTCAGCCGTGAAGCTTGCTAGGTACCATCCGTCTTTCAACCTAAGCCTACCTCACAGGGTTGTTGTGAGGGTAAACTGAGGATGGAGAGAACCACTTCGAGCTCCTTGAAGGAAAGGTGGGGTGTAAATGTAATTATAAAGAGAATAAAATATGTATTGTCAAAAAAAGAGAAGGGTGTGGGGGTCCCACACCTACCAGGAAAATATACCGTTCTTAATTTTCTGGGGATGCTTAGTGAACTAAATAGACTGTGTGCACATTGGAGGAGGGGTTTCTAAACTGTGGTCTAAGGACCACCATCGGTCCACAAGCTTCATTCATGTGGCCTGTGGCATTTCCACATCAAATGCTCATATTGATTTCTAATTGCATCTTTGTGGCTTTTTTATTTCTTATATTGTATTTTTTTCTTTTTGAATTTGAATTCTATGGAATGGGGATCATAATGCAAAAAAGCAAAAAACAAACAAACAAACCACACACCAAAAAGAAGCAATAAAAATACAATCGAAAACCATGCAGCATCTTAGCACAGCACATTACAATTGTGACAACAGGCAGAAAAAAATTCACCAAGACTTATCAGCGATTTTCAAGTGGTTCATGGAAAGGGGAGACAGGGAACCAATACCATTGGAGCATTTGGGGAACACTTCTGATTCATGCATGTATGCCCATTGCACATTGGTTGCTGTGCCTTCACACGTATAATTTGTGGGATTTTCTGTAGGAGGTGGTGTTGGCTACTGGTTTCACCCTCCAGATGTGGATGGACTCCAGCTCCCCTTCAACCCTGATCGTTGGCTCTGTTGACTTGGTGTAATGGAAGTTGGGTCCAGTAACACCTGAACTGTAGCATAGTAACATTCCTGACAAATGGCCACCCAGCCTTCACCAAGGGGCCCCATTTCCTTCCAAGACAAGCTGTTCCACAGCCTCCTAATGCAGGGATGGGGAAGCTCAGGCCCAGGGGCCAAATGTGTCCGTTCCTGGTCTTTCTGGCCCTTGGGACTCTCCCAAGGCCACACACCCTCTCCAGTGACACCTATTAGTACACTCCATTTTATTCCTTAGGTAGTTTTGCAAGGGCTGGAATGTGTCCTTGAACCCTGATAATATATGAGCTTAGATGAAGGACTACTGCAGAAAGGCAAATTTTTGTATGGGTGCTCTGCCTGCTTTTTCCTATGGTCCCACCCACCACTGGCATGTGGTCCTTGGAGGGTTGCCCAGAAGGGAATGCAGCTCTCAGTGCCATGCTGATGTTGAGATAAAATGTGCAAGAAGCTAAACAGGGTCAGGCCTGGTTAGTACTTGGATGGGAGACTGCCTGGGAATACTGGGTGCTGTAGGCTTTCTAAGGGAGTCTTTGGTGCAAAGGGTCAGTGCAACTGGCTGTTGGCCAAAAGTTTGTTGGTTTGAGCCAACAAGGCAGCTGTGGGCAGGATTCCTGCATTGCAGGGGTTTGGATTAGATGACCCTCATGGTCCCTTCCAGCACCATGATTCTATGAATCCCTATGAGTTTCCACTCATTGTTTCTAGTCCCATCTTCTGCTGCAATTGAAACCAAATCCCGCTCCATTTTCCACATGACATACCTCTTTCAACCATTCCTTATAGGGCTTGGCTTCCAGACCACCTCACCATCCTAGCTGCCTTCCTGTTGACAAATGTTCCCATCCTGAAAATGTGTTGACCAGAAGTGGATGCAGTACTCCCACCTGCAGTCTGACAAGCACAGACTTAATTCATGAAGCCTCTGCCTACAAGTGCAGCTTCACCCTCCACTAAGGATGCCACGTTACTTTCCAGTGAATGCAAGAGCAGAGATTCTCATTTCCCACTCACCCTCTGCCTTTCGCCTGCCCGGAATATCCACTGTTGTATTGCAATAATGATGGACAGCAGGCCAGTGATGTGCATCAGGTAGAACATCTCCCCTTGCAGGTGACGTAAGAAGTGCAAGAAAATGTCCCGGCTATTTGTTGCTCGCTGATTGTCTGGCTTGAATAAGCTATTTAGAATGTGATTCTGATTTTGTATTTTTTTAATGACACAAATCAGGCAGCTCTTATACATATCTTTTAGGTATCTTTTATATATGTTCTTTAAAAGCTTCAAATTCTTTGCACGCTCTCTCTCTCTCTCTCTATATATATATATATACACTTTTATGCATTTGTTTGTTTGGCTTTAATTTTTTTTTTGGGGGGGGGACTTATGATGGCTGCCCAGGAGGACTCCCCTGCGTGAGTGCCTGAGGGGCCCGTTCCTGCCACTCACCATCTGGCCCAGGGCGGGGCCTGACAGGCCTCATAACGACTGCTGCCACTGCTGCTGCTGCCCAGGAAGACTCAGAACAGGGCAGAGTTCTTTTAAAATGTTTTTAAAATTTCTTTTTTTCCTTTTAATCTTTTTTTTTATTGTGGGGGTGGGTGGGATGGATGTTTAGTCGGGTTCAGGGATTTGTTTAATTTCGGTGTGTTTGTAATTTTTACTGTTTTTGGTTTGTACTGTTTTACTGTTTGTTTTTTTAAGGTTTTATTTTGTTCTTAAGAGGAGGGGTCAGGGCTGCCTGGGAGTGGGTCCCAGCCAACAAAATGGCTGGGGCGTGTTCCACAGGGGGGGATGCACTGGGACAACCGATCTCAGTGATCACGGGTAGGAGGAGGAGTTATGCTAAGACCAGACCATGTCATTACTGAGGAAGCAGGTTTAGTTGTTGTTTAAGGACTATCCCTGCCTCTGGGTCTGGTCCTGACTGGACGGATACTGGAATCAGCAAGGGATACCCACATGACCTGAAGGTGCTGGTGTGCAATGCTAGGTCAATGATTCATAAGACCACTGGCATCCATGATTTAGAATCATAGAATCATAGAGTTGGAAGAGACCACAAGGGCCATCGAGTCCAACCCCCTGCCAAGCAGGAAACACCATCAGAGCACTCCTGACATATGGTTGTCAAGCCTCTGCTTAAAGACCTCCAAAGAAGGAGACTCCACCACACTCCTTGGCAGCAAATTCCACTGTCGAACAGCTCTTACTGTCAGGAAGTTCTTCCTAGATCACCTTTCAAGATGGCGACGAAGGTAGCAGCCTAGTTAACTTCGTCTGCCTTTAGATTAACTTTTAAGTAGTTTTAAGTAGTTTTTCAAGTAGTCTTTTTTACCCCCCTCTGGGGTTTTATTGTTTTAGACCAGGTTTTAGTAGCTCTAAGTAGTTTTTTAACCCCTCTGGGCTTTTATTGCCTTTTATTGCCTTATTGTTTTATCACCTGATTCGAGCTCCAGCCTTGCTGCTTTGCCGCACCCCCCGCTGTGCATTTAGTGCTGTGGAGCTGAGTAATCTTCTGAAACGAGTGAGTGGGGAAGGGAAGAGGTCTGGTCTGACTCCCCTGCCGTGAAGCCCCCCCCCCCCCCCGTCACTGGAAAGGAAAGAACTCAAGGTGGGTGATCGGAAGCACCGGAAAAGGGCTGAAGCAAGTCCTCTTCGAGTCCCGTCTGAGTCCCGTCTGAGTTCCGTCTGTGTGAGTAAGACCGTCTTCAGCAAAACAGGCTGATAAAGAGGCTCGGCTTGGAAAATAATTACCATCCATCACCTTATATCAATTAACCCCCAGCTTCTATCAGCTTTTATCAGTAAAAGGACACCGGGAGCTGACGGAAGAGCTCCCAAACCTTCCTCCCTTCCTCCCTCTTCCAGCTCCACCAAAGAAACATACTGAAAATCAGTGCTCGCTGATGAGCTAAGCAGGAGCTAAGCAGGAGAAAGCCGCAGATACACCCCTATTCATCCATTGGCCCTGCAAATTAGGCAGAAACATTGGGGGACAACTGGCTTTCTAATAGGAAGACAACTACCCAACATGGTCCTCACCAGAAAGACATGTAAGGAGTTGGGTATCTTGCCAGATACGCCACTTAGCCCCCCGGGACCTGGAAAGAGACAAAGTAAAATTATAAATTACTTCCCTAAGAGGGAGGAATGTATGAATGAACAAATTGAACCAACTATTGACGAAGTCACTCCTCCGCCCCTTACTTATCTTGATCGGTCACATTACTTCAAAGAGCCTCAACAAAACTCTGGAAGCATAAATTCCCCAAGAAGCTTGGCGCAAGAGTTAGTTCTAGTGGAGAAACTTGAGGAAAATATTTCTGCCACCTATACTCAGCGGCCCCTGGCAGAATTAACAACATGCCACCAAGATCAGGCGCCCACTTCTAAATATACTCAAACTGAATTGAGTGATGGCCATTTTCAGGCCCACTTCCAAGATATAAATATAGACCTCTCCAACATAAAAAATTACTTGACAATAACAAATGGGTTATTGCTGACCCTTGTGGAAAACTTTATTCCCCAACCAAAAGAGACAACAGCAACTGATGCACCCCAAGTGCATAAAACAGATGAACTTGTGCATAACCCAGATGAACTTGTGAAGATGAGACAAGCAGCAACAACCAAGAAATTGCAAAAAAATAGACCAAAAGCCAGGGGAAAGAAAACTAAGAACATTAAAACAACAAGGAAAATAAAGATAAGCCGACATAAACAATGGCAGAAATTATTTAATCTACTCCCATCGGACTCAAATAAATCTGCTGCACAAGATAAAAAAGAGAAAGGTAGGAAGGGGAAAAAGAAGCCATCGCCACAGCTAATGGCTAAGGTGGCATCTCTGAACCAGAGCTCAGAACTAAATGGGAGGATGGAAGCAACGTCCCAGAGCCCTGGTAACAGTTCACTCAGTGAGCCAGATTCTGGGGGAGAAGTGGTCCCTAACAATGAAGGCAGCAAACCGCTTAGCAAATCAGGAAATGGGGACGATGCAATGCCCAATCGCGATGACAACACTATACAAGATGGGCAAGCCTTTACTCAGGCAAGATGTTAGAACCTGATTTTAAATCCCCCAAAATTGGTATTTACAAACTTCCCAAAATCAAAGGGCTTCCTTACAGGGAAAGATCGAAGAATGAGCTCCTTGAACATTCTGAATGATATATTGCCAGGAGCAGTAAAGCCATATGACATTATTTCTGTAGATTATTTGCATCATGATGGTTGTTCAATGAGAGCAATGATCACATTTAGAGACCAGAACCTGGCCAAGTTTATCTACAGATCAAGATATATATTCTTAAAGGCCCAGATAAAAATTCTTAGATTTTTTGAAAACAAGGCACCACTGAATCCCCTTCTGGAAGCTAAGCACGCAAACCCTAGTAAGGAGAAACAACCTCCCAAAACCCGGCCTGGTCTCCAGAAACAAGAGCTTCAAAAACTAGAAAGGAAAGATGCCCACCTGCAAGACCTGCAACTTCAAGAGAATGCAGATGAGGACCTTTTCTCCGTGGAGGAAAATACCTTAATTAGGCAATTTTGCCATTTTCCATCTCCAATACAAACCGAAATATTAGAAAGATTGGATATGCTAAGAAGTAAGCTGGCAGGGAGAGATATAAACAAGGAAGTCGATGTGGACGCCGATAAAAAGGACCAGACTTCCTATAATTCGAACCCTATACAAGAACAAAAACCAGCGGCCTGTCGGCCATGTTACCTTCAGACAATGGCTGAGATTAACCTACCCCCAATTAAGGAAGCCCAGCACACTGAAGAGAACACTACACCACCTCCAATAAGGAGAACCATCCCTAAGGTGAATTCACCAGGCTCTTGGGACAAGCTAAGATACCTAGATGAGGCAGAATTGGGCCATAATCAGGTACCGGAAAAATACCTACGGAAAGAGATAACACACTTCAAAGGCCCGGTGACCACTAATGTCAGTATTCAACAGTTAACAGCCGAAACTATAGAACCCTTGGCTAGTTTGCCATGTATGGAGAGCAATGGGCCGGCTCATAAAAGAGTAATCCCTAAAAGCACCTTGGGAAACAATTGACAAAGATCAGACCAGAGGCAAACACCAGCCGGCTCCCTATCTCCGCGGAAATTTGATATCATTAGATATAAACAGACTCAACCCTCACTCACAAATCAAGCAAAAGCAGTTCTCTCCTTGAAAGACGCACTTAACCCATCCCAGAGCCTTAAAATTGTCTCCTGGAATGTTAACGGCTGGGTGACAAAGCAAATGGATCCTGAAGCAATGAACTTCATCTCTTCTTTTGACATTGTGTGCCTCCAAGAGACCGGGTCCCAACAAAGTATTGCTCTCCCAAATTATTGTTCCTTTAGTTCCTGTGCTCGTAAACTAACCAACAGGGGTCGCCCCCAAGTTGGCCTCGCCTGTCTTATCTCAACCAGCTTACCCCTCACTAATTGCGAGGAAATTAAATCTTCCCCTTACTTTCTCACTATAAAGATCCATCTCTCAAAGACCAAAAGCCCATGGTTGATAACTACAGTATATCTGCCCCCAGTAATTAATGATTTCGACCACAATGAAAGGTGGTCTGAACTTTCGTCTTGGCTCCATGATCTTCAAACAACTAACCCAGGACTTCCTCAAATCCTCTTAGGCGACTTTAATGCAAGAATAGGTCCCAACGACGATGATATAGTATCTCTCGCAGCACTCTTGGACAATCCCCTGCAGCCCCCCTGGGGAAACAGATGCTCTCTTGATCCTATAACAAATGCGTCGGGGAGGCTGATGGCCCAATTGGCCATGGAAAACGATCTCTGTATCGCGAATGGTAACACTACTCCCTTGTCCTCGCAGCAATTAACGTGCATCACTTCCCGGGGAACTAGTGTTGTCGACTACATTTTATTGACGCTGGAGCTATTCTCAATTTCTACAAAAATGGAAGTGGCTGAATATTTTGGTGGTGACCACCTTCCATTGACTCTATTGTTAAACCTAACAGAGCCATTTTCAGTCCCCTCAAACTATAGTACCACGGTACAAAGCCACCCTGTATACAAAACAAAGAAATGGACAAGCCTCAGCTCCTCTCTTGCCCTGGACATACAAAAATCATTTGTTATGTCTGCAGTTCCCTCTGACCCAATCCTGCCCGCTGATCAATACCGGAAATTACTTGATGCTTTCTCAACAACTTACATAACCACCACCTCGCCTACCCACCAACGCCTCTTCTCTGAATCGCCTTGGTTTGACAAGGAATGTAAAGCCCTAAGAAGGCAAATTAGGAAAATGGTCAGAATCATAAAATTTTCCAACGACTCCCAAACCCGTGCAAAGCTCACAGAGACTAAAAGGACATACAGAAACATGATTCATTGCAAGAAACAGCAGCACATCCTTGAGGCTTGGTCCACTCTTCGTTCGGCTGTAGAGAGGCATGACTCCCGCTCCTTCTGGCGCTTAGTTAGACCTTCGGCACCATTCAATCCAGCTACCCAGATTTCCGCTGACGAATGGATTGCCTATTATTCAACCAGTTTCGCTTCTCCAAATCATCTTACAGATCTCCTCCAATCCCCGTCGGACCCCTGTTCCTGCTCTCTTAGTCTCACGTCCTCAATAAACTTTACCTCAACTCGCATTTTCAACATCATAATGTCAATGCGAAGGAATAAGGCCCCCGGCTCAGACATGGTCCCGTTGGACCTTTTCCTGACTGATCCTCTTTGGTGGAGCGAACAGCTGTCCTCTGTATTCACCGCTATCTCCTCCGCCCTAGACATCCCCGACTCCTGGAGAGAAGCTATAATAGTTCTGATCTTCAAAGGCGGCCAGCCAAACATCCCTAGGAACTATAGCCCCATCAGTTTATTATCTATCCCGGGGGAAATATTTGCCGCTGTTTTACTGGAGGAACTTCTCTCATGGGTCCAGGAGAGGAACATTCTACCGCTAGAACAGATTGGTTTCCGAAAGTCAGCATCAACCATGGACCACTGCCTAACTCTCTATCACCTTGCCAGTAAATACACTGCACCAAGGCAAGGCCGCCTATTTGCCGCTTTCATGGACCTGGAGGCCGCCTTTGATTCTATTCCTAGGCAGAGATTATGGTCCAAACTTGTCCATCTGGGAATTGATCCGCACCTCCTCTCCCTAATTATTTCCCTGTATTCAAACACCACAGCTCGCGTCCGAAGTGGGCCCAACGGCTCCCTCACTACTCCATTTTCAACGGCCAAGGGCGTCCGACAAGGTTGTCTCTTAGCCCCTCTACTGTTTAATCTCTATCTTCATGATGCAATTTCCACTTTGAAGCTAGCATCTAAGTACCCTCCTCACTTAGCAGGCCACCCCGTTGCTTCCCTTTTCTATGCTGATGATGCCGTCATCTTATCCAGAACAGCTGCGGACCTAGCAAATGCAGTTAATGCATTTATCGCCTATTGTAAGGCGGAAGCTCTTAATATTAATTATAAAAAATCGAAAGTCCTCCACTTCACTCGTTCCCGCAAACTCAAGCTGAAGCCGCTTAAGATCACAGGTGGCTACTTAGAAAAGGTAAAAGCCTTTAAATACCTAGGCTTAATATTCACTAATAATCTCTCCTGGACCACCCATCTACAATCTGCCTTTCTCGCTGCAACCACGACCTCTAACGCCATTGCCCGATTTTACCACCAGAAGGGCGGCAAACACCTTCCAGCAGCAATTCAAATATTTAATGCCAAAGTTGTCCCTAAATTATTATATGGATGCGAAGTATGGACTACAGCAATATCAGCTAACTTGGATCGCCCTCTTCATATGTTTCTGAGATCTCTTTCCGGCGTCCCGAGATGTGTCTCAGGTGCAGCCCTACGACTCGAGTTCGCCCAGCCCTCAATTGTAAAACGACCATGGAGTCGAGCCATTTCCTATAGCTCCCACCTATTAGCATCGGATGCTCGAATTAGAGGTGGGTTTTCCAATCTGATCCTAAGAGATATTCATAACTCCCCTTGGAAAACTACAATTAACCTCAAACTCCGCTCTCTTCTCAATTTGAATTGTAAAACTGTTCTTAACTCAGAGTATATCAGCCCGGCGGCCCTACCTCCAATTAAAAAGAAACTACAGCAACTTGACTTCTCTAATACAGCTTCCTATGCAAGAGGGCCGTGTTCAGGCCTAGCGCTAGCTATTCCACCCCCTGAAGGGATCCCTCTATATTGCTTCACAATTTCTTCGGAGGCTAAGCGAAGGGCCTTTACCTGTGCCCATCTCAACTGTTTTCCTACAGCAGTTCTGTCGGGTCGTTATTCCAGAGTTCCCATCGCAAATAGAACATGCACCTGTAATGACACGGCCCTGGAGACTATGGAACATGTAATGCTCTTCTGTCCTAATTGGACAGATGAAAGATCTCGGTTTTTAACCCCTCTCGTGAACAAGCTTCATCTCCCAATCCAGCCTTGGATAGTGTCCCTTTTTTTGCAAGATTCTGATTGTTGGATTACCGAGATGACAGCTAACTTCCTGCTCAGTGTGATGAAGAGGAAAGCGGCACTAACTTCTTCCTTAACACCACAGCTGCAGTCGATACGCCGCACAATCGAACGAAGTTCCAAGTAGCCTTATTGTACAAGGACAATGGAGTTAGGACAAATCTGAGGAGCTGAAGGACCCTTTAACGGTCCTCCTCCAGCCTCAGCAGTTTTTGTGTGTGTGTGTGTGTTTTTTTTCTCTTTAAGTATTTGCCCAGGACGATATCTACCTTTACCTCCCCACCCCCATTTTATGTTGTTATTTTAATGTATATCATGCTATGGCCACACGGCTAATGCAATAAAATTTATGTATGAAGTTCTTCCTAATGTTTAGGTGGAATCTTCTTTCTTGTAGTTTGGATCCATTGCTCCGTGTCCGCTTCTCTGGAGCAGCAGAAAACAACCTTTCTCCCTCCTCTATGTGACATCCTTTTATATATTTGAACATGGCTAGCATATCACCCCTTAACCTCCTCTTCTCCAGGCTAAACATGCCCAGCTCCCTTAGCCGTTCCTCATAAGGCATCGTTTCCAGGCCTTTGGCCATTTTGGTTGCCCTCCTCTGGACACGTTCCAGTTTGCCAGTGTCCTTCTTGAATTGTGGTGCCCAGAACTGGACACAGTACTCCAGGTGAGGTCTGACCAGAGCAGAATACAGTGGCACTATTACTTCCATTGATCTAGATGCTATACTCCTATTGATGCAGCCCAGAATTGCTTTGGCTTTTTTAGCTGCCGCGTCACACTGTTGGCTCATGTCAAGTTTGTGGTCAACCAAGACTCCTAGATCCTTTTCACATGTACTGCTCCCAAGCCAGGTGTCCCCCATCTTGTATTTGTGCCTCTCATTTTTTTTGCCCAAGTGCAATACTTTACATTTCTCCCTGTTAAAATTCATCTTGTTTGTTTTTGCCCAGTTCTCTAATCTGTCAAGGTCGTTTTGAAGTGTGATCCTGTCCTCTGGGGTGTTAGCCACCCCTCCCAGTTTGGTGTCATCTGCAAATTTGATCAGGATGCCCTTGAGTCCATCATCCAAGTCGTTGATAAAGATGTCGAATAAGACCGGGCCCAAGACAGAACCCTGTGGCACCCCACTAGTCACTCTTCTCCAGGATGAAGAGGAACCATTGATGAGCACCCTTTGGGTTCGGTCAGTCAGCCAGTTACAAATCCACTGAGTGGTAGCAGAGTCAAGACCGCATTTTACCAGCTTCTTTACAAGAATATCATGGGGCACTTTGTCAAATGCCTTGCTGAAATCAAGGTAGGCTATATCCACTGCGTTCCCTTCATCTACCAGGCTTGTAATTCTGTCAAAAAACGAGATCAGGTTAGTCTGACATGACTTATTTTTCAGAAATCCATGCTGACTATTGGTGATCACAGCATTCCTTTCTAGGTGCTCACAGAGTGTTTGCTTAATGATCTGCTCCAGAATCTTCCCTGGTATTGATGTCAGACTGACTGGGCGGTAATTATTTGGGTCCTCTCTTTTCCCCTTTTTGAAAATAGGGACAACATTTGCCCTCCTCCAGTCTGCCGGGACTTCGCCTGTTCTCCAGGAATACTCAAAGCTGACTGCCAGTGGTTCTGAGATCACATCTGCCAGTTCTTTTAATACTCTTGGATGCAGTTCATCTGGCCCTGGAGACTTGAATACATCTAAACTAGCCAAGTATTCTTGTACTATCTCCTTAGTTATTCTGGGCTGTGTTTCCTTTGCTGAATCATTTGCTCCAAATTCTTCAGGTTGGGCATTGTTTTCTTTATCGGAGAAGACTGAGGCAAAGAAGGCATTGAGGAGTTCAGCCCTTTCTGTGTCCCCTGTTTGCATTTCCCCATCTTCTCCTCTGAGTAACCCCACTGTTTCTTTGTTCTTCCTTTTGTTACGAACATACGCATAAAAGCCTTTTTTGCTGCTTTTAACCTCAGAAGAGCATGATCACTCGCGCCTAATGATCCTTCCACTTCTACCCCACTAACCAGGTCATCAACATTGGTTAGGACCAGATCTAAAATGGCTGTTCCTCTTGTTGTTTCTCCCACTTTCTGGACAATGAAGTTGTCTGCAAGGCCAGTGAGGAATCTGTTTGACCTTATGCTCTTGGCTGAGTTTGACATCCAACAAATATCCGGGTAATTGAAGTCCCCCATTACTACTATCTCCCTTCCTTTTGCATGCTTGGCCATCTGTTCCAGGAAGGCATCATCTATGTCCTCCGTTTGGCTTGGGGATCTATAGTAAACTCCTACAATGAGGTCTCTGTTATTCTTCTCTCCCTTAATTTTGACCCAAATGCTCTCACTTTGGCTTTGAGGTTCTAAATCTAGGATCTCTTCACAGGTATACACATCCCTGACATATAACGCCACTCCTCCTCCTTTCTTGTCTGGTCTGTTTCTCTGAAATAGATTGTATCCCCCCATTATTACATTCCAATCGTGGGACTTATCCCACCAGGTTTCAGTGATGCCTATTATGTCATATTTAGTTTGCTGTACCAAGAGCTCAAGCTCATCTTGTTTATTTCCCATGCTTTGCGCATTAGTGTACAGACATTGAAGTCCATTAATCATTTCCCCGTGTCTCTTATTTAAGGATTTTTTCCTCCCACCACTAGGTCTGCGTGCTGTTTGCTCCATTTGGTCTATGACATTTGGATGATCATCTTCATCAATTGATAGACTCCTACCTTCAGGAGCACTGTCTATCTTGATCATGGATGGAGGACTTGACCTGGCATGTGTAACCGAGACTTGGTTGGATGAAGCAGATGGGTCTGTCCTTGCTGCTGCTTCATCCATACCCAGCTCTACCTCTCTTTCAAATTAAAACCAGTGAAGGCGGTGAAGGTCCTGTGTGAGTGTCTGGAGGCGGTTGGAGGATGGATGGTGGCTAACAGATTGAGGTTGAATCCTGACAAGACAGAAGTACTGTTTTGGGGGGACAGGAGGCGGGCGGGTGGGTGTGGAGGACTCCCTGGTCCTGAATGGGGTAACTGTGCCCTTGAAGGACCAGGTGCGCAGCCTGGGAGTCTTTTTGGACTCACAGCTGTCCATGGAGGCGCAGGTCAATTCTGTGTCCAGGGCAGCTGTTTATCAGCTCCATCTGGTACGCAGGCTTAGACCCTACCTGCCCACGGACTGTCTCGCCAGAGTGGTGCATGCTCTGGTTATCTCTTGCTTGGACTACTGCAATGCTCTCTATGTGGGGCTACCTTTGAAGGTGACCCGGAAACTACAACTAATCCAGAATGCAGCAGCTAGACTGGTGACTGGGAGCGGCCGCCAAGACCATATAACACCGGTCTTGAAAGACCTACATTGGCTCCCAATACGTTTCTGAGCACAATTCAAAGTGTTGGTGCTGACCTTTAAAGCCCTAAACGGCCTCGGCCCAGTATACCTGAAGGAGCGTCTCCACCTCCAGCATTCTGCCCAGACACTTAGGTCCAGCGCCGAGGGCCTTCTGGTGGTTCCCTTGCTGCGAGAAGCCAAGTTACAGGGAACCAGGCAGAGGGCCTTCTCAGTAGTGGCACCCACCCTGTGGAACACCCTCCCACCAGATGTCAAAGAGAAAAACAACTACCAAACTTTTAGAAGACATCTGAAGGCAGCCCTGTTTAGGGAAGCTTTTAAATGTTTAATAGGTTATTGTCAGAATAATATGTGGTTGCTTGCTTAGATAACAGCCCGGGATTCCAGCCAGTCTCTACAAGATTTATTAAGTCCAAATCTATGTACAGTACGGAGCTCTTAAAAGCATGTCTGCCTCAGTCGCTATCAGTTGCCGGAAGTTGCGAGCACCTGTTCCCCTTCCAGCATAGAAACTTCCTGAGACACCCCCCCCTTTCCTCCTCTCCTTACATGAAAACCTAAGCGCCGGAGGCTGCTCCTTCCTCTCTACTATAGCAGCCATTGGATCTCCCTCCCTCTCATTTTCCGTGTTTCCTGACAGTCCCTCCTCCTATCCCTCTGACAAAGTGCAGCTGCTCATCAAAGGAGGCGGCTCTGTGTACATTCCAATCTCTCCCCCCTTCTGCCAACCGATCCCTGACATCCACCCACCCTCAAAACTCCCTCTCCCCGTCCTCAGGACAGACGGCTACCTCTTCCTCGCTGATCTCGCGAGGCGAGGGGGAGAATCCTAGAAAGATGTCGTCGTCATCTGTGTCCTCAAAAACATCCTTCCCGCCCTCCCCCAACCCCGTTGTTTCGGGCCAATCCCCAGGGTGTTCTTCTGCAGCGAAGTTTTCGGCGACCCCTCCCCCCCCCCGGTGCCCACTCATCACTCTCGGATGGTGCGAAACCTTCAAAATCCTCCTCGTCCTCCGTTGGCTCAAAGATTTCCCTAAAGAACCTTCCGGGGTTTTTTGGTTTGTCGGGGAATAGGGCGTGAAACTCCTCCACCAGAAACTCCTCTGTGATACAACTCTCCGGAACCCATGTGTTTTCTGAGCTAGGCGCCCCCTCCCAGGCCACTAGATACTCTAGTTGCTGCCCACTCCACCGAGAGTCCAGTATCTCCATCACCTCATTGCATCTCTCCCTCTCCGTCACCACCTGCCCCGTCCCCAGACAGCTGCCCCCCTCCCTGTAGGGCGACAACAGTGACCTGTGGAAGACAGGATGTATCCTCATATTGTCCGGCAGCTTCAACTTAAATGCCACGGGATTGACCTGTTGGATGACCTCAAAGGGCCCCACCCTCCTAGTCTTGAGCTTCTTGCACCCACCCCTCCAGGGCAGCCCCTGCATGGACAACCACATCCTATCCCCCACCCGGATGATCTCCCCTGGTCTTCGATGCCTGTCTGTTTCCCTCTTGTACACCTCCTTGACCCTCTCCAGGTTCAACTGGAGCTGTTGGTGAATGCCCTCCATCTCTTCCGCAAACTGCTCGGCAGCCGGCACGCTCCACGACTCCTCCCCCCACCCTGGAAAAGCCCTGGGGTGACATCCATAATTGGCAAGGAAAGGACTTATCCCTGTGGACACGTGTTCAGCGTTGTTGTATGGAAACTCTGCTAGTGCTAATTTCTCCACCCAATCATAAACATCGCAAATACTGCTGCCAAATGGCATTTGCTCTCTCCGCTTGTCCGTTGGTTTCAGGGTGCCTTGCTGTTGCGAAGCTCACCTCTACCTGTAGCAAACCCATGAGCTTGCACCAAAATTGTGAAGTGAACTGCGCCCCTCGGTCAGAAATTACCCTTGAAGGAACCCCATGCAGTCGAAACACGTGCTCTACAAACAACGGTCACTGCATGGGAACATGCCACAAAGTGACACATCTTGGTCAGTAGATCCACCACCACCATGACCGCCGTCTTACCTCTGGATGTGGTCAAGTCCGTTACGAAATCTATGGACACCACCTCCCATGGCTTCCCTGGTGTGGGAAAAAGGTTCTAGTAACCCTGCTGGAGCCGCCCTCTCACCCTTAGCCCTCTGACATGTTTCACAGCCTTGCACATATTCCCGCACGTCCTCCCTCACTTTGGGCTACCAAAAGTCACTTGCAACCAACAGCATGGTCTTGTGTTGCCCAAAATGCCTTGCAGTGGGGTTGTCGTGGAGCTGTTTGAGAATTTTGGCCCTTAGGGACTCACCTGGCACATACATACCGATCTCTCCCTCCTTCTGTCAACCAATCCCTGACAGTCATTGTATTTTAGTGTTCTGTTGGAAGCCGCTCAGAGTGATTGGGGAAACCCAGCCAGATGGGCGGGGTATAAATAATAAATTATTATTATTATTATTATTATTATTATTATTATTATTATTATTATTATTATTATTATTATTATTATTTTCCAGCAATAGTCATACTCATGAATGGGCATTTATAAATAAATTTATAAGCTGCGCTTTTCATAAAAACACAGCAAGACAGTTTACAAATTTACAACAACACAACACAACACAATTGGTTAGGAAGAGTAAATTCATGTTTATTAACAGACTGACTTATGCCTATTAACTTTAATGGGTCTCTGCTCAAGTGAAATTTGGTTGGTTGCAATCCTAACTAAGTTAGTTTTTGAATATCTTTTCTTATTAATCTATATATATAAATAATGAAAGTTGAAAGAGCGATACACACAAATATATACTATCTGTTTATTTAAGTTTTTGATACAGAACAATGAAGTATAAAACAAAACTGGTACAGGTAAAGAAAATGAATAAATTTACAAAGTAATACTGTGCAATGGACATTGCAAATATAACCCTGATCTGCATAAAGAAAAGTTACTGAAATTAAGCAAGGGGCTGGAAATGATTGGGTATAACATTAAACCTTAAAGCAGGGGTCCTCTAAACTTTTTAAACAGGGGGCCAGTTCACTGTCTCTCAGACACTATTGCGGGCTGGACTGTTGTTTTTTAAAAATATGAACGAATACCTATGCACACTGCAAATATTTTATTTGTAGTGCACAAAAAACAGGAAAAACAATACAATATTTAAAATGAAGAACTATTTTAATCAACATAAACTTAGAAGTATTTCAATGGGAAGTATGGGCCTGCTTTTGGCTAATGAGATGGTCAATATCACTAATGCTCGTCCCTACAACCCAGCCTATACATGGATCTCCCTCACCCCCATGGCCCAGTCTACGTGCAGGCCTTCCATGCCCCCATCCCCACAACCCAGCCTATAGACATTTCCCTAACCCCCTTCCCCACGACCCAGCCTATGCATGTGCTTCCCTAACCCAAATCCCCATGACTCAGCCCGCACCCATGTCTCCTTAAGCCCCATTCTCTTTACCCAATTTGCCTGCGTCTCTCCCTAACCCCCATCCACACCCCACCCAGCTTGCACACCTGTCCTCCAACCCCAAATTCCCACACGCCAGCCTGCCTGCATGCCTCCCTACCCCCAACCCCCACAGTGCAGCCTGCCCGCGTGTCATCCATCCCCATGACTCCTGACTCACTGCAGGGGCAGCTGCAGGGCCGGGCCACCCCTCCTCTGAAAGGTGCCATCGATGTTCACGTCCATGGCGCCCTGCGACAAGTTGCATCTGATCGTCACCGTTGCCTGGTGCATCACAAACTCCACGTCGCAAACCTGCAGGTGTGCCAGAGCCGACGGCACGGCCAGGGGTGAGGCGGGTGCCCCGAGAGGTGGTGGTGAGGGTGTGGCATGCTGCAGTGCCAGCAAGGCCCTTGCGCTGGGCTCATCCTCACCTGCAGCTGCGGCCATCTTCCCAGCGCAGCAGGCGGTTGCGACCGAGGCAGACAGGCAGGAGCAGCCGCCGACTACATACCGCCGTCCTCCGGAGCGGGAAGGCAGGTGGGCATGCAGGGAGAGGCCTGGGCTGCCCAGACTGCACACTCACAGGCAGGTGAAAAGGCCGTTAGTGGGAGACAGGGCACATGGGGTCTGGGGTGCACGAAGCGCCTCTCTCCTCCGCAATCCCCTCTTTCCCTAACTGCCTCCTCCTCTTCCAAAGACATGACAACTCATCTTCCTCTCCCGACCTCGAGTGGGCCAGGTTCAGGACCCTGGCAGGCTGGATCCAGCCCGCGGACCGTAGTTTGAGGACCCCTGCCTTAAAGGATAATGTGCATCACAGGCTTGAGAAACAACCTGCTGTTAGATTGCATGTTCAGTAAATCGATGCCAGGTGGTCGAGAAATAGTGTTTAGTTCGGACTCATTTAACTTGCCTATTTAGTTTTGTTACCTTCTCTATAACGACTACATTCCAGAGCCTGTTCCAGCAGCCTTTCAGGGTGAAGTGAGAATGTAATCCCCAACGTTGTGCTAGTTCCAATCTGGCCACCTCCACTAGATGTGGAATCGAATCCTTACACATGGCATTAAACACCAACCCACCTTCATGCAGGGCACGCGGTTATTTAAAAATGGAACACCTGCACATCCAAAGCCACATTCCAGTTCTTCACATATGATGCTAAATAAACACAGAGGTTCAGGGCTCCCCCCTTTTTTATCAAGGCTCAGCTCTGGTTATTTGTCTCCAATAGCAAGTTCTGAGACCTCTCATTCTAGAAACCAGGCAACTTAAGACTGAGGGAGCTGGGGGGAGCTGCTTCACATGTTCTCTCTTATCTACTTGGAACATACTTCTTTGTATGAAATAAGGTGCATTTGGTGTGAATTGGATCACATGGGAAGTACATGAAAGGCCCATTTTGGTCCAGCACCCTGTTCTCACAGTGGCCAACCAGATGCCTAATGGGAAACCAGCTAGAAGGAACTGAGCTCCACAGCAGTCTTCCATGCATACAGATCCCAGCACCTGGTGTTCAGAGGCATAATGCCTCCAAACACTGGGAAAGGGCACATTCAGACATAGGTGTGCAAACACTTCACTTGCCATTTGGGAAAAGTCATAGCTCACTGGCAGGGTATGTGCTTTGCATGCAGAAGGTATTGCTAATACCTTGCATTGCAGATCTTGCCCCTAGCAGGTGGCTAGACTAAACCTTGGAGATCCCTTCCGGTGTTATATTTCTCTCAATTCAAAATATTTGCATGTGATAGTTGTCAGTCCAATTGTGTGGAGGAAGGTGTGAACCCTGAGCCCTCTAGTTCATTTCACATTCATTCTGTGCCTGCTGCAATTCACTGGTCAACAACAAATTTGTTGTCTGCGTTTTTTCAGATGATTTAGGATGAATCTGATGCGCTGAATCCAAAACTCACATTGGTTTTGCTCAATCAGGTCATTTTTTTGAGCTATGGCCACATGTCATTTTTTTACGTTTTTGTTCACATGTACGATTGTGTGGAGCATTTTAGAAGAAGTTGGTGGGGGTAAAATGCCATGTCGAATAATTGTTTTGGTTGGAAATGATTATTTTAATGACAAGAAGTATTCAGGTCCGATAGTTCTGGGTGATTATGTCGAAAAGGGATCAGTTTGAAGTCATAAAACCTCAAAATCTTCCATAAATTGGTGTGGCAAAGCATAAAGTTGTGGGATCAAAACTAAGTTAATGGGGCAGCCGCCCCACAAAGTGTAGAGGAAACTCCACCCGTGCATGCGCCAACTTATGACTTATGGGTGGACCAATGGCAAGAGGAGTCTGAACTTTGGAATTCCCATGGTTTGGAGGGAGCCGACAAACCATGTCACTGACTGCTACTTCTGCGCTGTTGATGTGACTGGGATCAACAGAAAGAACCGGAGCAGCCTCAAGTATCCTGATCTTCAATCAGCACGTCGTCCTGTATCTCATTGTGATGAAATTCCAGTGCCTATCTTCGGAGAACTTCCTGACATTAGTGACGAAGATGCCTCCAGTGTTGAAGGACATGAAGAAGAAGTGGTTCTTGAAGATGATGCTCCACATCCATTTTCCCAAAAGGAGTTGAATGATCTAGTTTGCCACCTCAGCTTGTCAAAGGACTCTGCCGAACTGTTGGCATCCAAATTGAAGGAAAAAAACCTCCTCTCTGACAGTGCTCGCATCAGCTTCTTCCGCAACAGGCATCAAGTGTACCTCCGTTTTTTCTCGGAAGAGAAGGACTTGGTGTACTGTGCAGATATTGCGCAGCTTCTGCTCAAGCTTGGAGTGCCACAGTACGAACCCAAAGATTGGAGACTGTTTATTGACAGCAGCAAGCGATCACTGAAATGTGTTCTGCTACACAACGGCAACCAGTTTGCCTCTATACCCCTGGCTCACTCGACTACACTGAAGGAGAACTATGAAGCGGTGAAGTATGTGCTGGAGAAAATTGGTTATGATCAGCATAAGTGGTTTATTTGTGTTGACCTGAAGATGGTGAACTTTTTGTTGGGACAACAGTCTGGCTTCACCAAGTACCCATGTTTTCTGTGCATGTGGGATAGTAGGGACCGTGCTCAGCATTACACGAAGAAGGACTGGCCTGTGCGGGAGGAATTGGTGCCTTGCAAAGAAAGGAACGTCATCAACGACCCTCTGGTGGACAGAGACAGAATACTCTTCCCACCGCTGCACATCAAGCTCGGCTTAATCAAGCAGTTCACCAAGGCTCTGGACAAGGATGGTGACTGCTTCACTTACTTGTGCCAGGCTTTTCCAGGATTGACCATGGAGAAGTTGAAAGCTGGCATCTTTGACGGTCCTCAGATTTGTCAGCTCACCAGAGATCCAGAGTTCGGAAACTCAATGAACGAAGTGGAACTGGAAGCGTGGAAGGCATTTGTTCTGGTAGTGAAGAACTTTCTGGGCAACAATAAGGCCAGAAACTATGCAGAACTTGTCAACAACATGCTGACTGCTTTCAGAAACCTGGGCTGCAACACGAGCGTCAAGATGCACTACCTATTTTCACAACTGGACCAGTTTCCTGAAAACCTGGGTTCAATGAGTGATGAGCAGGGGGAGAGATTCCATCAGGACATGAAAGAGATGGCGACCAGGTATCAGGGTCGCTGGGATGCAGTCATGATGGCTGACTACTGTTGGACTCTGAAGAGAGACCTCCCTGCCGCTGAGCATTCCAGGAGTTCCAAGAAACGGAAGTTCAAGCCCTGAAGTTTGAAAAATGGTGAAGCAACATGCAATTTACGTGTACTTACCTTTATCAATGGCCACCATTCAGTTTACAGTAAAGACTCTCCTCCCTGAAAGAGAGGGGAGTGGTTGTGGGCGGGAGCCCGAACACCGCTCCTAGCAGGGGGCGTTGCCCCCTGCCTCCAGCTCACCTAGCTGGCACTCACGCCCCCCCCCCCCCGTGGCCGCCCAACCAGGTGCCATTGGGGGGGCGTGTCCAGCAGCCTTTATGCTGCAGTGCCAGCCTCTCCCCGGCCTCATTTCTCTTTGTCATCCTGTGCGAGTCAGGAGGATACTCTCTCTTCAGTGTTCCTGCAGCGAGAAGCGGCCACGTGGAGCTAACTTGGAAGAGGACTTCTGAGAAAGGGAAGCCTGTAATTCCTCCTTTGCTTTTACCTTACCTTTACTTTAATTCCACCTTTAATTCCCTCTTTACTTTTCTCCAAATACCTCCTAATTGTTCCTAATTTCATCTCTGATCCCGAAGCCTTTACTCTGTGTATGTGTGTGCTGTGCTTCTCCGACTTTAAATCAGTCAGTCTCTGTGTGTGTGCTGCTCTTCAGGCTTCAAAACAGACACTCTCTGTGTCTTTGTGGGCAGCATCTCAGCGTGCTTGGAAGGGGGAAAATCTGAGAGCTGCTGGTGTGGGTTCTATGAGTGCTTACTATTTCTGTTTGATTTGCTGGTGCATTTTAAAACTGCCGTATTGCTGTGAATTCCTGTGAGGGCTTTTCCAGCAGTTTATTATTATTTCAACTCCCCCCCCTTCCCCCTTCGTTACCCCCCCCTCCCTACTCTGGAATTTTGTCCCTCCTGAGCTGACATTGTCCTCCCTCCCCCTTCGCTAGCTGGCTTTGTGTCCTTCTCTAGCAGGCTCCGTGGTTTGGCTTGGAGCCCTTCCTCCCCCTCTCCCCACGTGTTGCCTTCTCCCTTTGGTGTTGCTCCCCCACACCTCCGTGATTTCAGGGGGCGGCAGCTCCATTTAAAAACTTCTTTCAGACGACTGCATTGCCCCAATTTTGCTATTGTCCCATTTTGCTGCTTATTGCTTGGGTCTGCATAAAAGGCGGATCTACACGGATCCTCATGGATCCTCCACTTTTTAAAAAATAATTCCAACAAATGCAGTGTCAAATCACACCTAGAAGGCACGCCTACAAACTGGACTATAAAAAACGTGGATCCAACACTTTGCCGCGCTGCAGCACCATAAAAACATGGATCCGAGGCACAGATCCTCATGAATTCATATGATTTTTATATTGAAACAAAATAAAAACACCATGCTACTGTAGACCACATCTTAGTCGGTAGGAGGAACCAAAAAAATCACGCATCCACTGTTTCGTGGTGCTGCAATGGCGCAAAAACATGGTTAAAAAACACGGATCCTCATGAATCCTCATGATTTTTGCACTAGATCAGCCCAAACTCACTTTCAAATTACACATCATGTCCAGGGGCACAACATCCACCACAGAAATCACGGCTCCATGGCTTCCTGGCCATACCATGGCCCAAAAACGTGGTTTTCAAGAACGGATCCTCATGGATCCTCACACTTTTTGCATTTGGCCAACACAAACTCACCGTCAAATCACACATCATTCCCAGGGGCACAGCCTGCACCACAAAAAACTCAGATCCACACCTGCCTGGCCACGCCCTTGCCCAAAAACGTGGTTCCGAAGCATGGATCCTCATGAATCCTCATGATTTTTGCACTAGATCAACCCAAAGTCACCATCAGATCAAACATCATGGCCATGGGCACAGCATCCACCACAAAAATCACGGATCCACGGCTTCCTGGCAAAACCGTGGCCCAAAAACCTGGTTCCGAACCACAGATCCTCATGGATCCTCATGCTTTTTGCATCGGGCCACCCCAAACTCACCATCAAATCACACATCATGTCCAGGGGCACAGCCTGCACCACAAAAATCACGGATCCACAGCTTCCTGACCATACCGTGGCCCAAAAACGTGGTTTTGAAGCACGGATCCTCATGGATCCTTACGCTTTTTGCATTGGGCCACCCCAAATTTACCGTCAAATCACACATCATGTCCAGGGGCAGAGCCTGCACCACAGAAAACTCGGATCCACGGCTTCCTGGCCTCTCCATGGCCCAAAAACGTGGTTTTGAAGCACGGATCCTCATGGATCCTTATGCTTTTTGCATTGGGCAACCCCAAACTCACCATCAAATCACACATCATGTCCAGGGGCACAGCCTGCACCACAAAAATCACGGATCCACGGCTTCCTGACCATACCGTGGCCCAAAAACGTGGTTTTGAAGCACGGATCCTCATGGATCCTCACGCTTTTTGCATTGGGCCACCCCAAACTCACCGTCAAATCACACATCATTCCCAGGGGCACAGCCCGCACCACAAAAAACTCGGATCCACGGCTTCCTGGCCACTCCATGGCCCAAAAACGTAGTTTTGAAGCACGGATCCTCAAGGATCCTCACTCTTTTCGCATTGGTGCTCCCCAAACTCACCATCAAATCACACATCATAGCCACGGGCGCAGTCTGCACCACAAAAATCATGAGTTGCACTACAAAAATCACAAAAATCCCCTTACCTGCACTGTTTATGTCACCACTGCAATATTATTATTAGAGCCGATAGGAGAATATATGACTACCGTATTTTTCGCTCTATAGGACACACTTTTTACCCTCCAAAAATTAAGGGGAAATGTGTGTGCGTCCTATGGAGCGAATGCAGGCTCCTTGGTTTCAGCGATAACAACACGAAGCCTCCGAAGCGCAGAGGGAGCGCTCCCTCCACGCTCCAGAGGCTACGCATTGCTTTCGCTGAAGCCAGGAGAGCGAGAGGGGTCGGTGCGCACCGACCCCTCTCGCTGTCCAGGCTTCAGGGATAGCCGCCTGAAGCCTTTGGAGCACAGTGCAAGTTCCTGCTGATCTCCGAAGGCTTGTGGTAAGCCACCTGAAGCCTGGAGAACGAGAGGGGTCGGTGCACACCGATCCCTCTTGCTCTCCAGGCTTTGCTTCGCTGGAGAGGCGCTACACAATGTTTCCTCTCTGCGCAGCGCCCCTTCAGTGAAGCTGGAGGAGAAATGGAAGGGGCTCCGTTTCCCATCCCGCTTCGCTGAAGGGGCGCTGAGCGGAGAGGGGGAGAATTTTTTTCTCCTTGTTCTCCCCCTCCTATGGTTTGGTGCGTCCTATGGTCCGGTGCGTCCTATAGAGTGAAAAATACGGTATATATTGTACCAAGATATGGTTCATCTTCAAGAACAGATCAAATACATGCCAAAGTATTAAAGAGGAGAAAAAATATGAAACTGCTTACATACTGTCAACTAATATCCAGATTCAAGAAAGACTGTATGGCAAACATTTAAATCAGTGAAAAGATAGAATCTGAGTCCATCATAACAGAGTTCTACCTTCTGGGTAAAATTTATAAACTATTACTCAAATATGACACCAAGCCCGAACAAGCAAAACCTTATATGACAAAATGGATGCAAAAATTTTAAGAGCAGTTCACAGTAGAACAGTGAGAACAATTATGAATAAAGGAATAAAATTTACTGCAAATTAAGCCCTAAAACAAAATTGGTACAGTGGAACCTCGGGTTGCAGACATAACCTGTGACTGAGGCACGTCCGCAACCCACAGCATTCGCATCCTGAAGCGCCATGTCTGCACAGGCACTGGTGCAATTTGGCGCTTCTGCGCATATGAAAGACCCAGTTCTCTGAGTGCATGTTCTGGAAGCTGGGCAATAGGGGCAGTACAGGATTCCTTTTGGTGTACTGACCTCCCCGCTGCACCAAGGATTCCCTGCCCGAGCTGCTTCAGGTCATCGCGGATGTTCTCCTGGAGATACCTGTTGAATGGTTTCTTTAAATGTAAAGGTTCATCATTGTTCCACTCCATGTGTATGTCTTTAAGGGGCCAGAGCAAGGGCCAGAGCAAGATAACGAGACCCAGCTTTACAGCTGTGAAACATAGCAGGTGCTGCTGAGTTGTATTTGATTAAGGCGTGTCAGCATTTGGGTAGAGTATATAAGGAGCAGCACCTAGCTCTCCCATTTCCCTGGGGGATGGGTTGGTGGTTGGGTCATGTTTGTTTGTTAATGTATTTAGTGTAAATGGAGTTTTTGTTTTTCTTATTAAAACCTTTAAGTTATTTTTGAGTCCTTTCTTTTTAATGCATGATCTCCCCAGCAAGCTCTCTGCAGCGTTACTATACTGCAAAAAGCCAACAATACCTAGTTTGGTTGTCCTAGGGGATTTTAACATCCATGCCAACATGACCTTACAAGGGGCTGCTTGGGACTTCGTGGAAAGCATGGCCTCCATGGGGCTGTCCCTGAATACGTTTGGCCCAACTCATAGTCACGGACATGCCTTAGACCTAGTGTTCACCTCTAGTGACATGGGTGATATGACACTAGGTAAAAGTGAAACAAAAGAAGTGCCATGGTCAGATCACTTCCTGGTGCAACTAGACTTCTCCGTGACCCTTCTCCTCTGCAGGGAGGTGGGACCAATGCAGATGGTCCGCCCCCAACACTTAATGAATCCAAATGGTTTCCAGAGAGTGGTAGGGCATGCTTTATCCCATGTTGATGGCCTTTCAGCTGATTCCCTGGTGGCCCGCTGAAATGTGGAGTTGACCAGGGCTATCGACTGTCTGGCTCCGAAGCGCCCTCTCCGACTGCATGGAGCCCTGACAGCCCCGTGGTTTTCTTTGGAGCTGAGGGTGAGGAAACAATCGCTGAGACGGCTAGAGTGCCAGTGGCAGAAAACTCATTCTGAATTGGACCGGACACAGGTTAGAGCTCAATGTCGAGCCTACCAAGTGGCGATAGCAACGGCGAAGAAGACTTTCTTCACCGCCTCTATTGCATCTACAGAAAATAGTAGCTGTCAGGGGTTCAGGAGCAGAGGCGAGGGCAAGGGAGGAAACAGAGAGCGAGGGGGAGGAGTCCGAAGGAAAGATGAGCGATGACGACGACCCGAGATCTCCGAGTCTTTCCAGTGAATCGGAAGATTCACAGAAAGGAGCGCCAGTGACCAGAGCAAGGGGGGAGCTTAGGGGGACACCCCAGGAAGAAGGGACAAAAGGGGGTTCAGAGAGCAGCAGTTGGAAATCGGGGCCAACGTCCCCAACAGAGCGCAGTGGGGAGGAAGGGTGCCAGGCATCGGGATCCGGCGGCTCGCCGCAGGGGGGAGGGCATGAGTCAGGAGTGGCCACACCTCCATCGGAGAGCGAAGAAACGGTCAAGCGGAAAGTGGAAGGTTGGGCGCGCGCGCCAAGTTCAAATGCACAGGAAGGCGGCACAGTAAGCAGCCCGGAAAGGGAGCCAGGTCCTAAAGCCCGCCGCAAGGAGACAGAAGGGTCCGGGGGGTCAGCGTCAGAAGAGTCCCGGAAGGAAGAGACCACGGGGGGCAGAGGGACCCAGAGAAGAACGGTCAGGCGGAAAAGGTGGAGTAAGGCTAGGGTATTAAGTTGGTGTACAGGAGGCGGGGACTCAGACGGAGCTGCGCCGGTCTAGCTTATAAGACGTAGGGCTGCACGCTGCAGCTTAGAATTGGAAACTGTAACTCAATAAAGACTTTTATAAAGTGAACGCTGGCTAGCGTGATCCTCTGTGAGCTAGGATCTGGAAGCAGCCCTGACAGTAGCAGAAGACTCTTTCAGGTGGTTTGCAATTTAACGGAACCACCTTTACCACCGGGGCCTTGTAAAGACCCCAAGACCTCCTGCAACGATTTTTCAAATTTTTATGCAGATAAAGTTGCTCATATTCGGAAGGAGGTAGACACCACCATGGGAGCAGGGTCGGGACGAGAGAGTGCTAGAGCCCTGTCTGGTCAAGTTGCATGGAATCAATTTCAATCTGTTACCCCCGAGAATGTGGACAGGCTGCTTGGATGCGTGAAACCAACCACCTGTCTCCTTGATCCTTGCCCATCCTGGCTAATAAAAGCAAGCCGGGAAGGGCTGGGCAATGGGCTCTGCGGGGTGGTGAATGCTTCCCTCTGTGAGGGGGCATTCCCAGACCAGCTGAAAGAGGCGGTCATTAAACCGCTTCTTAAAAAAACATCTTTAGACCCGGCCAGTATGGCCAACTATCGCCCAGCCTCAAATCTTCCATTCTTGGGCAAGGTGATTGAGCGGGTGGTTGCTGAACAACTCCAGGCACGCCCGGAGGATGCAGACCATTTGGATCCCTTCCAATTGGGATTCAGGTCTCCTCATGGGACTGAAACTGCCTTGGTCGCGACAATCGATCATAACATCCTTCTGGACCGTCTAGAGGAGCTGGGAGCTGAGGGCACTGTTATACAGTGGTTCTGCTCCTTCCTCCTGGGCTGTGTCCAGAAAGTTGTGGTGGGGGATGAGTGTTCAGACTTACTTGTGGGGTGCCTCGGGGTTCCGTCCTCCCCTCCATGCTTTTTAACCTCTACAGGAAGCTGCTGGGAGAGATCATCAGGGGGTTTGGGCTTGGTGTCCATCAATATGCGGATGATACCCAGCTCTACCTCTCTTTCAACTCAGAACCAGTGAAGGTGGTGAAGGTCCTGTGTGAGTACTTGGAGGCGGTTGGAGGATGGATGGCAGCTAGTGGATTGAGGTTGAATCCTGACAAGACAGAAGTACTGTTTTTGGGGGACAGGAGGCGGGCAGGTGTGGAGGATTCCCTGGTCCTGAATGGGGTAACTGTGCCCCTGAAGGACCAGGTGCGCAGCCTGGGAGTCATTTTGGACTCACAGCTGTCCATGGAGGCACAGGTCAAATCTGTGTCCAGGGCAGCTGTTTACCAGCTCCATCTGGTACGTAGGCTGAGACCCTATCTGCCTGCGGACTGTCTCGCCAGAGTGGTGCATGCTCTGGTTATCTCCCGCTTGGACTACTGCAATGCGCTCTACGTGGGGCTACCTTTGAAGGTGACTCGGAAACTACAACTAATCCAGAATGCGGCAGCTAGACTGGTGACTGGGAGCGGCCGCCGAGACCATATAACACCGGTCTTGAAAGACCTGCATTGGCTCCCAGTACGTTTCCAAGCACAATTCAAAGTGTTGGTGCTGACCTTTAAAGCCCTAAACGGCCTCGATGCAGTATACCTGAAGGAGCATCTCCACGCCCATCATTCTGCCCAGACACTGATGTCCAGCACCAAGGGCCTTCTGGTGGTTCCCTCACTGTGAGAAGCAAAGTGACAAGGAACCAGGCAGAGGGCCTTCTTGGTTGTGGCGCCCGCCCTGTGGAATGTCCTCCCATTAGATGTCAAAGAGATAAACAACTACCTGACATTTAGAAGACATCTGACGACAGCCCTGTTTAGGGACGTTTTTAATGTGTGACTTTTAAATTTTTGACACTGCTAAACCTCAAGAATGTCCAAGACAGAGATTGTGATGATCTTACCTGTGAATGTAAATTATCAAACCAACTAGATGGAGACCACCAAAGTAACCATGAAAAACAATCACCTGTCTTGCGTCAATTCAGCTACAAATGGTTTTGGGACAAAAGTTGGTTGCTTTGCAGGGGTAGTAATTATAAATGGAGGTTTAACTGCAAGTTTTCTTGAGAACAGATTTTGTCAGTGCAAACCTTGAAATACGGGGTTTCCAACATGGTGCCCATGGGAATCATGTTGCCTGCTGACAGCTTTCCTGGAGTCCACCACGTGTTTTTAGAAAAAGAGCAGGATTAGTGGTGAATTGTGCCCAGCATGACTTCAGATTGTTCATAGTACATTTGATTGACTACAGGGGCATATGAAGGGGCAGCGGGGTGATGGTGCCCCAGGGTGCCATGCTGGGGGGAGAGTGACAGTAAGGTCGCTGTACTGGCTGCCGCTCTTGCGGCAACTGTACAGGCAGCCCCTCTCGCAGCGACCGTATGGCCCATACGGGCAGCTGCTCTCGCGGCGACTGTACAGGCTGCTGCTCGCGTAGCGTCCGTACAGGCAGCTCCTCTCACGGCGGCCTTACAGGCTGTATGGGCAGCCGCTCTCCTGGCGACCATACGGGCAGCCATGCATGCACAGTCCGTACAGGACATCATCCAGGACTTGTTACCATATTATAGCTGCCACAAAATCTATTGGCATGCCACCAGAACCAGGGAAGCCTTGCCAGTTGCAGCTCACACAGTTGAAGTGAAATAAAAGACAGAAGAGTAGAAGAGTAGATCGGGAAGAAAGTTCCCCAGACTGCAGGAAAAGATAACAGTAGCTCCAGCATCTGATTCAGTGCAGGCTGCTGAGGGGTTTGACTCCTTAAGATCACCAACTGACTATGAGACACCTGGAAAGCACTCAGCCTCAGATGACCTCCACTCCAAAAGGTGGGAAAGAGGATTTGACAGTGACCAATATTGATTATTTTGATAGCAGCCCCATATTCTCAACACAAAGTGCGAAGTGTTTGGACAAATCACTGATTTGTACATCAGTTCCCCCATGGCACAACTGTACCTTCCCCACACTCAGTCTACAAACCATGGGACTTTGGTTCAGTTGGCAACATCTGTGTGTATGACTATGACCTAAACACACTGAAAGGATCAAACTGGATAAATGATCGCATAATACATGCCTTTCTTGCCTCCAGGGTGATCATGGCCAAAGAGCTAGGTCACAATGGAACAATTTTCCCACTTACCATACTTGCCACTTCATGCAGATATGTCAAAGATTGCCAGTGCAAGCTCTGAAGAACTGTTTGAGATTTGGAGTGCTAAAGAAACATGTTTTGATTATTCCAGTAAATGACAGAGAAGTCCACTGGAAACTGATAGTAATCATTTTTAAAAGGAAGACCATGCTCTATCTAGATTCCAAACATGGATTGAACCACTCTGTGATTGATGCAATAACATCCTTCTTAGCATGTCTGTATGAGATGGATTCAAAATATCCCTATAGTTTTGCGGCTGATCATTTTTTGCACCAACTGATATTCCCAGGCAAGGTACCGTAATTCCAGTGACTACGGTCCTTTCACATGTACCATTGCCAATCTGATTGCTTCTGCTGCCCAATTACAGTTCATACAAAAGGATATGGCTGCCATTAGACCCTGGATTGCAAAAGAAATAATACAGTACTGTGGGAAAACCTATTTTGAAGGACAAGACAAATATTTTCAAGTGGAAATTGATGCTGTTCCTCCCAAGAAGAGACAAATCTTGAACGAGAGTTACCGTATTTTTCGCTCTATAACACGCACCCGACCATAACACGCACGTAGTTTTTAGAGGAGGAAAACAAGAAAAAAAATATTCTAAATGAAACAGTGGATGTATGATTTTTGTGGTTCATGCTGTGGCCACAGACATGTGATCTGACAGTGAGTTTGGAGTAGCCCAATGCAAAAATCCTGAGGATCCATGTGGATCCATGCTTTGTAACCACGTTTTTGCACCACTGCGACCCTAGGCAACAGTGGGTGCGTGATTTTTTTGGTGCAGGCTGTAGCCATGGACATGCTATGTTATCTAATGGTGAATTTGGGGTGACCCAGTGCAAAGATCCTGTGGATCCATGCTTTGTAACCACGTTTTTGCACCATTGCAGCCCCAGGCAACAGTGGGTGCGTGATTTTTTTGGTACAGACTGTAGCCATGGACATGTAATGTGATCTGATGGTGAATTTGGGGTGACCCAATGCAAAAATCCTGAGGATCCATGTGGATCCGTGCTTTGTCACCACGTTTTAAATGGGGAGGGAAGGAAAGCAAAAGTCCCCCCCCCTCCAAGCCAGACAGGATATACGAAGTATGATTTCTTTTTTATTTACGGGTGTGTTTTTTTTGGCCACCTCTGTCACTGCAACCTTTGCTCTGTGCTTGAACACTTTTGGGCAATAGGGCATGTAACACACTTTTTTTCATCTGCCAAGATATTTGATATACAGCATATAAATCCAGAGATTTCCATGTCTCACTCTGCAATCTAGCCTACTGTTACTTACGAGCAGGGAAGCAGGGTTTCTCTTCCAAAAAGCATACTGTCTCCCTCCAGCAGTACATTGCTTGGAGAAGCTGTAATTTGGAGGGGGCCTGGGGGCATGGCTCTCTGCTTTTGGAAAAGAAATGAGAAACCTACCATTGTAAAGCAAAAGTCGTTCCCCCCACCACCACCCAAGCCAGCCCTCTCTCTCTCTCTCTCTCTCTCTCTCTCTCCCCCACCTGCATGCTTTTCGGCTGCCTGCGCGTCCCTAGAGCACGGAGAGGAGGAAGTGGTGGGCTGGAGCCTGCACGCAGTGTGACTAGGGAAGATTAGAAGGAAGGACGCGATCCTTTCCTTAACCCTCTGCTTGCCAGGAGGACAGGGGATTCCCTGCTCTTTGTTGAGTTTGAGCAAACGCAGCAACAGAAGCGGGCGGGCAGTAAGACCCTGAGGCAGAATGCAGGAAAGCTTCTGCCTTCCCTCTTCCCTCCGCCCGCCCGCCCGATCTTATTTTTGCCTATTTTGCCCCTGCGCTCCGTGAGTCAGCTCCAGGGACCACACATTCGCTCAATAACACGCACAGACATTTCACCTTACTTTTTAGGACAAAAAATCTGCGTGTTATAGAGCAAAATTTACGGTACATTACTGTGTCTCGATCATGCCCAGAGGGATGGAAGGATACACTAACCTATTGCTCAGATATCCTTGTTTGAAGGCTGCTGGTCACTATGTTTCTTGAAGGAAGGGTGCAGGAGGCCCAGTGGTGACCTAACTATGGCTTACTGTGAAGGAAACTGCAAGGACTGGTACCACTGCTTTCGCATAGGCATTGATTCAAAAGATCTTCCAGAGGTTTTTGTGTGTCCAGATTGCCAATCCACTGTGGCCAAATAGATTTTGAAACTGTGAACTGTCATATTCCACAGGTTGGTATAATACAGCAAAATCCAAACATATAGTTTTCATCACCATGGCAGGGATGGTCCTTTTCCATAGAATTCTTATTTATGGAGTTAGTTTTTATATCCTGCTTTTCTCTACTTGAAGGAGTCTCAAAGTGGCTAAAAATCTCCTTTCCCTTCCACCCCCACAACAGACACCTTGTGAGGTAGGTGGGGCTGAGAGAGTTCAGAGAGAAGTGTGACTGGCCCAAGGTCACCCAGCAGCTGCATGTGGAGGAGCTGGGAAGCGAACCCAGCTCACCAGATTAGAGTCCACCGCTCTTAACTACTACACCACAGAAACGTATCTCTTAAAACTCTGGAGCAAGCTGTTCAGTTCAGCCTCATAGTGATACTGATTTGTGGAGGGAAAGTTGGTGATGAGCAAGATCTGTTCCCATTTCCCAACACAGAGACCATAGAGCAATTTCTTTTGGGGGCTGAACCTGCAGAGTGTTTCTGTTCAGAATTTCCGTGGCAGAAATTGGCTAAGTGCCTTTATAAACATTCAGCTTCTCAAATCGAACCCCATCATGAAACTTTCAGGTGTAGCTGTTGGAGGTGGAGGGCAGAGAAGGTGCTAGTCCTTACCTCCCTCCTCCCAGCCTATCATTGCCCAATGGGCTGAATTTCAGGGCTTTTGCATGTAAAGGGCAAGCTTGTTCTTTACTTGTTTAGACTCTTTAAACTTGGAAACAGATATTTGGCTCCATGACCAAAATGACCAAAAGGGTCAGCTTCTAGAGGACTGGAAAGATCATAATTGTACTTCCCCTACCCTCAGCCCTAACTCCGTTGAGTATTTTTTGTTATGAGACTGGGTGTTTGGGGCTGATGCTGTAGCATTCTTGTCTGGGGGCTTGATGGAAAAACAGAAAAGCGACCCTCACCTAACTCTCCAATGCCCTTCAACAAGAATGCTGTAGGAAATATTGCTAAGCCCAAAGGGAGGCAAGAATTTGCTTCAGCTCACCTTGTTAATGGCAGAGCAAAAGCTATGCGTGTGTCATTCTCAATCAGTCTACTTTCAGGACTGATTTTAGAACCCTCTTATATCAGGCCACATGGTCACTGGAGGTGGCCCCATCATGCAAACATGACTATCCACACAGGGACCATCTATTTTTGTGTTTTTTTCTGATACTGGATTTTAAGTTACAGTTACATCTTTTAAAACAGCTGTCAGTATATCACACTGTATTCCACTTGCCTTCCAAAGGAACACGTGGCTCTCCCCACATAGCGGGTTAGGTTGAGACTGCTGATCCACAGTGATCAGTAATTTTTACGGTAATTACAATCCTGCTTTCCCTTGTACCAGCTTACCTTGACTTCAGTAAGGCCTTTGAAAAGGTCCCCCATGATATTATTGCAAAACAACTAGTAAAATGTGGGCTAGACTTCAGAGCTAGCAGGGAAGCAGATGAAGAAGGAGCAAAAAGTGTTTTCTCTTGTGTGTTTGTGTTTCTTTGTGGCTGATTAGCTGTTCTCCCTGTGCAAAGGTCAGAGGGGGCAGGGTTTCTGTTGAGGAAGGTGATTAGCTGTGGGAGGAGCTTATCAGAGCTAGCAGGGAAGCAGTTGAAGAAGGAGCAAAAAGGGTTTTCTCTGGTGTGTTTGTGTTTCTTTGTGGCTGATTAGCTGTTCTCCCTGTGCAAAGGTCAGAGGGGGCAGGGTTTCTGTTGAGGAAGGTGATTAGCTGTGGGAGGAGTTTATCAGAGCTAGCAGGGAAGCAGATGAAGAAGGAGCAAAAAGTGTTTTCTCTTGTGTGTTTGTGTTTCTTTGTGGCTAATTAGCTGTTCTCCCTGTGCAAAGGTCAGAGGGGGCAGGGTTTCTGTTGAGGAAGGTGATTAGCTGTGGGAGGAGCTTATCAGAGCTAGCAGGGAAGCAGTTGAAGAAGGAGCAAAAAGGGTTTTCTCTGGTGTGTTTGTGTTTCTTTGTGGCTGATTAGCTGTTCTCCCTGTGCAAAGGTCAGAGGGGGCAGGGTTTCTGTTGAGGAAGGTGATTAGCTGTGGGAGGAGTTTATCAGAGCTAGCAGGGAAGCAGATGAAGAAGGAGCAAAAAGTGTTTTCTCTTGTGTGTTTGTGTTTCTTTGTGGCTAATTAGCTGTTCTCCCTGTGCAAAGGTCAGAGGGGGCAGGGTTTCTGTTGAGGAAGGTGATTAGCTGTGGGAGGAGCTTATCAGAGCTAGCAGGGCAGCGGCGCGCGCCTAGCGCCGCGCGCAATTTGATCCATCTTTTGGAGTTAGGGGAGCTAGTCTCAAACGTTTGTTGGCGGAGACCTAGGTTTTTTTTGTGTGGGGTGAGTTATTTGTCCTGTCTTCACGCTTTTTATGATGGAAGACCGCTGTAGCCACCCCCAACGACACATTCTCAAGATGGAGGGGGAGGGAACAGCTGCTGTCGCCTGCGGTTCCTGCGCAATGTTTGCCATCTTGCCAAAGGTTGCAGGCAGCTTTACCTGCAGCAATTGCATGTTGATTGCCCTCTTAAAAGACAAAGTCCAGCAACTGGAGGAACGTGTAGCTACGCTCCAAAGAATTAGAGAACTGGAGCTCTTCTTGGAAGCAACAGACCACACCGTCTCCATCAAGGAGGAGACAGGGGACTCCCCTGAGAAGGAGGCTAGTTCACCAACACAGGAGCCAGATATATGGAGAAACGTGACTCAAAGAAGTAGGAGGCCCAGGGTTCGTTCTGATTGTTTAGAAATACACAATTGCTTTGAGGTCGTCTCCCCTAGCATGGAAGACGAAGAGCATACTCCATTTGAGGATCTCTCCCTCATTTCAGTCGATCAGGTAAATGAAGACGAGCAGCAAAGTCAGTCCTCAGGGAATGTGCAGGCGACCTTGGAACGGACAGCTCATGGAAGAACCCCGACCAAACCTAAGAGGAGGCGTGTAGTGGTGATAGGGGATTCCCTACTGAAGGGAACAGAAGCAGTGATTTGTGGGCCTGACAAGATGTCTCGGGAAGTGTGCTGTCTCCCCGGGGCTAAGATCCAAGATGTAACTGAACGACTGCAAGGAATCATAAAACCCACTGACAAATACCCCTTCCTCTTGGTTCATGTGGGAACCAATGACACTGCAAGCAATAGCCTCCAGAAGATCAAAAGAGACTACGAGGCTCTCGGCAGGAAATTGAAGCAACTAAATGCACAAATTGTCATCTCATCTCTCCTCCCAGTTGAACGACGTGGCCCAGGGAGAGAGGGAAAAATAGTGGAAGTGAACAGCTGGCTTCGCAGATGGTGTAAACAGGAACGTTTTGGATTCTTAGATCACGGACTGCAGTTTCTTGAAGATGGACTTCTGGCAAGCGATGGGCTGCACCTCACAACGGTTGGGAGAAATGTTTTGCCAAAAATCTCAGAAACCTCATCAGGAGGGCTTTAAACTGACTAATGTGGGGGGAGGGAGACAGTGCTCCTGAAGGTAGGAGCCTATCAACTGATGAAGATGATCATCCAAATGTCATAGACCAAATGGAGCAAACAGCACGCAGACCTAGTGGTGGGAGGAAAAAATCCTTAAATAAGAGACACGGGGGAATGATTAATGGACTTCAATGTCTGTACACTAATGCGCAAAGCATGGGAAATAAACAAGATGAGCTTGAGCTCTTGGTACAGCAAACTAAATATGACATAATAGGCATCACTGAAACCTGGTGGGATAAGTCCCACGATTGGAATGTAATAATGGGGGGATACAATCTATTTCAGAGAAACAGACCAGACAAGAAAGGAGGAGGAGTGGCGTTATATGTCAGGGATGTGTATACCTGTGAAGAGATCCTAGATTTAGAACCTCAAAGCCAAAGTGAGAGCATTTGGGTCAAAAGTAAGGGAGAGAAGAATAACAGGGACCTCATTGTGGGAGTTTACTATAGATCCCCAAGCCAAACGGAGGACATAGATGATGCCTTCCTGGAACAGATGGCCAAGCATGCAAAAGGAAGGGAGATAGTAGTAATGGGGGACTTCAATTACCCGGATATTTGTTGGATGTCAAACTCAGCCAAGAGTATAAGGCCAAACAGATTCCTCACTGGCCTTGCAGACAACTTCATTGTCCAGAAAGTGGGAGAAGCAACAAGAGGAACAGCCATTTTAGATCTGGTCCTAACCAATGTTGATGATCTGGTTAGTGGGGTAGAAGTGGAAGGATCATTAGGCGCGAGTGATCATGCTCTTCTGAAATTTACTATACAGCGGAAAGGAGCAGCCAAGCACACTAGGACTCAATTTCTTGACTTTAAGAAAGCCGACTTCATAAAACTTAGGGAAGTGCTGGGTGGGATCCCATGGACAGTAATACTAAAAGGAAAGGGAGTTCATGATGGCTGGGAGTTTGTTAAGAGGGAGATACTAAAAGCACAACGTCAGGCAATACCAATGAGACGGAAACATGGAAGGTGCCTAAAGAAGCCAGGGTGGCTATCTAAAGAACTTTTAACTGAGTTAAGATTAAAAAAGCATGTGTACAAAAAATGGAAAAGGGGGGAAACCACCAAAGAGGAATTCAAACAAATAGCCAGCACGTGTAGACACAAAGTCAGAAAAGCTAAAGCACAGAATGAACTCAGGCTTGCTAGAGAGGTTAAAAGCAACAAAAAAGGCTTTTATGGGTATGTTCGTAGCAAAAGGAAGAACAAAGAAACAGTGGGGTCACTTAGAGGAGAAGATGGTGAAATGCAAACAGGGGACACAGAAAGGGCTGAACTCCTCAATGCCTTCTTTGCCTCAGTCTTCTCCGATAAGGAAAACAATGCCCGACCTGAAGAATTTGGAGCAAATGATTCAGCAAAGGAAACACAGCCCAGAATAACTAAGGAGATAGTACAAGAATACTTGGCTAGTTTAGATGTATTCAAGTCTCCAGGGCCAGATGAACTGCATCCAAGAGTATTAAAAGAACTGGCAGATGTGATCTCAGAACCACTGGCAGTCATCTTTGAGAATTCCTGGAGAACAGGCGAAGTCCCGGCAGACTGGAGGAGGGCAAATGTTGTCCCTATTTTCAAAAAGGGGAAAAGAGAGGACCCAAATAATTACCGCCCAGTCAGTCTGACATCAATACCAGGGAAGATTCTGGAGCAGATCATTAAGAAAACAGTCTGTGAGCACCTAGAAAGGAATGCTGTGATCACCAATAGTCAGCATGGATTTCTGAAAAATAAGTCATGTCAGACTAACCTGATCTCGTTTTTTGACAGAATTACAAGCCTGGTAGATGAAGGGAACGCAGTGGATGTAGCCTACCTTGATTTCAGCAAGGCATTTGACAAGGTGCCCCATGATATTCTTGTAAAGAAGCTGGTAAAATGCGGTCTTGACTCTGCTACCACTCAGTGGATTTGTAACTGGCTGACTGACCAAACCCAAAGGGTGCTCATCAATGGTTCCTCTTCATCCTGGAGAAGAGTGACTAGTGGGGTGCCACAGGGTTCTGTCTTGGGCCCGGTCTTATTCAACATCTTTATCAACGACTTGGATGATGGACTCAAGGGCATCCTGATCAAATTTGCAGATGACACCAAACTGGGAGGGGTGGCTAACACCCCAGAGGACAGGATCACACTTCAAAACGACCTTGACAAATTAGAGAACTGGGCAAAAACAAACAAGATGAATTTTAACAGGGAGAAATGTAAAGTATTGCACTTGGGCAAAAAAAATGAGAGGCACAAATACAAGATGGGGGACACCTGGCTTGAGAGCAGTACATGTGAAAAGGATCTAGGAGTCTTGGTTGACCACAAACTTGACATGAGCCAACAGTGTGACGCGGCAGCTAAAAAAGCCAATGCAATTCTGGGCCTCATCAATAGGAGTATAGCATCTAGATCAAGGGAAGTAATAGTGCCACTGTATTCTGCTCTGGTCAGACCTCACCTGGAGTACTGTGTCCAGTTCTGGGCACCACAGTTCAAGAAGGACACTGACAAACTGGAACGTGTCCAGAGGAGGGCAACCAAAATGGTCAAAGGCCTGGAAACAATGCCTTATGAGGAACGGCTAAGGGAGCTGGGCATGTTTAGCCTGGAGAAGAGGAGGTTAAGGGGTGATAATAATAATAATAATAATAATAATAATTTATTATTTATACCCCGCCCATCTGGCTGGGCCTCCCCAGCCACTCTGGGCGGCTTCCATAAAAACCAAAAATACAATAAAATATCACACGTTAAAAACTTCCCTGAACAGGGCTGCCTTAAGATGTCTCCTGAATGTCAGGTAGTTGTTTATCGCCTTGACATCTGCTGGAAGGGTGTTCCACAGGGCGGGCGCCACTACCGAGAAGGCCCTCTGCCTGGTTCCCTGTAGCTTTGCTTCTCGCAATGAGGGAACCGCCAGAAGGCCCTCGGCGCTGGACCTCAGCGTCCGGGCAGAATGATGGGGGTGGAGACGCTCCTTCAGGTATACTGGACCGAGGCCGTTTAGGGCTTTAAAGGTCAGCACCAACACTTTGAATTGTGCTCGGAAACGTACTGGGAGCCAATGCAGGTCTTTCAAGACCGGTGTTATATGGTCTCGGCGGCCGCTCCCAGTCACCAGTCTAGCTGCCGCATTCTGGATTAGTTGTAGTTTCCGAGTCACCTTCAAAGGTAGCCCCACGTAGAGTGCATTGCAGTAGTCCAAGCGGGAGATAACCAGAGCATGCACCACTCTCGCGAGACAGTCCGCAGGCAGATAGGGTCTCAGCCTACGTACCAGATGGAGCTGGTAAACAGCTGCCCTGGACACAGATTTGACCTGTGCCTCCATGGACAGCTGTGAGTCCAAAATGACGCCCAGGCTGCGCACCTGGTCCTTCAGGGGCACAGTTACCCCATTCAGGACCAGGGAATCCTCCACACCTGCCCGCCTTCTGTCCCCCAAGAACAGTACTTCTGTCTTGTCAGGATTCAACCTCAATCTGTTAGCCGCCATCCATCCTCCAACCGCCTCCAGACACTCACACAGGACCTTCACCGCCTTCACTGGTTCTGATTTAAAAGAGAGGTAGAGCTGGGTATCATCCGCATACTGATGAACACCCAGCCCAAACCTCCTGATGATCTCTCCCAGCGGCCGCATGTAGATGTTGAAAAGCATGGGGGAGAGGACAGAACCCTGAGGCACCCCACAAGTGAGAGCCCAGGGGTCTGAACACTCATCCCCCACCACCACTTTCTGAACACGGCCCAGGAGGAAGGAGCGGAACCACTGTATAACAGTGCCCCCAGCTCCCAGCCCCTCAAGACGGTCCAGAAGGATGCTATGGTCGATGGTATCGAACGCCGCTGAGAGATCCAGCAGAACTAGGAAACAGCTCTCACCTTTGTCCCTAGCCCGCCGGAGATCATCAACCAGTGCGACCAAGGCAGTTTCAGTCCCATGATGAGGCCTGAATCCCGACTGGAAGGGATCCAAATGGTCCGCTTCTTCCAGGCGTGCCTGGAGTTGTTCGGCAACCGCTCGCTCAATCACCTTGCCCAGGAATGGAAGATTTGAGACTGGGCGATAGTTGGCCATCGTGGCCGCATCTAGAGATGGTTTTTTAAGAAGCGGTTTAATAACCGCCTCTTTCAGCGGGTCTGGGAAGGCCCCCTCACGGAGGGAAGCATTCACCACCCCACGAAGCCCATCGCCCAGCCCTTCCCGGCTTGCTTTTATTAGCCAGGATGGGCAAGGATCCAGGAGACAGGTGGTTGGTTTCACTCGTCCAAGCAGCCTGTCCACATCCTCGGAGGCAACAGATTGGAATTGATCCCACTCAACTTGACCAGACAGAACTCTTGCACTCTCCCGCCCCGGCCCTGCTCCCACGGTGGAGTCTACTTCTTCCCGAATCTGAGCGGTTTTATCTGCAAAAAACTTTGCAAAATCATTGCAGGAGAACATGTGGCCCGTACTGGGCCCCGATGTTGCAGGTGGTTCCGCTAAATTGTGAACCACCTGAAAAAGTCTCCTGCTGCTGTTTTCTGCAGATGCAATAGAGGCGGTGAAGAAATTCTTCTTCGCCGTTGCTATCGCCACTTGGTAGGCTCGACGTTGAGCTCTAACCTGTGTCCGGTCAGATTCGGAATGAGTTCTCCGCCACCGGCGCTCTAGCCGTCTCAACGATTGTTTCATTGCCCTCAGATCCGTGGAAAACCACGGGGCTGTCCGGGCTCCATGCAATCGGAGAGGGCGCTTCGGAGCCAAACAGTCAATAGCCCTGGTTAACTCCACATTCCAGCGGGCCACCAGGGAATCAGCTGAAAGGCCATCAACATGGGATAAAGCATCCCCTACCACTCTCTGGAAACCATTTGGATCCATTAAGTGGCGGGGGCGGACCATCCGAATTGGTCCCACCTCCCTGCAGAGGGGATGGGTCGCAGAGAAGTCCAGTTGCACCAGGAAGTGATCTGACCATGGCACTTCTTTCGTTTCGCTTTTACTTAGTGTCAGATCACCAACATCCATAGAGGTAAACACCAGGTCCAAGGCATGTCCACGGCTATGGGTTGGGCCAGACTTATTCAGGGACAGCCCCATGGAGGCCATGCTTTCCACGAAGTCCCGAGCGGCCCCTTGTAAGGTCGTGTCGGCATGGATGTTAAAATCCCCTAGGACGACCAAGCTAGGTGTCTCCAGGAGAACATCCGCCACGACCTGAAGCAGCTCGGGCAGGGAATCCTTGGCGCAGCGGGGAGGTCGGTACACCAAAAGGAATCCTGTACTGCCCCTATTGCCCAACTTCCAGAACATGCACTCAGAAAACTGGGTCTTCCCAATAGGACGCCTGGTGCAAACTAATGACTTCCTAAAAATCACTGCAACCCCCCCTCCCCGCCCACATGACCTGGGTTGCTGTGCGTAAGAGAAACCTGGTGGACAAGCAGCGGCAAGAACAGGCCCATCTGCTTCATCCAACCAAGTCTCTGTTACACATGCCAGGTCAAATCCTCCATCCATGATCAAGTCATGGATGGCAGTGGTCTTCTGAATCATTGACCTGGCATTGCACAGCAGCACCTTCAGGCTATGTGGGTATCCCTTGCTGATTCTAGTATCCGTCCGGACAGGACCAGACCCGGAGGCAGGGATAGTCCTCAGACAACGACTAAACCTGCCTCCTCTGTAATGACATGGTCTGGTCTTAGCGTAACTCCTCCTCCTACCCGTGATCACTGAGATCGGTTGTCCCAGTGCATCCCCCCCTGTGGAACATGCCCCAGCCATTTTGTGGGCTGGGGCCCACTCCCCGGCAGCCCTGACCCCTCCCCCTAAAAACAAAATAACACCTTAAACAAACAAACAAAACCAATACAACAATACAAACAAAAAATATAAAAATTACAAAAACATCAAAATAAAAAAATAATAATTCCCCAAGCCCAACCAAACATCAATCCCACCCCCACCCCCCACATACAAAAAATCCAGAAAAATTTTTTTATAAAACATTTTAAAAACACTCTGTGCCTCTCCGGCAGTAACAACTGTCCTAGTGAGGCCTGTCAGGCCCCGCCCTGGGCCAGGTGGTAAGTGGCAGGGAGGAGCAGGGCCCTCAAGCACTCACTCAGGGAGCCTTCCTGGGCAGCAGGCAGCAAGCAGCACACAGTCCTTATGAGGCCCCAGGCCCCGCCCCAGGCCAGATGGTAAGTGGCAAGAGCAGGGCCCTCAAGCACTCACTCAGGGAGTCTTCCTGGGCAGCAGGCCGCAAGCAGCACACAGTCCTTATGAGGCCCCAGGCCCTGCCCCAAGCCAGATGGTAAGTGGCAAGAGCAGGGCCCTCAAGCACTCACTCAGGGAGTCTTCCTGGGCAGCAGGCAGCAAGCAGCACACAGTCCTTATGAGGCCCCAGGCCCCGCCCCAAGCCAGATGGTAAGTGGCAAGAGCAGGGCCCTCAAGCACTCACTCAGGGAGTCTTCCTGGGCAGCAGGCTGCAAGCAGCACACAGTCCTTATGAGGCCAAAGGCCCCGCCCCAAGCCAGATGGTAGGTGGCAAGAGCAGGGCCCTCAAGCACTCACTCAGGGAGTCTTCCTGGGCAGCAGGCTGCAAGCAGCACACAGTCCTTATGAGGCCCCAGGCCCCGCCCCAAGCCAGATGGTAGGTGGCAAGAGCAGGGCCCTCAAGCACTCACTCAGGGAGTCTTCCTGGGCAGCAGGCTGCAAGCAGCACACAGTCCTTATGAGGCCAAAGGCCCCGCCCCAAGCCAGATGGTAAGTGGCAAGAGCAGGGCCCTCAAGCACTCACTCAGGGAGTCCTCCTGGGCAGCAGGCCGCAAGCAGCACGCAGTCCTTATGAGGCCAAAGGCCCCGCCCCAAGCCAGATGGTAAGTGGCAAGAGCAGGGCCCTCAAGCACTCACTCAGGGAGTCCTCCTGGGCAGCAGGCCGCAAGCAGCACGCAGTCCTTATGAGGCCAAAGGCCCCGCCCCAAGCCAGATGGTAAGTGGCAAGAGCAGGGCCCTCAAGCACTCACTCAGGGAGTCTTCCTGGGCAGCAGGCCGCAAGCAGCACGCAGTCCTTATGAGGCCCCAGGCCCTGCCCCAAGCCAGATGGTAAGTGGCAAGAGCAGGGCCCTCAAGCACTCACTCAGGGAGTCCTCCTGGGCAGCAGGCCGCAAGCAGCACGCAGTCCTTATGAGGCCAAAGGCCCCGCCCCAAGCCAGATGGTAAGTGGCAAGAGCAGGGCCCTCAAGCACTCACTCAGGGAGTCTTCCTGGGCAGCCTGATGTTCTAGAGACTAGGATGCAGAATAATGGATTCAAACTATGGGAAAAGAGATTCCACTTGGGCGTGGTATGATATGATAGCCATGTTCAAATATATAAAAGGATGTCACATAGAGGAGGGAGAAAGGTTGTTTTCTGCTGCTCCGGAGAAGCGGACACGGAGCAATGGATCCAAACTACAAGAAAGAAGATTCCACCTAAACATTAGGAAGAACTTCCTGACAGTAAGAGCTGTTCGACAGTGGAATTTGCTGCCAAGGAGTGTGGTGGAGTCTCCTACTTTGGAGGTCTTTAAGCAGAGGCTTGACAACCATATGTCAGGAGTGCTCTGATGGTGTTTCCTGCTTGGCAGGGGGTTGGACTCGATGGCCCTTGTGGTCTCTTCCAACTCTATGATTCTATGATTCTAGACAAAGCTACTGTTAGGTGGATTTGTAATTGGTTGATGGGCTGAACCCAAAGAGTGCTCATCAGTGGCTCACCTTCCTCCTGGAAAAAAAATGACTACTGGGGTTCCACAAGGTTCTGTCCTGGGCCTGGTGCTATTCAATATTTTTATAAATGATTTGGATGATGGAATAGCGGGTGTGCTAATCAAATTTGCAAATGACTGCAAACTGGGAGGGGTTGCTAATACACCAGAGGACAGGGTCAGAATTCAAAATGACCTGAATAGCCTAGAGAGCTGGGCCAAAACCAACAATATGGAGTTCAATAGGGAGAAATGTAAGGTACTGCACCTGGATAGAAAAAATGAAATGCACAGGTGGGGGACACTTGGCTTGACAACAGTACCTGTGAAAGGGATCTGGGAGTCTTAGTCGACCACAAGCTGAACATGAGTCAACAGTGTGATGTGGGAGCTAAGAATGCCAATGCAATTCCGGGCTGCATCAATAGGAGTATAGTGTCTAGATCAAGTGAAGGAATGCTACCACACTATTCTGGTTGGTTGGTCAGACCACACCTGAAATACTGTGTCCAGTTGAAGAAGGATATTGTCAAGTTGGAGCATGTCCAGAGGAGGGTGACCAAAATGTAAAAGGTCTGGAATTCAAGCCCTATGAGGAGGGACTTAGGGAGCTGGATTTGTTTAATCTAGAGAAGAGAAGATTAAGGAGTGACATGATAGCCATGTTTAAATATTTGAAGGGATGTCATGTTGAAGAGGGAGCAAGCTTGTTTTCTGATGTTCTAGAGACTAGGATGCAGAATAATGGATTCAAACTATGGGAAAAGAGATTCCACTTGGGCGTGGTAATCCAGTCAGGGAAAAAGGGAGGCATATTATGTTTAGGGCACCGTTTCCAGCCCCTTCCCCTTTTCGGGGTGAGCATAGTGGATCCTAAAAAGGGCTGCTCAGTCATGGATATAGCTGCTGAGCTGCTCAACGGCCTCATTCCTTGAGTCAGAACGACTGACCGCCCATGTGTCGGTTCATGACTATGGGCTTCACATTCCTGCCACAGTAGTCATTTAGTGATCGCCATGGGGGGAGGGTTTGGGGAGGTTGGGTTTGGTTTTTGGAAGACGCCTGTGCGTGAATTTGTTTTATGTGTGTAGATTAGTGCACGCTGACCAACGCACAGTCTTCGCAGTAGGGCTCTGTTCTGATGGCATAAGTAGTCACGACAAACTGGTGGATCCTATCTGCTGCAGCCTTCATCCGCCTTCAGAGCCGTTGTAACACACTGCTTGTTATCACCCGCCTGTTCTGCCGTTGAGGGCTTCTTGGATCATTCTTTGTCTAACTCCTTCCCTGTTATGTACTAAGCTTGGATCCTAGAACAATAGGCAAGTAGGATCCTAGAATGCAAGAACTGATTGGCTTGCAGGAAAAGACCAATCAGGCTCCAGGAGGGAAGCAGAATCAGCTAGTCAGACGGGACTCATTGTGTAAATAATGTATATAAAAGCCTGAGGTTTGGGGGGAAATTCAATCACTGTTTTACAAGCTGCAATAAAGAGCATGAAATCACTACAGGACTCTGAGCATATTTAATTTTCTTTGACCTTACCACCTTGGGTGACCCTGCTGGGAGTACGAGATTCCCAATGGCTTCACTCACAAGGGTCATAGAAATGTGCAAGCCCACTCACCATGACAAGTGAGAGAACTGAGATAGATTGCACTGAGCCCTGGTTCTCATTAGACAAAGCGTTCCACCAAAAAGGCTCTGGCTCTGGTTGAGGACAGCTGGATATGTTTTGGGCCAGGGACCACCAGAAGGTTGCTGTTAGATGAGCGTCACACTCATGGGGGGTGTATTGGAAGATAATTCCCACAGATAAGAAAGGTCACAGACTGTTTAGGGCTTTAAAGATTAGCACCAAAACATTGAACCTGATTCGATACTCCACCTGGAGCCAATCCAGCTGATGAACAACCAACTGAATGTGGGCTCCCCACAAAGTCCAAGTAAGAACTCATGCACCTGCATTTTAGACCATTTGGAGTTTCTGGAGCAGTCTCAAGGGTAGCCCTGCATATTTCTCACTCTCTCGCATTTATACCCTGCTCTCCCCGGCTCAGGTGTACAGCAAGTTAAAGTAGTCTAGCCTGCAGGTGACTACTGCATGGATCACCACGGCTAGGTTGGAAAGGGACAGGTACAGTACCGATCTCCTAACCTGACATAGATTCAAAAATTCCAGTTTGGCTACATTTGTGACCAATGCCTCCATAGAGACAGAAGCATCCAGGATCACACCGGGACTCCTGATAGCGGCTACAGGTGACTATTGCGCCCCATTAAGAGCTGGGAGCTGGCAAACCAAACTGAAATTATTCTGGCCCAGCCATTGGACGCCCATCATTAATGGATAGAGATTCAGCCGACTCAGTTTCCTCCATCCCAGCACACCCACCTAAAAATTGGCCAATATATCCAGGGTAGCATCTGGCAGTAGATCCATGATGTTTGTGGTCAGATCTGTGGTTATGTACAAGATATTTGAATAAAGGGTGAATTTGGGGTTCCCCAATGCAAAAAGTGTGATGATCCATGAGGATCCGTGCTTCAAAACCACGTTTTTGAGCCATGGAGTCGCCAGGAAGCTGTGGATCCGTGTTTTTTGTGGTGCAGGCTGTGGCCATGGCCATGATGTGTGATTTGACAGTGATTTAGGGGTGGCCCAGTGCAAAAAGTGTGAGGATCCACGAGGATCCGTGCTTCAAAACTACATTTTTGGGCTACGGTGTCGCCAGGAAGCCATGGATCCATGTTTTTTGTGGTGCAGGTTGTGCCCCTGGCCATGATGTGTGATTTGATGGTGAGTTTGGGCTGATCTAGTGCAAAAAGCGTGAGGATCCATGAGGATCCGTGCTTCAAAACCACGTTTTTGGGCCATGGAGTGGCCAGGAAGCCGTGGATCCGAGTTTTTTGTGGTGCAGGCTGTGCCCCTGGACATGATGTGTGATTTGACGGTGAATTTGGGCTGATCTAGTGCAAAAAGCGTGAGGATCCGTGGTTCAAAACCATGTTTTTTGGGCCACGGTATGACCAGGAAGCCGTGGATCCGTGATTTTTGTGGTGGATTCTGTGCCCCTGGCCATGATGTTTGATCTGATGGTATTTTGGGCTGGTCTTGTGCAAAAATCAACAGGATCCATGAGGATCCATGCTTCGGAACCACGTTTTTGGGCCACGGTATGGCCAGGCAGGCGTGGATCCGTGTTTTTTGTGGTGCAAGTTGTATCCCTGGCCATGATGTGTGATTTAACGGTGAATTTGGGCTGATCTAGTGCAAAAAGCGTGAGGATCCATGAGGATCCGTGCTTCAAAACCACATTTTTGGGCCACAGTATGACCAGGAAGCCATGGATCCATGATTTTTGTGGTGCAGGCTGTGCCCCTGGACATGATGTGTGATCTGATGATGACTTTGGGCTGATCTTGTGCAAAAATCATGAAGATCCATGAAGATCCTTGCTTCAAAATCACGTTTTTGGGCCATGCCGTTGCCAGATAACCGTGGATCTGAGTTTTCTGTGGTGCAGGCTGTGTCCCAGGCTATGATGTGTGATTTGACAGTGAGTTTGGGGTGGCCCAATGCAAAAAGCGTGAAGATCCATGAGGATCCGTGGTTCGGAACCACGTTTTTGGGCCACGGTATGGCCAGGAAGCCATGGATCCGTGATTTTTGTGGTGGATGCTGTGCCCCTGGCCATGATGTTTGATCTGATGATGACTTTGGGCTGATCTTGTGCAAAAATCATGAAGATCCATGGGAATCCATGCTTCAAAACCATGTTTTTGGGCCACGGTATGGCCAGGCAGGCATGCATCCGAGTTTTTTGTGGTGCAGGCTGTGCTCCTGGCCATGATATGTGATTTGACAGTGACTTTGGGTTGGCCGAATGCAAAAAGCGTGAGGATCCATGAGGATCCGTGCTTCAAAACCACGTTTTTGGGCCACGGTATGGCCAGGAAGCCGTGGATCCGAGTTTTTTGTGGTGGATGTTGTGCCCCTGGCCATGATATGTGATTTGTCAGGGAGTTTGGGTTGGCCCAAAGCAAAAAGTGTGAGGATCCATGAGGATCCGTGCTTCAGAACCACGTTTTTGGGCCATGGAGTGGCCAGGAAGCCGTGGATCCGATTTTTTTGTGGTGCAGGCTGTGCCCCTGGGAATGATGTGTGATTTGACGGTGAGTTTGGGGTCGCCCAATGCAAAAAGCGTGAGGATCCATGAGGATCTGTGCTTCGGAACCAGGTTTTTGGGCCATGGAGTGGCCAGGAAGCCGTGGATCTGTGATTTTTGTGGTGCAGGCTGTGCCCCTGGGAATGATGTGTGATTTGACGGTGAGTTTGGGGTCGCCCAATGCAAAAAGCGTGAGGATTCATGAGGATCCGTGCTTCGGAACCACGTTTTTGGGCCAGGGCATGGCTAGGCAGGTGTGGATCCGAGTTTTTTGTGGTGTAGGCTGTGCCCCTTACTATGATATGTGATTTGACGGTGAGTTTGGGTTGGCCCGATGCAGAAAGCGTGTGGATCCATGAAGATCCGTTCTTGAAAACCACGTTTTTGGGCCACGGTTTCGCCAGGAAGCCGTGGATCGGTGATTTTTGTGGTGGATGCAGTGCCCATGGCCATGATGTTTGATCTGATGGTGACTTTGGGCTGATCTAGTGGAAAAATCATGAGGATCCATGAGGATCCGTGTTTTTTAACCATGTTTTTGTGCCCCTGCGCCCCCCCGAAACAGTGGATGCGTGATTTTTTTGATGCTTTCTACAGAGTAAGACATGGTCTACAATATCATGGTGGTTTTATTTAATTTGAATGAAAAAATCATATGAATTCACGAGGATCCGTGTAGATCCGCCTTTTACCTTTTTCCTTATTGCTTTACGTTAAACCCTTCCTGGTGCTCCGGGCTCCCTCACTCCACACACACACACCCCTGCTTGGTTTAAAAGCGGATAGTATTTCTGGGCCGGCCTGGTGTTTCTCTCCCGCTGTTGCCCCATAGTAATAAAAGCTATCGCTGGGTGTTTCTTTATCCCCTTTAGTTTTAAAACTTTTCCAGTGCACAGGACTTGCAATCCCCGCCCCCCCCTGCTTGGTTTAAGAGTGTGCACTTCTCTGTGTCTGGCTGGTGGTTTTTAATCATTCATTTTATTCTGTTTATGTCATCTGCTGAATTGCATCGCAAGTGACTCATTCTGTTGTCATAGAAGCGGCTGCTGCCTGGGGGCAGGAACATAGTAGCTAATGATCGGTAGTTAAGAGCTTTTGTTCCTCAGTCTTCTCCTTTGTAGAGGCAGCTATACTGCAGCTGCATCCCCAGGGTAATTCTGTTCAGCTTACTCCAAAGTCTTTGTTAGTTGAACGTGCTATCCAAAGAACTACTTAGTTGAACGCAATTTTATTTGCCTGGCATTTATCGTTATATTAGCTGCTTTCAGCATTTGTTTTACTTGAGAGACGCAGTCACACCCCCATTATTCTTCACCCTCCATTCCCCCCCCCACTCCCCTTCCCCTCGCATTGTCCTTTGATCACCGGCCAGGGTTGCTTTGTTTTCCCTTAAGCACCAAATAGCTGGGCAATTAACAGCCTCCTGGTCTTACAGAAGGCAGCTTATGCTTTAGTTGCAGAACCAGTTCTCTTGTGTTGTTCTAGTAACACCTTTACTGCCACCCCCTTGCATCCCCTTTGTCTCCGGGCGGGGCTGCTTTACCTGCAGTCGTCTCCGCCCATTGCTCACAGCAATTGAGTCACCTCAATATAATTGCTGATAGTATCAGCAGTCGTTGAAATTCAGTTTGCCAGATATATTGCAGATTAATTGAAGCAGGCCCCCTGGTGGAGGCAGGTTCCTTACTATCTGATATCTAGTGGTCAGCGGTGGTCTCAATTTGCTAATTAATATCTGCAACATATTATTTACATCTATTTTAAAATATCAATCAGGTAATTTGATCAAGCCATTCGATTTGCACCAACATATTCAGTAATTGATTAGAGACTAATTTAAGAGGCTTGAGATTTTACTAACTGGGGATTACATTAATTTTATATTATTTTAACTGATTTGAGATGCTTGAATAAAGTCTGAATTTGACCAGTTTATTGGACACAATAGGGTGCTAATTAACCAGTAGCAATAGCTAGTGTAAATTGATAGCGGCTTTATAGTAACTTTAATTACATTGTAATAATTTATTGAGAATTAGTGAATCAATGATTAGCAATATATTTACTGATTAAATAAATAAATAAATAAACAAACAAACAAATAAATAAAATAATAATAATTTAAAATAATAAAAAATAATAATAATTAACAAAAATAAATAAATAAAATTAATAATAATAACTACCAGGCAGGATACATTGTCGCTTAAAGACAGGCAGTTCGTGGTACATTGTTAATTCAGGTACCTGGCGGATGGCCAATCAAGGATACATTGTCTTTGGCAGCATTTTCCTTCTGCTGGGGCCTCCAGCATAACCTTATGTTTTTCAAACTGTTAGTTAAAGGGACATTTCCATTTGATTGCAGTGTGGGGGCCGCCCATTGTTCCATCCCTATATGCTTGTGTGTTATTTAGCTGTGTCTATCTGCCTGACCCTTTGCTTGGTGGCAAATAAATAAATTTATAGGCAAATACAAACCAAACAGTCAAGTGAAGAATAATTATTTCATATCATCATTAGTTATGGTAGACAATTAATAGCATCATCAATTAATTCTACTTACAGTGGTAATTATTTGAACAAATAATACTGGAATAGATTGTAATAAATAACAATAACAATAAATAATAGAATAATAACAACAAATAAATAAATAAATAAATAAATAAAAATGAATGGATAAATAATAGAATAAAATACTACTAATAATAAATAAAATAAGTGGATGTAATTTATTTATTTATTTATTTATTTTGAAAAATTATTATAATAAATAAATAAATAATGATAAATATACATTAATAATAATAAAAGAGAATAAGTGGAATGATGTCACATACCAAGATTAAATTGATTAATTAATTAAACAAATCCATAGATAAATATATAAATAAACAAATAACATAATAAAATAAAATAAAATAAAATAAAATTCATTAATAATAAATAATTTACATATATTTCGGAACCCTCAGTTGGTTAGAGCGTGGTGACAATAACGCCAAGGTTGCAGGTTTGATCCCTGTATGGAACAATTATATATTCCTGCTTTGCAAGGGGTTGGACTAAATGACCCTCGGGGTCCCACACAATTCTAGAGAGCCTGGATAGCTCAACTGGTTAGAGCATGGGGCCGATAATGCTAAGGTTGCTGGTTTGATCCCCGTATGGGACCCCGGTATATTCTGCATTGCAGGGGATTGAATGAGATATTATAATATGAAGTAGGAAGCATCTTATTTTTTAAGAAAAATTAAAAAAAGAATAAATAATAATAATAATAAATATTAATATATATAGAGAGAGTAATAAATAACACACGCAAGCACATACTAATGGGATAAACAATTAAACATTTAACTGAATGCTTGAGAATCATTGTTTATTTTAAGTAAAGCAAGCATTAATTAGTATATTTGTTTCAGAATCAATAACACGTCCCTGTACAACCGCTTGTAAGCGGTGGCACGTGTTTGTGGCAGTAGCTTTAGCATGTTATCCATGGCGCCTAAGAGGAAGCGCTCTGCAACAGAATCAACTCACACCTCAGGCTGCATGGGTGCCAATAGCCGTAATTCATCGGGGGTGCCACATGGACGGGATAATATTTCACACTGCCTAAATGCATTTAGATCGTTCATTGATGATTATGAGCAGCGTTTTTTCCGATCAATCCCCTATAATTATTTCATATCATCGTCAGTTACGGTAGACAATTGATAGTATCAGTAATTAATTCTACTTACAGTGGTAATTGATTGAACAAACAATACTGGATTAGATTTTAATAAATAACAATAATAATAAATAATAATAACAATAAATAGATAAATAAATAAATAACAGATGAATAATAATAGAATGATAACAACAACAATAAGGGGGTATAGCTCAGTGGTAGAGCATTTGACTGCACATCAAGAGGTCCCTGGTTCATATCCGGGTGCCCCCCCCCCACCAGCTCCCTCCTCTCCGCATTCTTCGATTGAATTCTTCGATCGGGCACTAAGACTTATCCGGAATTTTGGTTACGAGGCACTCTTGGCAAAATGTGACATAGTCAGCCTTCTGTCTATGGCCAGTTCATCCCAATGACTCTCATTTGCTGGGATTCAAATTTCAAGGGAAATATTACATTGTCAAGGCTATGCCGATGGGTTGTTCTGCAGCCGGCTCGGCCTTTGAGGCATTTAGCACTTGTTGGGACTGGGCCTTGCGCTACAGAACCAACTCACCTGGGGCGACACGTTACCTCGGTGACTTTCTACTCATTGGGAAACCCAATACCGGCGAATGTGCCTCCCTTCTGGAGGCCGCCTCAGCTTTGGCCCAGGAGCTGGGAGTTCCCCTCACAGCAGATAAGGCGGACCCTCAACGCATCTTACTTGCCTGGGTATAGAGCTTGACACAGCAGCTCAATCCGCCCGCCTGCCAGTGGGGAAAATAGTTGCCCTTAACGAAACTATTCGTCAAACCCTTCCCGAAATAATAATAATAATAATAATAATAATAATAAAGTCGCTCTTAGACAGGTCCAGTCCTTGCTAGATCATTTCAACTTCACATGTAGAGTAGTTTCACCAGGCCGCCCATTTCGCTCCCGCTTAGCCAGGTTGTCAGCGGGCCTCAAGCATCCGCACCATAGAGTAAGACTTATCAAGTCGGTCAAGGCGGATTTTGAGATGGGGATCAGATTTCTGGAACACTACAACGGAGTCTCCCTATGGCTGGAAATCCCTAATTTGGCCTCTGATTTCCAGGTCCACTCCAATGCGCGTGCCCGCCTAGCCAGGCTGTCAGTGGTCTTAGACACCCGCACAACAGGGTCTGCCTCCCCAGGTCGGTCAAGGCAGATCTGGAGGTGTGGACGACTTGTCTGGAGATCTACAATGGGGTATCTCTATGGCAGGATGTCTTGAATCTGTCATCAGACTTCCAGGTCCAATTGGACGCGGCTGGGTCCTTAGGCTTTGGCTTATACTTCAAGGGGCGCTGGTGTGCACTACGATGGCCGACGGCATGGCAAGGTCAGGCCATCACGTGGGATCTCACCTTTCTTGAGTTCTTTCCAATAGTGGTGGCCGTTCACATCTGGACGGAAGATTTTCGAGATCACCGCGTGTGCTTCAGGACCGACAACCTGGCGGTCATGAACATTCTAGCCAGGCAGTCATCTCGGTCTGAGAGGATCTCCTCCCTTCTGCGGGCGTTCGTCCTCCGGTGCCTTGAGTACAACATAATATTTTCAGCCAAATTCGTACCCAGAGCCAATAATGACATTGCCGATGCCTTGTCTCGATTTCAGATACCTCGCTTCCGGTCGCTTGCACCTGGAGCGCAACTGTTGCCCGAACCCTTTCCGGAGCACCTGTGGAATGTGAGAGACGCAAAGTGATACAGGGAGTATTGGCATCCGTGGCACCCTCCACTCTCAGGTCCTACAAGAAGGCCTGGTGTGATTTCCTTGGTTTCAGGTCTGGGTTATCTGGGCTCTCACATGACGTACCTCCTACCACTGACGATGTCTTGCAGTACCTTTCTCATCTCGATGATCTGGGACGTGCTCCTAAAACCTTAAAGATTCACGTAGCTGCCATCAGCTTCTTTTCAAAAGCTACATTTGCTCATGACCCGGGTAGCGACTTCTTGATCCGTAGAGCCATTGAGGGTTGGGGCAGGTTACAACCTCACAGGGCCGAGGGCCATAAGCCGATTTCTTACGGGTCATCACAGATACGCATAAAACTCAGGTCAATTTGCTGGTCCAGGTTCGAAGCACGTCTCTTTTCCGCAGCATACGCTATCGCCTTTTTGGCGCGCTTAGAGTTGGTGAGGTGGTGTTTGAAGTTAGTACACGAGGTTCAACACGCGGCCTCCTGTGCAAGGACATGCAGTTGTCCGTTTCTAACGTGACAGTGGATATATGTCAGTCCAAGACTGATCAGGCTGGTAAGGGTGTCCTAGTTAAGCTCACGGCGTCGGCACAGCAGGGCCCATGCCCGGTAGAGGACACTAGGCGGTACCTCTACCTCAGACCGCCCGGCCTGGGTCCATTTCTGGTCCATGAAGATGGGTCACCCTTGTTGAGGCACCAATTCACCAGAGTACTTCGCAAGGCTATTGAGGCTTGTGGTCTATCCTCCCAGGGGTACGCCGCACACTCATTTAGGATTGGCGCCGCAACCACGGCCGCGCACCTGGGGCTACCGGCGGACAGGATCAAAGAAATGGGCCGGTGGAAATCCAATGCTTATAAGTCTAATATGTGACCTGCAGCTTTACCCTACTTATCTGCCTTTTCTTTTCTGTCTTTTACCCCCAGCTATGCTCAGGAGAAGCGTGTGGATTTGCGGCCACAGTATAGATCATGGGGCCCGCGTACGAGCGGTGAGCTGCGGCCTTGCATACAATCTTGGCCTTCCACATGGTGTTCGAGTTTCCTGGCTTTCGAGAAGAGGCATGCGTTGGGAGCAGCTTATGCCATTGCTGTGGGAGAAAGTAGCCAAGTTCGGCCCTCCCGACATCCTTGTAATTCATTTGGGGGAGAATGACCTCGCTAACAGAAGGAGTGTGGACTTGTTGTGGAGCATAAAAAGAGACTTGAATGCATTTGCAGCCTTGTGTCCCAGAACAACGGTGTTCTGGTCCTCCTTCTTGAAACGAACTGTTTGGCGCGGTGCGCAAAGCTGTATGGCCATTGAAAGAACCAGGAAACTCGTAATTCGGGCGGTAGCCCGTTGGGTGCGCTCTATGTATGGTCGAGTCATTTATCATGACCGTATCCGGATCGGCGACCAAGCTTTATACCGGAATGACGGCGTCCACTTATCAGATCTGGGGAACTACATTTGGTTAGCTAGTGTCAGCAAAAGCATCTGGGATTGGTTGCAGCTTTGAAGGTATTGGCGGCGAGCCTTTAGCTCGGGTGGCGGTTAGGCATTGGAATAATGTGTTGTGGTGTGTCGAAGTGCTAGGTGTGGCCATCGCCTATGCCTTCAATTTATAGGGGTATTCCGGTAAAGGAATCTGGCGGTCGTGTATTCCGTCCGAAGCCTGCTTGGCGGGAGGCCATGGCACGACCCGCGGTGACATCAGGGGTGAGCCTATAGTTGGATTAGCATCAACAGGTGATGAACCCCTGGTGAATAAACCCACTTGTTTTGCGATCCAATGCCTAAGCCAATACCTTTTCATTGCTGTAATCAATAAAGTTGTGGCCTTTTCTAGCCCATTAACCTTATATCACGTGTCCCTGTGTCTTCATTTTACTTCGCGGGGGTCGGGTCCTCGAACCACAATCGGTGTTTCTATCAGGTAATCAATATATGTTGTTGGAAAAACTTTTTTTTCTCTTAAAAACATATTTAGGATGATATGTGTTTTGGAAAACAAGCCCCCTCGAGAGAGGCTGGCAACTCTCCCAGGCTCCCGGGCTTATTTACCGGTGATCTGCCCTGGCTGCAATCCCTGCAGTCCAGGAGATCTAGATAGGCGACATTTCCCAGCGTGGAAAATGCACACCCCCTTCCCTCCTTGCATCCCAGCAAGGGAAAGAAGATAGTCAGAAAGTCTTTTACATCTTGTTTATTTCTGACTGTGCAACTCTTTTTTTATAATAATATTTATTGAATTTTCACAAATTATATAAACATACTACAAACAAACACAAAAACAAACAAGTATAATTTCAAAACCTTATTTTCTTAAACCTTACTTCACCGACCTCCTCATACCTCCCCTTTCTGCATTCCAATTTCAAATTTAATTCAGCAAATCCTCACCCTTAATTTTATCTAGTTATATTCTTTTCTTTTCTTTTAACTTAATCTTTACAGCTGTAATCCACTTACTTTCTAAAATCATAACATTTTAACACTCATTAATTTTACAATATCTCTTAAGATAAATTTTAAATTTCTTCCAATCTTCTTCCGCCGTCTCTTTCCTCTGGTCCCGGATTCTGCCAGTCATTTCAGCCAGTCCCATGTAGTCTATCACCTTCATCTGCCATTCTTCCAGAGTGGGTAGATCTTGTGTCTTCCAATACTTTGCTATGAGTATTCTTGCTGCTGTTGTGGCATACATAAAAAATGTTCTATCTTTCTTTGACACCAATTGGCCGACAATGCCCAAGAGAAAGGCCTCTGGTTTCTTAGGAAAGGTACATTTAAGTACCTTTTTCATTTCATTATATATCATTTCCCAGAAGTCCTTAATCTTTGGGCACGTCCACCAAAGGTGAAAGAAAGTTCCTTCCGTTTCTTTACATTTCCAACATTTATTATCAGACAAGTGGTATATTTTTGCAAGCTTAACTGGGGTCATGTACCACCTATAAATCATTTTCATAATATTTTCCTTTAAGGCATTACATGCCGTGAATTTCATACCGGTGGTCCACAACTGCTCCCAGTCAGCAAACATAATGTTATGACCAATATCTTGTGCCCACTTTATCATAGCTGATTTCACTGTTTCATCTTGTGTATTCCATTTCAACAGCAAGTTGTACATTCTTGACAAGTTCTTAGTATTGGGCTCTAACAGTTCTGTCTCTAATTTGGATTTTTCCACCTGGAAGCCAATTTTCCTGTCCTGTTTGTAAACCTCCATTATTTGATAATAATGAAGCCAATCTCGCACTTTAACCTTTAACTTCTCAAAACTCTGTAATTTCAATTTGTCTCCCTCCTGTTCCAAAATTTCCCAATATTTCGGCCATTTGGCCTCCATATTGAGTTTTTTCACCGCTTTTGCTTCCATTGGCGACAACCACCTTGGGGTTTTATTTTCCAACAAATCTTTATACCTAATCCAAACATTGTATAATGCCTTCCTAACAATATGATTTTTAAAAGCTTTATGCGCTTTGACCTTGTCTTACCATAAATATGCATGCCATCCAAATACATTGTTGAAACCTTCCAGATCCAAAATGTCTGTATTCTCAAGAAGCAGCCAGTCTTTTAACCAGCAGAAAGCTGCTGATTCATAATAAAGTTTGAGGTCCGGCAGGGCAAATCCCCCTCTTTCCTTTACATCAGTTAAAATCTTAAATTTTATTCTGGGTTTTTTGCCCTGCCAGACAAACTTCGAAATGTCTTTTTGCCACCTCTTAAAGCAATCCATCTTGTCCACAATTTGCAATGTTTGGAACAAAAACAACATTCTAGGCAATACATTCATCTTGATAACAGCAATTCGACCTAACAAGGAAAGCTTCAAATTTGACCATATTTCTAGATCTTTTTTTACTTCTGTCCAGCATTTCTCATAATTATCCTTATATAAATTCACATTCTTGGCTGTCATATTAATCCCCAAGTATTTCACCTTCTTAGCCACAGTTAAACCTGTTTCATTCTGGCACCTCTCCCTTTCAGTTGCTGTTAAATTTTTCTCCAATACCTTAGTTTTTTGTTTATTCAATTTAAATCCTGCTACCTGACCAAATTCTTGAATTAATTCTAAAACTCTTTTCGTACTAGTGTCTGGCTCCTGTAAAGTAAGTACCAAATCATCTGCAAATGCCCTCAGTTTATATTGTTTAGCTCCGACCTGTACCCCTTTAACCAGCTGGTCTCTTCTGATCATGTTTAGCAAAACCTCCAGGACTCATATAAACAGCAATGGGGAAATTGGGCACCCCTGTCGTGTCCCTTTTTCTATTTTAAATTCTTCCGTAACCACATTATTTACAATTAACTTAGCCTTTTGTTCAGAATATATTGCACCCATACCATTTTCAAATCCTTGGCCTACCCCCATCCCATGTAGATTCTTCTTCATAAAACTCCAAGAGATATTGTCAAAAGCTTTCTCCGCGTCCACAAATATCAATACTGCTTTAGTGTTTATATTCACTTCTAGTTTTTCCAAAATGTCTATTATATTCCTCACATTGTCTGACAAGTGTCTCCCTGGGAGAAAGCCTGCTTGGTCCTTATGAATCTCTTCCATCAGTACTTTTTTCAGTCTATTAGCTAAAATGTCAGCAAAAAATTTGTAATCCACATTAAGTAACGATATAGGGCGGTAGTTCTTAATCTGATTCTTTTCAGTCTCTGTTTTCGGTATGAGTGTAATGTAAGCTTCTTTCAACGATTCTGGTGATTTTTCCCCCTCTAAAATTTCATTACAGACTTCCTTCAATGGTTGTAATAACCACTCCTTCAAAACTTTATAGTATCTGGAAGTCAACCCATCTGGTCCTGGAGATTTGCCCAATTGCATATTTTGAATGGCACCTTCTATCTCTTGTTCAGTTATTTTCTGGTTCAAGTCTATTTTACTTTGATAATCCATATTTCTTTTGATACTTTGATAATCCATATTACTTTTGTAATCCATATTTCTTGAGAAATTCGTCTATGTCCACTTCTTTCTGTGGCCCTTGTGAATATAGTTTTTTAAAGTATCTCTGGAAGCAATTTCTGATCTCATTTGGGTTGTAGATATTCTTTCCTTCCACTTCTAAATTTGTAACTGTATTTAATTTTTGTCTTTTCTTCAATTGCCAAGCCAAAAGTTTACCACATTTATCTGCTGATTCAAATGTCTTTTGTTTCATTTGTTTAATTTTCCATTCTATTTCTTGATTCATTAATTCCATGTATTGTGTCTGATGTAACTTGATTTCTCTCAAAATCTCTTGAGACTTTGGTTTAGATCTTAGTTTCTTTTCTCCTTCTTTTATCTTTTCCAAGATCTTATCCTTTTTCTCATTTTGGCTTCTCTTCTTTATTGTATTTTGTTGTATGAAAAATCCTCGCATAACGGCTTTACTTGCGTCCCAGATTACTCTTTTTTCAACGTCAGTCTTTAAGTTTATTTCAAAATAGTCTCTCAATGTTTTTTGGGCCTTTTTGTAGACCTCTTCGTCTCTAAATAAGGTGTCATTCATCCTCCATCTGAAGGAACCAGCTGTTGCTAGCTTCATCTCCATCTTTACCGCATTATGGTCGGAGCACGTATTTCTGACTGTGCAACTCTACAAAAAACATGTCCGAACAGTTCAGTGTTCAGCAAGCAAGTGACTCAAACTTCCTTTACATACGCAACAGGAAGGTCTCATATTACACACAGAACAAAGGCTTGCGAAGCCTGTGAACTTCCGGGAAGATTCTTCCCCACAGCTAGCCACATCATGTGATGTTTTCACTGAGCTGCCAGTTTGCAGCTGCGTTGTACTCATATCGTAACATCCTCCCCCATATGAATCAACGTTAGCTGTGAACAAAACTTCATCCAGAGAAGAAAACAAACAGTTGTTATACATGTAACAATCCTCTGTTGTTTCAGTTCCACCCTTGGAACTACCCGCCACTGGTTTCACCAATGTAACTCTCTGGTTGTCTGTTTTCCAAGGAATGAGTGCTTCTGCATTACCTTGGCTAGGGAATGTAGTGTTACGCTCAGCAACTCCCAGTCGTGTCTTTGTCTCTGACTTAGACGTACCTTTAACCTGGCTTGAGTTGTCAACAATAGTAACACATGCAACAGCAAACTCTTGAGAATACCTTTTGGGTGGTAACCCTCTCAGACCTGCGTATGAGGTGCTGATCCTGTCTGCTGACTGGTTCATCCTCAGGACCTTTTGGAGAACCACGCCCAACAGTAAACAATGGTTCAGTCACTTCTAGCTCAGTCTTAACCTGTGTAGGTCTAGACATTGTGTGAGAACTCCTCTCAATGACTGTGTCAGCAGAACTCTCTGAGCTCTCTGTGTCACTTTCAGTTTCAGAACATTCATCTGAATTGTCATCAGTGGGAAATATGTGGAGAACCTCCCTCTCCTGTCTAGGTGTGCTCTCTAGAAACTTTGTGAGAATCACCTGACCAGATTCAGACAAAATTACTCTGTAGAGACCCTTTTCATAACCCACAAAAATGCCTTTTGCATTCTTAATTCCATCTGGAGTTTCTGTATTTACATGAGATCCAAAAACCTTAAAAGGTTTTACAGAAGGCTTCCTGTGGAATAGCTTCTCAAAAGGAGAACTTTCCATACCTTTTGAAACCTTTCTCACCCAAGTGTAACAAAATGAAGATAAAGATTCAGCCCAATATTCATGTGGCAAATGTGAACTCAGCAATTGTGCTTCCATGCCATTCTGCAATTCTTTGTTCACCTTTACACACATACTTTTGTTCCATGAAGCTTCTGAAATAGCAATCTTATGTTCTATCCCTTGTTTCTCAACGAAATCTTGAAAATCCTGTGAAAGGAAAATTGGCTTTTCATCTGTGAAAAGATAATCAATATTAGCAACATGAACATTCTTAACCTTATCACAAAACTCTTTAAACCTTGCTAAGGTTTCTCTGGGTGATCCCAATACATAAATCCATACATATTGAGAGTAGTGATCAACAAATACAAGATAGTATTTTTGCATTGCCTCTAGATGGTGCTAGAGGACCAATTACATCAGCATACACTCGCTGAAAAACACTATTAATCTTAGGTGCCTTTTTATCCTTGGCTCCGTCCGATATACCTGCAAGAGAAAGCATTTTGACTCACATGCTGTGCACATTTTGTAATCATTCTCATCAAAAGTCAACAGATACAGTCCGTCTTTCTCTCTGGCAGAAAGATACAGCTCTCCATCTTTAAAGATTTTGCAACTCTGCTTATCATAGGACAACACCAGTCCCTTCTTAGTTATCTGAGAAACACTCAGCAAATTGAACTTTAGATCAGGAACAAAATAAACATTATTTATAGTTAAGTTCAGGCTTTCCAAATACACAGTCCCGATCCCAGTCGTTTCCATCTCCTGGCCATTGGCCTGTTTCACAGTGAAGCGTTGCTTCTCAAACGTAGAAAACAATTCCTGGCGTGATGCCATGTGCTGGGTCGCTCCCGTGTCCAAAACAAACACGTTTTCCACCGATGATGTGGCTTTTGGCGACAGCAAAGCCTTAGCTGGTCTTGCCTGCGACTTGGCACGACCTTTGCCTGAAACCTCAGGCTTTGCAGAGCTCCCTCTAGCTCCTTTCTGTTGACGTGGCTTCTTACAGTTCCTCTGAATATGCCCAGTCTGGCCACAATTGTAACAACGAACAGCATTCAGAGCTACAGCTTGCTCTTCTCTGGCTATAGCAGTGGGGGTGCTTGAACTCCGAGCTTCACTCCCCCCATTAGCAACAGCTATTGCAGCAAGTCTGTCTCTCTCATTAAGAACAACAGAACAAATCCTCTCCACCGTAAGATCCCTGGCAGGTAGAGAACCAAGTTGACTTGCAACAGTCTTATAAGTCCGATTAAGGCTGTTAATTATCATAAAGCAAAATATCTCTTCCTGAAGAGGGAAATTGCGTTGCGCCATCTGCTGGCGTAAGAATTTCATCTCTGTCAAATGCACCTGTACATCTCCCTCAGGCGCCAGACGCATGTTTGTCAGCTTTTCAAAGTGCAGCAGCGCAGTACCTGCGGCATCCCTTTGATGGATTCTCTGCAGCGTTTCCCAAACCTCACGCGCGAATTGCAAATCTTCTATATGCACGAGCTGCTCATCAGAGACACACAGAATAATAGCCGACCTGGCTTTCACATTCTGAGAATTCCAAGCTGCTGTGGGTGCAGCTGGGATAGGATTTTCAATCACTCCAAACACCCTCTGACTCTGAAGCAGGGCTTTCATTTTCACAGACCATGAAGAATAATTGTCATTAGTCAGGGAAGGTGGGTAAGGTAAGCTTCAGCTTTCAGCTACGAGCTGAAAAAAATCCAAAAGTCTATGAGCTGTTTACAAGCTGCAAGCACCTGCAGCTAGCTCCGCTTGGAAAGTCCCTTCCAACAGTCCTTTGCAGCCTCTGAGCCTTTTTACTGCTCTGGCTTGCTTCCCTTTGCTTTTGAAGCTAACAAGCTCATAAATCAGCCCCAGAATGTACACACGTCTTGTCGGCAGGCAGCAGCAGTTCTTATCAGCTCCCCTGGAATGCGTGGAATGTGGCGTTCTCTGACTCTGTTTTAATCCAAAAACAGAAGCCTTTCTCAGTGAACCAGAGAAACCGTTTAATCCGCGTTCACAATGCAGTCAGCAATCCTTCACTCAGAGGTCCGTGGAATGTCGTATATCAGCAAAAACGTCTCCACCAGCCGTCCTTAGTCGTTACTTTGTAGCCACCATCCACGTGCTACCACTTTTTGCTTCCAGAGGATGGTTTCGATCCAGGGACATCTGCTACCACACGTTGGAAAACAAGCCCCCTCGAGAGAGGCTTGCAACTCTCCCAGGCTCCCGGGCTTATTTACCGGTGATCTGCCCTGGCTGCAATCCCTGCAGTCCAGGAGATCTAGATAGGCGACATTTCCCAGCGTGGAAAATGCACATCCCCTTCCCTCCTTGCATCCCAGCAAGGGAAAGAAGATAGTCAGAAAGTCTTTTACATCTTGTTTATTTCTGACTGTGCAACTCTACAAAAAACATGTCCGAACAGTTCAGTGTTCAGCAAGCGACTCAAACTTCCTTTACATACGCAACAGGAAGGTCTCATATTACACACAGAACAAAGGCTTGTGAAGCCTGTGAACTTCCGGGAAGATTCTTTCCCACAGCTAGCCACATCATGTGATGTTTTCACTGAGCTGCCAGTTTGCAGCTGCGTTGCACTCATATCGTAACAATGTGTTGACAAAAATCAGCTGATAATGCCACAAAAATGTAATCGATTTTGTCACAAGATCTGATTTTTTTTTTCAAATCAACATAGCACAAAAACCTGACCTGATGGAGAGAAACGGATGCCATTTCCTGATTCAGCAGTGCAAAAATACCCGAAATCAATTGTAGAAATCTAGACAACATTCAAAAAGTAAAAAATTGTTGCCCAGTGTATCTGTCCCCAGTGGAGAGGGGCTCATAATCTGTGCTTGACCTGGTCTTGAGCTGAACTGGGGGGGGGGGGACGCAGCCCTATAATATTTTTTAAAGGCTTGGCCACAGTAGAAATAGAAGAAAAAATGAGGGAGGGAAATCCTACTTCTGAGTGTTTGCAAAATGCGTTTCCCTCTCCATTTCGTAACCACAGTTCCACCTCCTTCCAAATCAGGAGGTTTGAGAAGAGGTGGGTTTCCAGTTGAGAAACAGCGTCATCCGCACAGGCTTGAGATGCCGCAGCACTCTTAGGCTATGTACACATTGCCGTTTACTCTGGCTCCCACAACTGGTTTCTGAAACCAAGCGCACATGATGTTTGCCACAATCCATCTGCATCCTGTAGCTTCTTGAGAAATATTGCTGTTTGATACATTTCAAAAAGCCATTATACATGCACAAATGGCAGAGCATGTGCAGTTGACAGCTTCATTGAATAGGAGTTTGGAGGTTTGGGATAACAAATCAGGTACAGTGGTGCCTCGCAAGACGAAAAGAATCCGTTCTGTGATTCTCTTCGTCTAGCGGTTTTTTCGTCTTGCGAAGCAAGCCCATTGACAGATTAGCGCTATTAGTGGCTTTTAGCGGCTTTTAGCGGCTTTTAGCGGCTTATCAGCTGATCGGATCAGCTGATAAACGGCTTAGCGGCTTAGAAAAAGGGGGGGAAGGGGAAAAAACCCACAGGAATTCGCAAGACATTTTCGTCTTGCGAAGCAAGCGCATAGGAGATTCGTTTTGCGAAGCACCTCCAAAACGGAAAACTCTTTCGTCTAGCGAGTTTTCCATCTTGCGAGGCATTCGTCTTGCGGGGCACCACTGTAGTATCTGATAGTAGATCAAAGGAAAATGCCCGGGTCATGTGGGCAGTGCACCCAGTGAATCAGAACGCTTCCTGGAGTGTTAACTCTTGACTGTCCAGAACCACAACAAGTTTCCCACAGCCATTTTACAGGATCATGTTGTCCAATTGTTAATTGGCTGAGTATTTTGAAGAGCATAGGTTTTTATTGCATATTATCATTCTAATTGCATTTTGTAGATGAACCGCATCATTATACTTCTGGAAGTGTTGGTAAATCACTGTCAGTCTTAGGTCTTTTGCCTTGATGGACAAACCTTACCAATAATTTTAAGAGTTTCAGTCAATATACAAATAGGAATAGTCTGAAATGAAAACAATTTTTGTAATACCATCATTTTTACCAATAACACTCTTACCATTCATGATAGGCTTAACTTGGGTCTATTACTTATGGTCTTTAACAATATTTTTAGTAATGGTAAAATAGTACTTTTAATGAGTTTTACCCAAGAATTCCTAGATATTTTACACGCTGTGGATGGATCTTAAAGCCTCTGATCACTTTGAATGTATCACAATTTACAGGATAAACTAAAACACAACTACTTGTTCAGGGATAGCCCAGCAATTTTACCATATGCTTTCCATCTCCCTTATGGCCTCTGGCAGTGATTATTCTGGATCAGAGATCATCAGTGCGATATAATCAGCAAATAAATTGAGAGGGTAAGTCTGACCGTTGCGCAGATGACGTCACCACCACCCTGTCTTTTTAAACAAGTGTTATTTGTTTTTTGAGAAATCAGTAAACAAATTTAACAAAATACAACTTGCCAGTTGTTCCCTCAATGTCAAATTTTCAATGTCATTTTCTCCTGCTAACTCAACAGCCCATATGCGCGTATATCATGAGGCAAGTGTCAGACCCATCACCAAATTTCCAGCATTTAGCTTTTTGAGGCCAACTGAAGTTTATTCTAGTGTTTAGCTTCTGCTTAACTGAAGAAGCTAGCTGTCTGTGAGTTCAGCCAGTTGTGTTTTGTTGGAGGGAGAGAAGGGAAGGTGGGATAGGGTATTCCATGTGAAGACATAGGTTTACTAGCCACGAATTTAGTGACAGGGTTGGTTGATTTAAAAGTGCAAGCTTGTATTGAAAAATATGTCTAATACCTCCCTCTTTTTCATAAGCAAATTACTTTAAAAATAATGCAGTTGGTGTAGTGGTTTGGAGTTACTTGTGCGTAAACTGTCCCCGTTTGGGAGCTTAACGGCCTGGGTTAAACCGTCTTGACTGCACAGCCCATTTCCGCGCGGCTGCCTCAGTCGCTAGCAGAATCTGTCTGTGGGCGTTTCTTAAACCTTTGCCAGCATAAAAGCTGTTTGACACCCAATCGTCTCCGCCTCTCATTGCGCGGGAGTCTTCTGTGCAGGGAGGACGTGGGTAGTGGAGGACCAGTGCTCTCTTCACTGACGTCCAGGGAAGAATCCCGGAGCCCTTTCCCCTCTTCCCCCATTTGCTCTCCTGGATCCTTGGTGTTACGCTGATTTCCTTCCCCCTCTATCAAGCTGCGCCTCCCCCTTGTGCTGGTACCTTCTCCTGCAGAATCGGAGAGCCTCTCCTTCTCCCGTTGCTCCGATGTCAGTTTCCTGACAGTTGGGTTTGTTCATCTCTTCCAAGATTAAATGTCATACTCTACTCAACCTACTATGGGGAAAAGCTATAAATATAAATCCGTTCTGTGATTCTCTTCGTCTAGCGGTTTTTTCGTCTTGCGAAGCAAGCCCATTGACGGATTAGCGGATTAGCGCTATTAGCGGCTTTTAGCGGCTATTAGCGGCTGTGCTGGTCCCGGGGGGGGGAAAGGTACTAATACCGTAGCCGAAGTTCAGTCCAGAGTCACCAGCAGGGTAGACGATCACTAGATGAGACGCGAGGTCCGAAACAGGGAGCCGGGGGGGGGGTGAGCAGGAACGCTGGTAGGGCAGCAGCAGGAAGCCAGGCGGGTAACAGGAACACTGGTAGAGCAGAAGCAGGGAGCCAGGCGGGGAACAGGAACACTGGTGGGTCAGCAGCGGGCAGCCGGGCGAGGAACAGGAACACCGGAGAGTCAGGAGCAGAAAGCCGGGCGAGGAACAGGCACACTGGGAGTGCAGATCTAGGTCTGGGTAAAGCAGGTACTCCACAACGACGTTGCTCCCGCAACCTGGGACCGGGCTGCCTGACCTTTATCTTCTTCTAAGGACGGGGGCGGTCCCAGCCCCCAGGAGCCCCGCCTCTCCTGGCCTTAAGGCGAGCACTCCTCCTGGGAGAGACCAGTTCCCTTCGCCTCTCTGCCCTAAGCCTCTGCAGTTCAGGAGAGGCCGAAGGGTTACTGGGCCCCGGGGGAGGCTCACCTGTAGCCACTGAGTCCTCCAGCACCTCTGGGGCCAGAATGGTCTCACCTGGTGCCTGCCCCTGAGGATCTGGCACAGGTGCAGGCTCCTCAGCATCTAGGCCTTGCCCCAGTTCAGCCGGCCCTGGAGGCGGGGACTCCTGTGCCGGTTGGGATTCCTCCGGTTCACTCTCAGACTCGGAATCCCAGGCCATCACAGCGGCTTTTAGCGGCTTTTAGCAGCTTTTAGCGGCTTTTCATCTTATCGGATCAGCTGATAAGTGGCTTAGCGGCTTAGAAAAAGGGGGGGAAAGGGAAAAAAACCCGCAGGAACTCGCAAGGCATTTTCGTCTTGCGAAGCAAGCCCATAGGAGATTCGTTTTGCGAAGCACCTCCAAAACGGAAAACTCTTTCGTCTAGCAGGTTTCCCGTCTTGCGAGGCATTCATCTTGCGGGGCACCACTGTATACTGCTACTTCAACAAGCTCAAGGGAAATAAAGCTATTAACATGTATTTATCTCCAATAAAACTTCTACATTTGATTGCATCATGTGTGGGATTGTTGTTGTGACTTCCTGAGCTGTAAATCTAAGAATCGGTGCTGGAAACTTCCTGTTAATATTTGCACATTAAAAATGCTGTTAATTCACCAATGGAAGCAAAGGCCCAGAAAAAACTAAATAAGGATACCAAATGGTTGAGATATTATGATTTATTAATAGAAGAAGAAGAAGGTTACAAATTAAAACCATTTGATCAAGTTAAAGATAAGTTAAACTGGTTACATTATCACCAGATTAATGAATTGTATAAATTGAATAAGAAAAATGGTTTTGCTTTTGAAAAATTAAGTTGGAGACGGAGTTGTTGGATACTAAAGGTTAAAATTTATCTAAAATGTACAAGTTATTGTTGGAGTGGCATACAAAAGATGAACAAGTTAAATCTGTGATGATAGATTGGGCAAGCAATGTAGAACATAATATAATGTTTTGAAGATTGGGAAAGATTGTGGAAGAAAGGGGTCAAGTTCACCGCATGTACTGTGTTAAAGGAAAATATACTGAAAATGATGTACAGATGGTATTTGACTCCTGTAAAATTAGCAAAGATATATCATAACTGTGACAATCTATGTTGGAAATGTAAAGAAAAGGAAGGAACTTTTTATCATATGTGGTGGACCTGTCCCAAGGGGAAAGACTTCTGGGAAAAGATTTATAATGAATTGGAAAAAAATGTTGAAATATACATTTATAAAGAAGCCAGAGCCCTTTCTTCTTGGAATAACAGGTTTGGAATTGCCCAAGAAAGATGTTAAATTATTTTTGTATGCCACAACTGCAGCAAGAATTTTGTTAGCGAAATAACAAATCAGGTAATATTGGGGGGGGAGCAGGTAATGGTGTGTACAGCAACATAAAATGCAGCTTGAAACACAGTGTGTGTATGTGTGTGGGAAATTACTTTCCTGTATTTTAAGCTGCTAATGTGTACATGTCATTAGATACTAGGCCTGGGATGTGACTCTTCATGTTGCTAGATTGCATCCTGCATCATTCCTGGCCATGGGCCATGCTTGCTGGGTGTGGGGTGGGAACTGGGAGTTCAGCAACACTTGGAGAGCCACAACTTCTTCACTCTTCTAAGCAGATCAATCCAGATGTTTGGTTCAAAACCTCGGTCTTTTTTAAACATGATCACCTTCCTTACGCTTTCCAAAATGCCACAACTGCACGCCTGCATAACTCACTGAAATTTAAGTCAGCATCAAAATAAAACATAAACATCTGTCTGAAAGCCTGTGTTAGTTATTAAAAGCTCATGTTCTGCCATAATAAAGGTTTCTAAATTTAACAGCCCTTGTAGAAGACAATATGCATGTCATTTGGGGGGTCCTGGAACTTATAGCAGAGAAGCTGAATCTGTCTTCTTGCATCTGTCTTCTGAGAGGAAGATATAAGACAAACCTTTCTGCCTGAAGTAACTTTTGCAGAAAGGCAGTTTGAGGAACCGAGGCAAACAGTGGTGGTAAGTAATAAGTTCTACACCTAATAGGCAAAATAAAAACCAACAAATTGCCAGGTCTGGATGGTATCCACCTGAGAGTTCACAAACAACTCAAAGGTGAAATTACTGGTCTTTCAAAAAGAATATGTAACTTATCCCTAGTATCAGCTTTCATACCTGAGGACTAGAAAGTAGCCAATGTAATACCAATTTTTGAAAAAGGGATCCAGGAGGAATTCTGGAAATTATAGGTTAGTTAATGTATTTTGTTGATGGACAGTGTTGTTAAAGATAAAATAGCACTGTGTAAGGAAGAAGAAACCTTGTTGAAGCAGAACAAGCATGGCTTCTGCTAGGGGAAGTCCTATAGAGAGTGTCAACAAGCATACTGATAGAGGTAATGTGGTTGATGCAGTGTGTTGGACTTCTAAAAAGCTTTCAGCGAAGTACCTTACCAAAAACTGAGTAAACTTAACAATCATGAAATGAGAGGTGAGGTATTGATCAGAAACAGGTTAAGTAACAGAAAGTAGAGCATAGGAGCAAATGATGGCAGGATGTAGAAAATGGAGCCCACCAAGGATTGATACAAGGTGAAAGACTTCTGGGAAAAGATTTATAACGAATTGAAAAAAATGTTGGAATATACATTCATAAAGAAACCAGAGGCCTTTCTTCTTGGAATAACAGGTTTGGAATTGCCCAAGAAAGATGTTAAATTATTTTTGTATGCCACAACTGCTGCTCGTATTTTGTTAGCTAAAAAATGGAAAACCCAAGAATTACCAACGATAGAAGAATGGCAGATGAAGATGATGGATTTTTCAGAGCTAGCCTACCTAACCGGAAGAGTCCGTGACCAGAAGGAGGAGGAGTATCAGGAAGAGTGGATTAAATTTAATGATTACTTAGTTAAATATGTTAAGTTAAATTAACTGAAAACAGCTTGCAGATACTTAATTGGCTTAGGATTTTATTTATGTTAAGTGATGAATTAATATGTTTAATTTCATAAAGTGAAGATCTAAGGATGCTAATGTTTAAGTTAAATTTTATAAGAACTGTGATTTGGAAAACCGTTAAAAGGATGTGCAATGAAATTCAACCAAGGGGAAGCGAGGAAGTCACTTAACAATGTTAATAAGTGTAATTTTCAATAAGGTTATGATTTATGTTTGTTTGTCTTATGTGTTTGTTTATAATGTTGTGAAAACCAATAAGAAAATTGGGGGGGATGCTGTTAATTGTGTGCATGTGTGTGTAGAAAACAACTACACCTTATAAACAGAAATGGGAATGAGAGTGCAGAATACAAATAATTACAAATGACACTTCTATGGCAAATTGTTCCTGTGTTGGCTCTAAAGACTGAAAGCATATTTTGCAAATCAGCACTGTCACGCTATGTGTTTCCATTGCCCCTGCTGCAACATATGAACAGCCTGCTATAGAGATAAGGAGTGTTCAGGTATTTGCCTGAACTCTCAAACTCTGTATCCAAGGACAAAAGCAGGGGTTTGCATGGCAGCCCCACTCCCAAGGTGCACTGTGCCCAGTGTTAAGTGGGAAAGGTATATCGGAGTCCTCAATGTGAGATATTCTATGTTCAAGAAAACAGAAGTTTTTAAAAAAGCCCTGCAGACCTTTCTTGCTCCACACAAGGGAGGTTGGGGATGTTAGGATATTTCCGTTCCACCTTAAGAAGGGAGCAGGTTGTTGTGTCACAGCCTGCGTATTTCCTGTTCACAGGATGTTTCTGTTTTTGTATATAGCTTTTGTTCCTCTCTGTGCCTGGACATCGAAGCAGGCAGTCATGTTTTTTCTTTGTTCTGACCAACGCTGAATAAAGTTGTAAATAATGCTCTTCTGAGTGCATCTTTCATTGTACAAACTCTGCTGAAAGAGCGTGCACAAGCCCTGGAATGTGGCAAGCTATTTCTGAGGCTTGTGTCGCTAATTGACTGATACTGTATCTACGGGAGATCGATGGATCGTCTGGAATCGACGTGGAGGCATGATGGCCTTTGTCTCCCTGGCAGTATCCCAACAGGGGACACAGCAAGGGTGCTGCACGAAAGGATGTTCAAGCATGTCCACATTTGTCTGCTGCTCAGAGTTACATGATTCACACAACCAAGTTAATGCCTGTAGTATTGAGGACAGGTGTCAGCAAACTTTTTCAGCAGGGGGCCGATCCACTGTCACTCAGACCTTGTGGGGGGCTGGACTATTTTTTGGGGGAGAACAGAACAAATTCCTATGCCCCACAAATAACCCAGAGATGCATTTTAAATAAAAGGACACATTCTACTCATGTAAAAACACCCTGAGTCAGTGGGCCAGATTTAGAAGGCAATTGGGCCGCATCCAGCCCCCAGGCCTTAGGTTGCCTACCCATGATTTAGGACCTGGAGAGGAAACTTAACCCTACACACGCCCATGGTCCCAATGGAAATCACCTGCCAGAAGCTAATGGTTGCATGAAATGTGAGCTGCTCTTTGTACCAATGGAAGCTTCCCCCCAAATTTTTTTTTTATTGATTTTCAAAAAAAATAAATTAAACAAACAAACAAATCTCAGCCGTTTTTAAACCAATCTTAGTAACGTTAAGTGACTTCCTCATATCCCCCTAGTTGAATTTCAATGTCTATCATTTTAACGGTTTCCCAAAACCAATATTATAATAAAATTAACTTAATCTCTTAACATCTTTCTTTCTTTCTAATTTGGCATTAAACATATTAATTCATAACATTACATATTTAAATCCTAAGCCTATCTGATATTTGCAAGCTTTTCCAATTAAGTTAACTTGACATATTTAACTACCGTATTTTTTGCTCTATAAGACTCACTTTTTCCCTCCTAAAAAGTAAGGGGAAATGTGTGTGCGTCTTATGGAGCGAATGCAGGCTGCGCAGCTATCCCAGAAGCCAGAACAGCAAGAGGGATTGCTGCTTTCACTGTGCAGCGATCCCTCTTGCTGTTCTGGCTTCTGAGATTCAGAATATTTTTTATTCTTGTTTTCCTCCTCCAAAAACTGGGTGCGTCTTGTGGTCTGGTGCGTCTTATAGAGCAAAAAATATGGTAAATAGTCTTTAAATTTTGTCCATTCTTCCTGGTACTCCTCCTCATTTTGGTCGCAGACTCTTCCGGTCAGGTCGGCTAGCTCCGAAAAGTCCATCATCTTCATCTGCCATTCTTCCACAGTTGGTAGTTCTTGCGTTTTCCACTTAAGAAAATTGAAGAGAGAGAAAAAGGATTGATACAGGGACCTGTGCTTATTTTATTTTACTTTTTACTTCCCTGGATACTCCACCCAAATACATTATGAAAAGCAGTGTTCTCATACATGCACCTCAACTTTTAACAGTATACATCTGTAAAACACATTCTTATTAAGTGGTCCACAAGTTAGTAGAAACCTTTGAAACGAGTCTTTGTTTTTCTGGAGAGGACCTGTGCTTTTTAACTTGTTCATAAATGATATAGAGTTAGGGATGAAAAGTGAGGTAGCCAAGTTTGCTTATGATATTGAGCTGTTCAGGGTCATTAATAAGGGATTACAAAGATCTCCTAAAATATATCTCCAAATTGAGCAAATTGACAGTTAAAATTGTTGGTTCAAGTTAAAAAATAGGTATATAGAAAGCATAATTCCCTGGATACCAAGATCTAAGTCAGAGGCAAGTACTCTTTGATGAGAGAACCCCATGGAGATATGGGCTGTTAAGACCTTTAAAATAAGCCCTTCCAAGTTCCTTCCAAAGCTTCCCACTTCCCCTAGCATAGAAAAAGGCCACTCATTTGGTAAGCTAATGTGGTGGTCACATGGGATTACTATGAGGAATTATGAAATATGGAGCAAGCCATTGTGTCTGCAATGAAAGCATTGCGTTGACTGAGCTTGGGTCATTGACAATAATTTCTGAAAAGCCACCTCTATTGGTCTGTCTCCCCCCCCCCAACTGTATTACCTGGGTTATGAAGGCGCCCAAAAGATTTTAAAGCAAAGATTATGGGATAATGCACACAGTGACTTGCGATCTCGATCACACGCAGTCTGTAGTCCTCTGGCAGTAGGAGTTCAATATGGGTATGTCTTTAAGTTAACATCTTACATTAAAAACCTGACAGTACCAAACTACCGAAGGCTTTTCACCAAAGCCAGACTAAATGTCTTTCCCTCTGCAGTGTTGGATGGCAGGTTGAGAGGAGTTCCCTACCAGGACAGACTTTGCTCGTGTGCTCAAGACATCGATTCCATAAAACATATTTTGCTGCGTTGTGCAAAATATGAGCAGGCCAGGGCTGAACTGATACTACCCTTGCTGGTACCTTTCCCGGGAAAATCAGAGGTTCACTATGTCAGGTTCCTACTGGAAGACCGGACAAATGCTAGAAGGTTAGTGGCAAAGTTTTTATCGGTGGTTGCAAGAACAAATGAGCCCTATATTCTAAACAAAATGCTTGATTAACCTGGAGGTAGGCTGTATGAATTGTGTATTGATTTGTAATGATTTGTTGAGTCTCTGGACCGTAATAAAGATTGATTGATTGATTGATTGATTGATAATTTCTGATCAAATCCCACAAGCCTTTGCATCTCTGCCATTTTCTCTACTGCCCATTTCTCTACGCCTGACAGGCACATATAAGCATTCTAAACACAGGCCAGTTGTTCACCAGGCATCCTGGGTCATAAAGATAGAAGATAGCTTTTGATGTAGTTTTTGTTAATCTTTAGATAGATCTTAAGGGCCAGGAACAGAGTTTATACGGAGATGATAAATGCGTCTTTCTTTCCTATGGGTTTATGACCTCTGGGGGTACAAGGCATTCCTCCTTGGTTCCTGTTTATTTAGCTTAACCACGTATGCATGCTCAAGTAGGAAATAGTTTCTTTGTAGTTAAAAGGATTTCTTCTGATCTGACTTTGTCCCACGTGGGGTTTTTTGAAATGCTCAGAGGAAATCTGAAATGCTCAGAGGAAATCTGATTGGTTCTTATGAACACTGTGTAAAAAGTTCTTCCGGAGGCGGCGCGAAACGGCAATGGCGGTCCTCTTCGGTCTCTGAAGAGGGGCTCCGCAGAAAAGGGTCGTTCGCTGCGGCACAGCGACGACCCACCAAGAAAAACCACGGGCAGAGTGAGCCCGTGGCCGTGGGACTCGGCGGGCACCTGGAGCGACCCCCAAAACGAAGATGGAACCCCGTAAGGGGCTCTGGAAGCGCGGAGGGGAAGCGGTGCTGTGAGTCCATCGCTCTTTCTGTGGGAGTGAAGTCGCGCGGCTGCTGCTGATGAGCGCCGACCTTTCTTCCTGAAACATCAGGCTCCAAACTACTTACTCGTGAGTAAGGATCAACTTTTTTGGGACTAAAAATTTTAAATTTGGCTGAAAGCGGGAGACGAAAAACAGGAAGTCCGTCTCCCGGCAGTGCTTAAGATCAAAGGCAAAGAACTTAACAAGCTGGAAGCAGTTTAAAAGGATTACAAAATTTGGGACTATCGTGCGCTAGTGGAATTGGTTTACAAAAGGGGTAAGATAAGCCTCTTTTTCTCTTTTTACTATAGTGTATTGGATTTTAACTTTAATTGGGACTTTCCTCCCCTCTATGGATTACAAAAAGCTAAGATACCAAGCATCGGACTGACAGGGGGAAAAAAGGACTGCCGGTGTGGAAAATGTATTTTAAAATAGAAACTGTTACAATTGAGTGTTACTGGAAGATACAATAAAGAAACTGTAACTTGCATCTTTTAGGAGAGACTTCGTTGCAACTTTGGAAGTGCTCTGTAAGTTAAAAAAGCTTAAAGGAATATTAGCAAATTGTTTGGGACTGCAGGGACTTTAATGGTGGACAAATTTCTTTTCTTTCTTTCCTGAATTGCAACAACACTCCCCCTTGTGGAGCTTTGGATTTACAACTGCCTGGGAACAAACTTTATTTTGACTCTCTGTTGCTTTTTTATTTACATCTGGGAACTGTCTTTCCCATGGGATAATACAAAACTTGACCTTGACTCATGGACAGGTGTGGAATGAGTGGCCAACCGAAAACAAGAGCTGCAAAAACGAAAGCAAGGCAAGCCCAACTTCTGCAAACAACTTTGACTACTCAGACACGTAGATCATCGGTCCCAGCTGTTTTAGAAACACAAGAAAAGGAAGCTGAGCAGCCAGCACCAGAGGATATGGCTGAAGGAGGGTCTGATACCTTCTTAAAACAAATGCTAGAACAATTTGCAATCTTGAATAAGAAGGTAGATGACCAATCGGCAAAAATTGACCAAGCTACATCCTCTATTACCAAACTGACTGACCAAGTTGCACAACATTCACAAGTAATTGGGAATCTCAAGGAAGCAACTGTGGAAAATCGGAAACTGGCTGAGGCAGCCAATTTAAAGGCAGACCAAGCAAATCAGAAGGTTGAGGCGATAAAAGGGGAGGTAAGGCCGCTCCACAAGCATATTAGTGACCAGCAGGCCTACCTGTCTATGGTGGAATTGAGAAATCGGGAAAATAATTTGAGATTAAGATCTATCCCAGAGCTTGAGAAAGAAGATTTGATTGACTATTTGACAGTAGAATTTTCCAAGTTCTGGGGTATAGAAGTAGACAAGGATTTTAAAATAACAACTGCGTTTAGACTGGGAAGAGTTGCAAGGAAGGACAGGCCCAGAGACTGTCTGATCATTCTGAGATCCAAGCAGGAGAGAGACAAAATATTAGACCTCCATTTTAAGAAATCACTTGATATTCAAGGTAAAAGAGCGGAAATCTACAGAGATATACCAAAACAACTTTTGGACCTTAGAACTGCTTACACTGATTTAGCAAGACTACTGAGAGGCAACGCGATTCCTTACAGGTGGGAGTTTCCCCAAGGTTTATCTTTTAACTACAAAGGAAAGAAAGTTAAAATTAAAACAACAGAAGACAACCAGAAGTTCCTGCACAACCACGGAGAGGACCTGCAGAAGGGAGTAGCTGGTCCTTGGCCACCGCCACAATCTGGAATAGTACCAACTCCTACACCTCCGGGTCCGGACGAAAAGAAGGACACCCCATAAAGAGGAACAACAGATTGATTCAGGATGTCTCTGCAGCTGTACAGTTGGAATATTCATGGAGCAAACTCCCCGGAAAAAAGAAGAAGGATCTTCCATATTTTGAAAAAAAGAACATTTGGATGTTATTTGCTTGCAGGAAACGCATGTGACTAGACTCCACAGGAAAGTGTTAATTAATAGAAGACTAGGCCAAGAATTTATTTCTTCAGACAGAGTTAAAAAGAGAGGCGTGGTGATCTATGCAAAGGAGAACCTGTCACCGAAATTTTTGTTTAAAGATGAGCAAGGAAGAATTTTGGCAATTGAAATACAAACTCAAGGAGAAAAATTTTTGATATTAGGAATTTATGCACCAAATGAGGGGAAATTGGAATTTTCTAAGAAGCTGCATGGGACATTGCTGGACTATCTGGACTATTCCAACATCATTATGATGGGCGATATGAATGGGGTGGTCTCTACTCATATGGATAAGTCACAAAATCAAAATCTAACCAAAGACGGCAGACTACCAAAAACTTTTTTTGAACTAACCAACAATATGGATTTGATTGATATTTGGAGGACAAGGAACCCCTTAGGTAAAGAAGGAACATTCTTTTCTGAGGCCCACCTGTCATGGACAAGAATCGACCAAATTTGGACAACTAGAGGGCTGGCACCTAAGACTAAAAGAGTGGAAATCTGCCCAAAGACTTGCTCCGACCATAATGCTTTGAAAATGGAATTGAGACTTACTCCGGCTGGTTCCTTCAGATGGAAAATGAATGACAACTTACTAAGAGATCAAGAGATTGTAAAGAAGGCCCAAAAAACTTTAAAGGACTATTTTGAAATTAATTTGAACACCTCGGTGGAAAAGAGAACAATCTGGGACGCAAGCAAAGCTGTAATGAGAGGGTTTCTGATACAACAGAATACGATCAAGAAAAAATTTTGGAACGGAAAAAAGGATAAGATACTAGAGAAGATAAGAGATGGAGAGAAAAAATTGAGACTAAAACCCAAATCAAAAGAGATCTTAAGAGAAATCAAATTCCATCAAGCACAATATGCGAAACTGATAAATCAAGAAGTGGAATGGAGAATTAAACAAATGAAACAAAGATCATTTGAATCGGCGAATAAATGTGGGAAACTGCTAGCATGGCAGTTGAAAAAGAGACAAAAATTGAACTTTGTTACTAATTTAGAGGTTGAAGGGAGAAACATACAGAAACCAGATGAAATTAGAAAGTGTTTCCAGAAATATTTCAAAAAACTATATATGCAAGGGCCTGAGGAAGTGTCCGAGATAGATCAATTCTTAAACGGTAACGGCCTACCAAAACTATCTCAGGAGAAGAGATCAATCTTGAACTATAAAATAACACAACAGGAAATTGAGGCTGCCATTCAGAATATGCAACTAGGCAAATCTCCAGGCCCAGATGGACTTACCTCCAAGTATTATAAGATATTAAAAGAATATTTGACACAACCACTAATGGAGGTTTGTAACCAGATTATGGAGGGAGGGAGGGCACCGGAAACGTGGAAAGAAGCTTTCATCACATTGATACCCAAAGTGGAAACTGAGAAGACTCAGCTTAAGAACTACCGTCCCATCTCACTCCTAAATGTGGATTACAAAATTTTTGCGGACATTCTAGCAAGCAGATTTAAAAAGGTATTAAATGAAGTAATTCATAAGGACCAGGCAGGCTTTCTCCCAGGCAGACATTTGTTGGACAATACCAGGAACATTATTGATATTCTGGAACTCTTGCAAACCAACATTAACACTAAAGCAGTGTTAATCTTTATTGATGCGGAGAAGGCCTTTGACAACATTTCCTGGAAGTTTATGAAGAAAAATTTGGAAGGGATGGGAGTGGGACGGGGGTTTGAAAATGGTATAGAAGCAATTTACTCAGAACAAAAAGCTAAGTTGATAGTGAACAATGTGGTGACAGAAGAGTTCAAAATTGAAAAAGGAACATGACAGGGGTGCCCCCTATCCCCCCTATTATTTATCTCAGTCCTGGAGGTGCTTTTGAATATGATTAGGGAGGACCGGCTGGTGCAAGGGGTACGGGTCGGAGTGAAACAATACAAACTGAAAGCTTTTGCAGATGACCTGGTTTTAACACTACAGGAGCCAGAACCCAGTACAAAAAGAGTTTTAGAACTGATTCATGAGTTTGGTCGGGTGGCGGGATTTAAGTTGAACAAACAAAAAACTAAGGTTTTGGGGGAAAACTTGACACCTTTAGAAACAGAAGGGTTCCAGAAGGAAACAGAGCTAAATGTGGTTAAAAAAGTGAAATATCTGGGGGTCAACTTGTCCTCCAAAAACTTGAACTTATTTAAAGACAACTATGAAAAATGTTGGTCAGAAGTTAAAAAGGACTTGGAATCTTGGTCAAGACTGAAACTTTCCTTGTTGGGTCGAATAGCAGCTATAAAAATGAATGTGTTGCCAAAGATGTTGTTTTTGTTTCAAACCCTACAGATCGTGGACAGAGTGGAATGTTTTGGAAAGTGGCAGAGGGATATCTCAAAGTTCGTTTGGCAGGGCAAAAAGCCCCGAATAAAGTTTAAAATACTAACAGATGCAAAGGAAAGAGGGGGGTTTGCCCTGCCAGACTTAAGGTTATATTATGAAGCTGCAGCCTTCTGCTGGATGAAAGATTGGATGCTTTTAGAGAACACGGATGTCCTAGATCTGGAAGGGTTTAATAACTCGTTAGGATGGCACGCATATTTGTGGTACGACAAGGTAAAGACTCACAAAATGTTCAAAAACCATATTGTTAGAAAAGCAATATTTATGGTCTGGACAAAATATAAAGACTTATTAAAGAGTAAGAGTAAAGAGGTGGTTATCACCAGTGGAGGCTAAGGCCCGAAAAAAACCCAATATGGAGGCCGGCTGGCCGAAATATGGGGAAATAGTAGAAAAAATTGGAGATAATTGGAAGTTACAGAGCTATGAAAAACTAAAGAATAAGATGCAAGATTGGTTTCATTATGCTCAAATTCAGGAGGTTTTTAAGTTGGATAAGAAAACAGGATTCCAGGTGGAAAAATCGAAACTAGAGACAGAACTGTTAGAACCAAAGACTAAGGTACTTTCGAGAATGTATAACTTGCTGCTTAAATGGAACACTCAGGATGAGACAGTTAAATCAGCCATGATAAAATGGGCTCAAGACATTGGGTACAACATTATGTTTGAAGACTGGGAAAGGTTATGGACCACCGGTATGAAATTTACGGCATGTAATGCCTTGAAAGAAAACATTATGAAAATGATATATAGGTGGTACATGACCCCAGTCAAGCTTGCTAAGATATACCATTTCTCTGATAATAAATGCTGGAAATGTAAAGAGTCTGAAGGGACATTCTTTCACCTGTGGTGGACTTGTCCAAAAGTGAAGGTCCAAAAAAGGTGTTTAAGTACACCTTTCCTAAGAAACCAGAGGCCTTTCTCTTGGGCATTGTCAGCCAAAAGGTGTTAAAGAAGGATAGAACGTTTTTTATATATGCAACTACAGCAGCAAGAATTCTCATCGCAAAATATTGGAAGACTCAAGATTTACCCACACTGGAAGAGTGGCAGACGCAACTGATGGACTATATGGAATTGGCTGAGATGACTGCCAGGATCCGAGATTGGGAGAAGAAGCAATGGAGGAGGATTGGAAAAAATTCAAGGACTATTTACAAAAACTTTATAAGTTATACGAATCATAAGAATTCGCAGGATCTGGAAAGGTTAGCCCCAGCATCGAGATTGGGTGTTTTATGAAACTAAGTTACATTAATGAAAGGACTAACGTTTAAATTATAACATTATATTGGTTTTTGGAGTAAATGGACAATAAGTAATTTAAACTTAAATGTAACTATTTGAAAGTACAAAAGAATGCATGAAACAAGGTTATAATTTGCTGACATTTTTATTGTTAAGAATGCATGGTGAGGGGGATGTGGGGAAGTCCGGTAGAAGATTGAAAAAAGCTTTGAAATGATGAATCTTTCTTCTTTTCTGTTCTTTCTATTCTTGTTTCTTTGTATATCTGACTTGGTGTATCTATCTGGAAAAAATGTAATAAAAATATTTATTAAAAAAAAAAAGTTCTTTTGTGAATAAAATGACCTGGGCCAAGGGGTGGACAGTTGATTATTGGCACTTCCTCACAGAGTCTTGCTGGTGAAGCCTCGTGTTTATTTTATTAATCAAGAGTCCAATCCTTCCTTGCTTTTGGAGCACAACAAGTTAAAAATGGTTTACTTACACACTCTTACACAGGTTCATGTGCTTTACCATATAGCATTCAGAAAAGGTTGCACAGGCAGTAAAAGTTTAGTTGCAAAGCGGTGAAAGTCCCTAAATTGGTATAGGAGCTCAACAGAGGCTTGTAAGAGCCATGTGATCTGAGCTGCAGCAGCCAGCTAAGACTTTCTCACACATTGAGCTTCTCTGGTAAACAAAATGGGAACAATGGTTGTCTACCTAGTTCAGGCAGAGGCAAACTCAGCCCTCCAGATGTTTTGGGACTACAACTCCCATTATCCCTGACCACTGGTCCTGTTAGCTAGGGATGATGGGAGTTGTAGTCCCAAAACATCTGGAGGGCCAAGTTTGCCTCTGCCTGACCTAGTTCCTCCCAAGGTGAGCTAAGCTTGGCGGGACAGCTTGCAGTATGGTATTAACCCCTTCATGCATTAAGTAGACTTAAGCAGGTTGGTTATATGAGGCTGGTTATCCCACAGAAATGGCTAATGCAGTTCAGGGTAAACAAGTGTAAAGTGCTTCAAATCAGGACAAATAATCTTAATTTCACATATACATATCCTCATGGGGTCTAAACTGGTGGTGACTGACCAGGAGGAGCAAGTCTTTGAGGTTGTAGTAGCTAGTAAAGGTAAAGATACCCCTGCCCGTCCGGCCCAGTCATGTCCGACTCTAGGGTTGCGCGCTCATCTCGCTCTATAGGCCAGGAGCCGGTGCCGTCCGAAGACACTTCCGGGTCACGTGGCCAGCGTGACGAAGCTGCAGCTGGTGAGCCAGCACCAGCGCCACACACGGAAATGCCATTTACCTTCCCGCTATAAAGCGGGACCTATTTATCTACTTGCACTTAGGGGTGCTTTCGAACTGCTAGGTGGGCAGGAGCTGGGACCGAACGACGGGAGCTCACCCCGCCGCGGGGATTTGAACCGCTGACCTTACGATCAGCAAGTCCTAGGCACTAAGGTTTTACCCACAGCGCCACCGAAAATTTCAACCCAGTTGTCGTAGAAATAATAGTCCAGGGGGAAAGAATTAAAGTTATCGGCTTTTACGGGCCAAATGAAAAAAAAAGTGAATTTTATCAAAAGTTGGAATTCGATGGGGGATTTTATTGGAGATAAAATTATATTTTTAGGAGACCCAAATGGCGTGGTAAATCCTGATTTAGACAGATCCAAAAAGACTACTAAAAAGCAGCAAATAAAACTCCCCCAAACCATTTTTCAGTTAGTAGATTTGTTAAGTTTAGAGGACGCATGGAGAATACAAAATCCGACAGTGAAAGAATACACTTTTTTTCCCTACCCTAATGACTCGGCAGGAAGAATTGATACCATCTGGCTAACAAAAGATTTGACAGACAAAATATGTAAATCTGAAATTCAACCAAAGACAATAGCTGATCATAATGCAGTACAAGTAACGCTGACTTCGGGAAAGAGGAATTCTATAAGATGGGGATTAAATGAAACTTTATTGAGAGATGAAACAATAATAGAAAAAGCAAAAAAATACCTTAAAGGAATTTTTTGAACTGAATTTAAATAAGGGCACCGATTTAAAGATAGTCTGGGATGCTAGTAAAGCTGTCTTAAGAGGTTTCTTTATTCAACAAAACATAATTCAAAGAAAACAAAAGGGAAAAAACCAACAAGAAATCTTAGAGGAGATTAGGAAAAGCGAGCTGGAATTATACAAAAAACCAAATAGTGTAGAATTAAAAAGAAATATTAAGATCCTACAATCTCAATATTTAATGCTAATAAATGCAGAAATGGAATGGAAACTATGATTATTGAAACAAAAAACCTTTGAACATGCTAATAAACCAGGAAGGTTATTAGCATGGCAATCAAAGAAGAGAGAGGCAGAAAGGCTTATAAATAGAGTTAAGTGTGAAGGCAAAATAATAAACAACCCTAAAGAAATAGAGAAACAATTTGTCGAATTCTTTAGAGAACTCTATAAGGAAGGAAATGAAACATCAGAAGAAGTTAAAGAATATTTAGAACAGAACGGTCTTCTGAAACTTACTAAAGAACAAAAAGAACTGTTGAATGCCCTTATTACATTGTACGAAATTCAAAGAGCAATTAAGGAAGCAAAGATAGGAAAGTCACCAGGGCCAGATGGCTTACCGGCAATAGATTATAAAAAATTTGAGGACATACTGTCTGACCCATTAAGAAGTATCATGAACAACATCTTAAGATGGAACCATGCCGGACTCATGGAAAGACAGCCTTATTGCATTAATTCCAAAACAGGGAACGGACAATCTACTTATTAACAACTATAGGCCTATCACACTCCTAAATAACGATTATAAATTATATGCAAATATTTTAGCCGAAAGATCAAAAAAAGTCTTCCAGATGATTATACACAATGACCAAGCTGGCTTTTTGCCCGGGAGGCACATTTATAGCAACACTAGAAACATTATAAACTTATTAGAGTATTTAGACTTAAGAATAGAAAAGGCGGCAATCTTAATGGCCATAGATGCTGAAAAAGCTTTCGATAGGGTCTCCTGGAAATTTATGAAAGGTCTATTACACCATATGGATTTTGGTATGCAGTATATAAAATTGATTGAAGCAATATATTCAAAACAAAAAGCTAAAATCATAATAAATGGGAATTTCTCACAGGAGTGTGAAATCCGTAAAGGGGTCAGACAAGGTTGCCCACTATCCCCCTTAATTTTCATATTAACATTGGAAGTTTTATGTAAACAAATTAGGGAGGAAAAAGAAATAAAAGGGATTATGCTGGGAAATAGAAGTTACAAAATGAGGGCATTTGCTGACGATCTAATTATAACTACGGAGCAACCAAAACAGAGTTTAACAAAGGCGTTGGAAATAATATATGCCTAGGGTAAAGTTGCAGGGTTCAAACTGAATTTAAAGAAGACAAAACTATTACTTAAAAATTTGTCGCCAGATGAAAAAGCAGAATTAGAAAAAATAATACAAATTAAAGTCTACCCCAAAATCAAGTATTTAGGATTATGGATAACACCAAAGAATATTAACTTGTATGAAGATAACTACATTAATTGTTGGAAAGATATCAAAAGACAGTTGGAGACATGGACAAGCTTAAATTTATCATTCCTAGGCCGTATTTCGGTAATTAAAATGATAGTCTTACCAAAGCTACTCTTTTTATTCCAAATGATTCCAATTATAGGAAAGACCAGCAGTATTGACAAGTGGCAAAAAGAAATTTCTAAATTTTTGTGGAAGGGTAAAAGACCAAGAATAAAGCATAAGATATTAATAGATACTGTAGAAAGAGGTGGCTTCGGGTTACCGGATTTGAAGCTATATTCATAGAATCATAGAATCATAGAATCATAGAATCATAGAATCATAGAATCATAGAATCATAGAATCATAGAATCATAGAATCATAGAGTTGGAAGAGACCACAAGGGCCATCGAGTCCAACCCCCTGCCAAGCAGGAAACACCATCAGAGCACTCCTGACATATGGTTGTCAAGCCTCTGCTTAAAGACCTCCAAAGTAGGAGACTCCACCACACTCCTTGGTAGCAAATTCCACTGTCGAACAGCTCTTACTGTCAGGAAGTTCTTCCTAATGTTTAGGTGGAATCTTCTTTCTTGTAGTTTGGATCCATTGCTCCGTGTCCACTTCTCCGGAGCAGCAGAAAACAACCTTTCTCCCTCCTCTATGTGACATCCTTTTATATATTTGAACATGGCTATCATATCACCCCTTAACCTCCTCTTCTCCAGGCTAAACATGCCCAGCTCCCTTAGCCGTTCCTCATAAGGCATCGTTTCCAGGCCTTTGACCATTTTGGTTGCCCTCCTCTGGACACGTTCCAGTTTGTCAGTGTCCTTCTTGAATTGTGGTGCCCAGAACTGGACACAGTACTCCAGGTGTGGTCTGACCAGAGCAGAATACAGTGGCACTATTACTTCCCTTGATCTAGATGCTATACTCCTATTGATGCAGCCCAGAATTGCATTGGCTTTTTTAGCTGCCGCGTCACACTGTTGGCTCATGTCAAGTTTGTGGTCAACCAAGACTCCTAGATCCTTTTCACATGTACTGCTCTCAAGCCAGGTGTCACCCATCTTGTATTTGTGCCTCTCATTTTTTTTGCCCAAGTGCAATACTTTACATTTCTCCCTGTTAAAATTCATCTTGTTTATTTTTGCCCAGTTCTCTAATCTGTCAAGGTCGTTTTGAAGTGTGATCCTGTCCTCTGGGGTGTTAGCCACCCCTCCCAGTTTGGTGTCATCTGCAAATTTGATCAGGATGCCCTTGAGTCCATCATCCAAATCGTTGATAAAGATGTTGAATAAGACCGGGCCCAAGACAGAACCCTGTGGCACCCCACTAGTCACTCTTCTCCAGGATGAAGAGGAATCATTGATGAGCACCCTTTGGGTTCGGTCAGTCAGCCAGTTACAAATCCACTGAGTGGTAGCATAGTCAAGACCGCATTTTACCAGCTTCTTTACAAGAATATCATGGGGCACCTTGTCAAATGCCTTGCTGAAATCAAGGTAGGCTACATCCACTGCGTTCCCTTCATCTACCAGGCTTGTAATTCTGTCAAAAAACGAGATCAGGTTAGTCTGACATGACTTATTTTTCAGAAATCCATGCTGACTATTGGTGATCACAGCATTCCTTTCTAGGTGCTCACAGACTGTTTTCTTAATGATCTGCTCCAGAATCTTCCCTGGTATTGATGTCAGACTGACTGGGCGGTAATTATTTGGGTCCTCTCTTTCCCCCTTTTTGAAAATAGGGACAACATTTGCCCTCCTCCAGTCTGCCGGGACTTCGCCTGTTCTCCAGGAATTCTCAAAGATGACTGCCAGTGGTTCTGAGATCACATCTGCCAGTTCTTTTAATACTCTTGGATGCAGTTCATCTGGCCCTGGAGACTTGAATACATCTAAACTAGCCAAATATTCTTGTACTATCTCCTTAGTTATTCTGGGCTGTGTTTCCTTTGCTGAATCATTTGCTCCAAATTCTTCAGGTCGGGCATTGTTTTCTTTATCGGAGAAGACTGAGGCAAAGAAGGCATTGAGTAGTTCAGCCCTTTCTGTGTCCCCTGTTTGCATTTCACCATCTTCTCCTCTGAGTGACCCCATTGTTTCTTTGTTCTTCCTTTTGCTACGAACATACCCATAAAAGCCTTTTTTGTTGCTTTTAACCTCTCTAGCAAGCCTGAGTTCATTCTGTGCTTTAGCTTTTCTGACTTTGTGTCTACACGTGCTGGCTATTTGTTTGAATTCCTCTTTGGTGGTTTCCCCCCTTTTCCATTTTTTGTACACATCCTTTTTTAATCTTAATTCAGTTAAAAGTTCTTTAGATAGCCACCCTGGCTTCTTTAGGCACCTTCCATGTTTCCGTCTCATTGGTATTGCCTGACGTTGTGCTTTTACTATCTCCCTCTTAACAAACTCCCAGCCATCATGAACTCCCTTTCCTTTTAGTATTGTTGTCCATGGGATCTCACCCAGCACTTCCCTAAGTTTTATGAAGTCGGCTTTCTTAAAGTCAAGAAATTGAGTCCTAGTATGCTTGGCTGCTCCTTTCCGCTGTATAGTAAACTTCAGAAGAGCATGATCACTCGCGCCTAATGATCCTTCCACTTCTACCCCACTAACCAGGTCATCAACATTGGTTAGGACCAGATCTAAAATGGCTGTTCCTCTAGTTGCTTCTCCCACTTTCTGAACAATGAAGTTGTCTGCAAGGCCAGTGAGGAATCTGTTTGACCTTATGCTCTTGGCTGAGTTTGACGTCCAACAAATATCCGGGTAATTGAAGTCCCCCATTACTACTATCTCCCTTCCTTTTGCATGCTTGGCCATCTGTTCCAGGAAGGCATCATCTATGTCCTCCGTTTGGCTTGGGGATCTATAGTAAACTCCCACAATGAGGTCTCTGTTATTCTTCTCTCCCTTAATTTTGACCCAAATGCTCTCACTTTGGCTTTGAGGATCTAAATCTTGGATCTCTTCACAGGTATACACATCCCTGACATATAACACCACTCCTCCTCCTTTCTTGTCTGGTCTGTTTCTCTGAAATAGATTGTATCCCCCCATTATTACATTCCAATCGTGGGACTTATCCCACCAGGTTTCAGTGATGCCTATTATGTCATATTTAGTTTGCTGTACCAAGAGCTCAAGCTCATCTTGTTTATTTCCCATGCTTTGCGCATTAGTGTACAGACATTGAAGTCCATTAATCATTCCCCCGTGTCTCTTATTTAAGGATTTTTTCCTCCCACCACTAGGTCCGCGTGCTGTTTGCTCCATTTGGTCTATGACATTTGGATGATCATCTTCATTAATTGATAGACTCCTACCTTCAGGAGCACTGTCTCCCTCCCCCACATTAGTCAGTTTAAAGCCCTCCTGATGAGGTTTCTGAGATTTTTGGCAAAAACATTTCTCCCAACCGTTGTGAGGTGCAGCCCATCACTTGCCAGAAGTCCATCTTCAAGAAACTGCAGTCCGTGATCTAAGAATCCAAACCGTTCCTGTTTACACCATTTGCGAAGCCAGCTGTTCACTTCCACTATTTTCCCCTCTCTCCCTGGGCCACGTCGTTCAACTGGGAGGACAGATGAGATGACAATTTGTGCATTTAGTTGCTTCAATTTCCTGCCGAGAGCCTCGTAGTCTCTTTTGATCTTCTGGAGGCTATTGCTTGCAGTGTCATTGGTTCCCACATGAACCAAGAGGAAGGGGTATTTGTCAGTGGGTTTTATGATTCCTTGCAGTCGTTCAGTTACATCTTGGATCTTAGCCCCGGGGAGACAGCACACTTCCCGAGACATCTTGTCAGGCCCACAGATCACTGCTTCTGTTCCCCTCAGTAGGGAATCCCCTATCACCACTACACGCCTCCTCTTGGGTTTGGTCGGGGTTCTTCCGTGAGCTGTCCGTTCCAAGGTCGCCTGCACATTCCCTGAGGACTGACTTTGATGCTCGTCTTCATATACCTGATCGACTGTAATGAGGGAGAGATCCTCAAATGGAGTCTGCTCTTCGTCTTCCATGCTAGGGGAGAGGACCTCAAAGCGATTGTGTATTTCTAAGCAATCAGAGTGAACCCTGGGCCTCCTACTTCTTTGAGTCACGTTTCTCCATATATCTGGCTCCTGTGTTGGTGAACTAGACTCCTTCTCAGGGGAGTCCCCTGTCTCCTCCTTGGTGGAGACGGTGTGCTCTGTTGCTTCCAAGAAGAGCTCCAGCTCTCTAATTCTTTGGAGCGTAGCTACACGTTCCTCCAGTTGCTGGACTTTGTCTTTTAAGAGGGCAATCAACATGCAATTGCTGCAGGTAAAGCTGCCTGCAACCTTTGGCAAGATGGCAAACATTGCGCAGGAATCGCAGGCGACTGCAGCTGTTCCCTCCCCTTCCATCTTGAGATTGTGTCGTTGGGGTTGGCTACAGAGGTCCTCCATCATAAAAAGCTTGAAGACAGGACAAATAACTTCCCCCACACAAAAAAAACACCTAGATCTCCCCCAACAAACGTTTGAGACTAGCTCCCCTAAATCTAAAAGATGGATCTAACTGGATCTAGCTGCCCTGCAAACTCATGTCTTCTCTGGTTGAAAGATTGGTGTTTATAAGCCTCATGTCTTCTCTGGTTGAAAGATTGGTGTTTATTAAAAAAATTGGGATATTTTAGATCTAGAAGGTCATGACACCCGTTTTGGATGGCATGGCTATCTTAATTATGGGAAAATAAAGGTGCACCGGAGTTTTTCAAATCATATAATAAGAAATGCTATATATAAGGTGTGGGAAAAATACAAAAGATATTTGGAACAGAAAACCCCAAGATGGAACTCTCCATTAGAAGCAACCGCTGTTAAAAAAAACCAACAACATCAAAGAGAACTGGATAACGTATAACACAATATTAAGGGAGGAGGAGGGTCAACTAATATTGATAAGTTATGAGAAAATAAAAGATCACTTTTCTAGTTGGCTAGATTACTTCCAGGTGAATGAAATGTTCAGACAGGATAAGCAGATAGGTTTTGAAAAGGAGCCTTCAAGATTTGAAAGAGAATTACTGAATAGTAAAACTAAAATAATCGCAAAAATGTATAGACTTCTTTTAGACTACGAAGTAATGGATGAGGAAGTTAAGGCTTCAATGATAAAGTGGGCCCAAGATGTGGGCCGTCCAATTATGCTAAAAGATTGGGAAAACTTATGGAAGGTAAATTTGAAATTTACAGCCAGCTATAATATAAGAGAGAACATGATGAAAATGGCTCATAGGTGGTACCTCACTCCTTCCAGATTATCAAGAATGTATAAAAATTTGGCGAATGCTTGTTGGAGCTGTGGAGGAAATAATGGTGACATGATCCACATGTGGTGGACGTTTGGAAAGATTAAGATTTTTGGGGGGGAAATATACGGTGAATTGAAAAAGATGATGGGGATAACTTTTACTAAAAAACCGGAGGCATTTCTATTAAGTAATTTAGATAAAGAGATCCAAAAAAATCTAAGAGATGTATTTTTGTATGCAACCGCAGCGGCTCGTATACTTGTGGCCAAGGGATGGAAAGATCACGAGGCTCCAAAAATAACAGATTGGCAAATCAAATTACAGGAATTGGTGGAGACTGCTCAACTGACTAGTAAACTCAGAGGAAATTCAAAGCAAAAATTAACGGAAAAATGGGATGTTTATAAAAAATATGTTCAAAAATACAATAATAGTTTTGACTCCATGCTAGCATTCGAGTGATAAAGGAACTAAAAGGAGGTGTACTACAATTAAGGATTTATTATGTTTTCAGAATATATTAGAAAATATATATATATAAAGGTTTATTGTTTTGTGTACATTCAAATGTAAGATAAAACATATTCAAAGGGACTTGACAGGAAGTCAAAGTTGAAGAAAAGATTTTGGAAGATAAAAAGGGGAAAAAATAGTTACTTTCATTATTACCATTTTCTGTGCGGGTGTGGGTGTGTGGGTGTCTGCACATATGTGTGTTGTTGTATGCAATGTTTGGGAGGAAATAAGACGGTAAATAATAAATAACAAACTAAATATCGATGTATGTAATTTTTATTTTCTAATTATATTTAGTGGTAGTATGGCTGTATTGTTTTTTGTAACATAAAACCATTCAATAAAAATTATTTTTTTTAAAAAAAGAAAATTTCAACCCAGTTTTCAGCAGCTGTGAAAAAGGCAAATTCAATCCTACAGATCATTTGGGAAAGGAGAATAAAACTGCAGATATAGTATCATTAAATCATTGTCACCTCCTGCAGTCTCAAGAAATCTGTATTCACATGTATACTATCTCCAAGCCTGGAGGTAGTATCCAGCCATCCTAACTAGTGGTGCTCATTGTTAGCCTTATACTTCATGAAAATGTCCAAAGCTGTCCAAGTTGTGGGTTGGGCCACTATTGCATATTGTGGTAGCAAATGCCATATTTTAATTATGTGCTCTGTCAAGAAATCCTTCCTTTTTGTCTATGCTGAATCTCCCAACATTCAGCTTCATTGGGTGGGCCCTAGTATTTACAAGAGGGAGGCAAGTTCCTTTCTGCCCACTATCTCCATTCCATGCTTAATTTTATATACCTTTTGTCATGTTTGCCCCCTTGCCTTTGTTCTAGCTCCTTAATCATTTTGCTTGCACTTTTCCAGCTCTGTGATATCCTTTTCGAGGTGCCGTAATCAGAACTCTGCACAGTATCCCAAGTGCAATCACACTGTAGATTTGTAACAATAAATGGATATTGGTGGCTGTATTGGTGTCCCCTTTCCTAATGATTCCCAGCATAGAATTTGCTTTTATGTTGCATTTGGTTGTTTTTGGTTGCCATTGTTGGGGCAATGGAGAGTTTAAAACAAAAAAAGGAGCAGCAGGTAGGAAGGGGGAAGTCCTCGTTTGAACAAACATCACCCAGTGGACTTGATGTTAGCAATTCACAGGGGTAACTATGCATTCCTAGCCAGACATCTTGCCTTCTTCCAAAAATGGGAACTTGAGAGGATGGAAACTATATTTAGCAAGTCTATCGCATGGCTCCCCCAGGAGACAGTGATGGCCCAACTTGGATTAGGCAAATTCATGGAGAAGACTGTTAATGGGTACTAGCCATGATGGCTCTGCTCTGCTCTGCTCCCATGATCAGAAACAGAAATGCATCTGAATGCTGGAAGCTGCAGGAGGTGAAAGTGCTATTGTGCTCATGTCCTGCTTGCAAGCTTCCTACAGGCATCTGCTTGGACACCATGAGAACAGAATGGTAGACTAGGTGGGTCACTGGTCTGATCCAGTTGGGCTATTCTTACATTCTCAACATGCATGTTTTTAAATATGCAAATAGCAGCCTCCAGACCATGGGAATTGGAGAGTTTAATCCTACCGTCCCTTGTGTGATCCTGCCAAAAAAAGCTTCCATTGGTACACAATGTCAAGAACTACAGACCAATCTCCCTGCTTTATGTGGATTATAAAATCTTTGTCAATATATTAGCTAACAGGCTAAAGAAGGTTCTGTCTGAATATATACATAAGGACCAGGCAGGTTTTCTGCCTGGAAGACACATGAAAGACAATATCAGGAATGTTGTAGATATTTTGGAAAAGTTGGAAGCAAGGAAGAACTGTAAAGCAATGTTAATGTTTATTGATGCAAAGAAAGCCTTTGACAATGTATCTTGGAGTTTTATGTTACACAATTTAGAAAGTATGGGTATTGCTCATGAACAAAAAGCTAAAATTATTATAAATAATGTGGTATCAGAGGAAATTGGAGTTGAGAAGGGAACCAGGCAAGGGTGCCCATTTCCCCCTCTGTTATTCATTTCAGTACTAGAGGTCTTGCTAAGTATGACAAGAAAAGATGAACAAATTAAAGGTATTACATTAGGATCCAAACAATATAAATTAAAAGCCTTTGCTGATGATTTAGTACTGTCATTACAGGATCCAGACTCCGGTGCAGTCAAAGCACTGGAGTTGATACAGGAATTCGGATAGGTAGCAGGATTTAACTTAAATAAGAGCAAAACCAAAGTATTAGAGAAAAATCTGGATAATGATGAAATAAAACTATTACAAAAAAAGACGGGCCTAGATTTTGTGAAAAAGTTAAGTATCTGGGAGTGAATTTGTCGGGGGGAAATCTAAATTTATATAAAGATAACTATGAGAAACTATGGAATGAAATTAAGAGAGATCTAGAGATATGGTCAAATTTAAAATTGTCATTAATGGGCCGGATTTCGGTGGTTAAGATGAATGTATTGCCAAAGATGTTATTTCTGTTTCAAGCAATCCCAATTATAGATAATGTGAAATGTTTTAAAGAATGGCAGAAAGCTTTATCTAGATTCATCTGGCAGGGGAAAAAACCCAGAATTAAATATAAATTACTAAAGGCCCATAATGCTTTTAAAAACCATGTAATTAGGAAATCTTTGTACAATGTATGGATAAAATATAAAGATCTCTTAGAAAGGAAGATACCCAGATGGCTCTCGCCAATGGAAGCGAAGGCCCAGAAAAAGTTAAATATGGGTATCAAGTGGTTGAAATATTCAGATTTGCTATTGGAGGACAAAGAAGGTTATAAATTAAAACCATTTGATCAAATTAAAGATAAGATAAATTGGTTACATTATCACCAGGTTAATGCATTGTACAAATTAGATTTAAAAAATGGTTTTGCTTCTGTCAGGGAACTGCCATCAGAGGTAAGAGGAGAGGTAAGACGCTCCAATGATGCAGGGGAGGGAACTAGCAAGGAGAGAGAGAGAGCTTCCGCTGGGGAAGGAAATCCAGGGGACACCAGGGAGAAAGAGGAGGCTGAGGGTACTGCGGAGGGGAGGCTCCGAGACTCTTCCAGTGAAATCAGCGGAGAGAGCACAGGACATCCGCTTGGCACGCCCACACTGCGCAGAAGGCTTCCGCGCAGAGAATCTAGGAGGAGACTTGGAGTCAAGGAATTTTTATGTTGGAGGAAATTTAGGAAACGCCCACTGACGGATTCTGCCAGTGACTGAGACAGTCGCGTTGTAAGGGCTGTCAAACCAGGGAAAGGTTTAGCTGTACAACCAGCTTGGAGCAGTTTGCAGTTTACGCACAAGCAACCCCAATTCCCATTACAGCAATCCGTCAGTCCCTCAGTTGCTTGTGCGGAGAGAAGCAGAGGCAGCATCATGAGTCAAACCGGAGGAGCAGGCCCTGGAGAGGGAGCCAGGGGAGAACCAACTCTCGAAGAGAGAAACAGAGATTTGGAGCAGCAACTGGCTATACTAGCGGCGCGGCTGGATGAAAGGCGGACTCAGGATGCCCAGGGGAAGCCCACCTCCATCGCAAGGAAGGTACCGGGACTAGTGCAGAAGTTTGGAGGCAATCCCAGAGATTATAATGCATTTAAGACAGAAGTGCAATACGCGCTGGATCTGCAGTATGAGGACTTTGTAGACGATGGGGGGGGAGGGTTGCCTTCGTGATAGGGCATCTGGAAGGCGGGGCCAGAGAATGGATTAGGCCCTTAATGGCATCGGAGAATGCTGCCTTAAAGGACTTGAGAAAAAATTTTAGCGCCATGGACCATATGTTCTCGAGTGATGTGGAGCAAAGCGTGACACGCAAAGAACTGATGGGGTGCAAACAAGGGAACCAATCAGTGAGAGAGTACTGGTCGCGATTTGCGATGCTTATCCACAAACTCGGGTGGGAACTGGGTTCGGAACCAGTGCAAATGTTATTTGAGGAAGGCTTATCCCCTTGGGTAAAAGATGAACTTTCCCGCTCGCCCCGCCCGCAATCAATGGACCAGCTGACTAAAATGGCGCTTGCGGTGGGAGTACGCCAAGAGGCGCGCGCTCTGGAAAGGCGGGAAGGGAGAGCAGAGCGTTGGCATGACAATCGCATTCCAGACGTGCCGGAGCAACCTGCGCCGCCCACGGAACCAATGGAAATTGGAGGAGTGCGCGCGCGCGAGGGGTTTCAAACTCCGGCGAGGTTCGCAAGAAGGAGGGGGAAACGACCAAGAAGTGTTTCCTCTGCCAGCAGCCGGGACATTTTGCCAGAGTCTGCCCTCAGAGAAAGGCGTGACAAGGAATGGTGGGGGCAGCTGGTGGTGAGCAGGAGCAGGGAAGCGGCAATGCTTGGCTGCAGGAGAGCGGGCACAGCAGCCAGGCGAGCAACCAGTAAATGTGCCCAAGCCAGACCCCCCCCCCGGGCAGCCATAGCCATAGAGGTGGTGCTAGAACTCCCTAACGGACACCCCATTAAGGTGAAGGCATTACTGGATTCTGGCAGCTCTTGCAACTTCTTTAGCAGGGATTTTGCACTAGAACACCAGCTCCACATGGTGCCTCTAGAACACCCCTTGCAAGTAACGACCATTGATGGAAGAGAACTCTTGGGGGGGGGGAAGTGACCCACCAGACCCCTCCCATGAAAATGAGGGTCTCCAGACACACTGAGACAATTGCCTTTCACGTTGCCACATTAGCCGGGCCACCAATCATACTGGGAATGAGCTGGCTGGCACTGCACGATCCAGTAGTGGGGTGGCACCAGCGGACAGTCACCTTTGGGTCAGCTCACTGCGTAGAGCACTGCCACGAAGGGGAAACCCCGAGGATGGCAGTAGCCAGGGTGGCAGGGATGGCGGTGGGAGAAAAGGGGAGAGTACCACCTCAGTATGCAGACCTGGAAGAAGTCTTCAGTGAGAAAGAGGTGGATAGACTACCCCCTCACAGGCCCTTTGACTGTCAGATCAACCTACTCCCAGGGGCTCAGTTACCAGTGGGTAAGCTGTACGCCATGTCGGACAGGGAGATGCAGGAGTTGCGGAAGTTCATTGACAAGAACCTGAAGAGGGGTTTCATACGAGAATCAAGGGCGGTGGGGGGCAGTCCAGTGTTCTTTGTGGACAAAAGAGACTCTAAAGAGCCCAGATTGGTCGTAGATTACAGGGCGGTCAACCAGGTATCAGAACCAGTGACCTTCCCAATGCCCAGAATTGATTACATTTTGGCCAGGGTAAGGAAAGGGAAGGTCTTTACCAAGCTGGACCTTCGAGGGGCGTACAATTTGATAAGGATGAGAGAGGGGGACGAATGGAAAACCACTATGTTCACCCCTCTGGGGGCCTTTGAGTATTTAGTTATGCCCTTCGGATTACAATCAGGTTCGTCCTGCTTTCAAGCTTTCATGCACCACGTGTTGGGGTCCCTGCTGTACAAGAATTGTGTGGCTTTCCCAGACGACGTGCTAATCTACTCGGAGAACGAGGAGCAGCATGTTAAGGATGTCAGGGAAGTGCTGAAAAGGCTGCAGGAGCACCAGCTGTGGGTCAAACTGGAGAAATGCCAGTTCCACGCCCGAGAGGTTGAGTTCCTGGGCTACAGGTTGTCGGACAAAGGCTTAGCCATGGACCCAGGCAAGGTGCAGGCGGAACTAGAATGGAAAACTCCCAAGACCCGGAAGGACGTGCAGAGGTTCCTGGGGTTTGGAAACTTCTATAGGAAGAATAATGTGGACACATATGCTTCAACAGTACTGTTCTACGTTAAAAGCTGCATTGATGTTGTCACTACCACTAAACAAATACGGGTGTTCCCTAACAACAAGCCCTGGCTAAACAGGGATGTGTATCTTCTGTTAAAGGCAAGAAATGCTGCTTTTCACTCTGGTGATGCGCAACAGTATAGAGAAGCTAGAGCCAAATTGAAAAAGGGCATTAGGAACGCCAAAGCTATGTACTGCCGGAGGATTGAAAAACATTTTGAGAGCTCCGACCCTCGTCGAGTATGGCAAGGCTTGCGACAAATTACAGGGCAAAATATTAAAAACGAATTGGCTAGCAGCAGTGCGCACCTGGCTGATCAACTGAATCAATTTTTTAGCCGCTTTGAGGAGGGAACTGGAACTACCGTCACTACAGCATTGGCCACCAGCACATCATCAGAAACTACTACTGATAGACAACCACTTTTATTACAGACCTGTGACGTACAACGTGCCTTTCGGAGCATTAACATTAGGAAGGCAGCTGGACCGGATGGAATCATGGGACGGGTTATTAGGGACTGCGCTGCAGAATTAGCCGGCGTATTTACGGACATTTTTAACCTATCCCTGTTGCAGGGTTTTGTCCCTACCTGCCTGAAGACATCGATTATAGTGCCAGTCCCCAAGCAGTCAGTGGTGGTATCTCTCAATGACTATAGACCAATAGCCTTAACATCTGTCGTTATGAAATGTTTTGAGAGATTGGTGCTAGATTATATTAAGGCTGGTCTTCCATCCACTTTAGACCCGTTCCAGTTTGCATACAGAAAAAACAGATCTACTGATGATGCCATTTCCATCGCCGTCCATACTGTATTGAGTCATCTAGAACGACAGGGAACCTACGCAAGGCTGTTGTTTGTGGACTACAGTTCTGCCTTTAATACAATTCTGCCAGACAGGTTATTTCTTAAAATGACCAACTTGGGTATACATCAGAAGATCTGTCTGTGGGTAAGGAATTTCCTGACTGATAGGCCGCAGACAGTGAGAATGGGACCTTACTATTCTTCTACTCTAGTATTAAGCACAGGAGCCCCTCAGGGATGTGTGCTAAGTCCCTTTCTCTACTCCCTGTACACATTTGATTGCACCCCACTGTATAAGTCCAACACAATCATCAAATTTGCGGATGATACAACAGTGGTGGGGCTCATCAGTGAGAACGATGAGACTGCCTATAGGAAAGAAGTACAGGGGTTAATTCAATGGTGTAAAGAAAATAATCTTATGCTTAACACCAAAAAAACCAAAGAACTCATAATTGACTTTAGGAGAAAGAAAAGTGTATTTTTACCATTGCACATAAATGGCGAGGAAGTGGAGAGGGTTGGTAGTTTTAAATACCTGGGCATTTATATCTCGGAGGACCTCTCATGGACTGAAAATGTTAATATGGTTGTGAGGAAGGTGCAGGGGAGGTTGTATTTCCTGAGAATGCTCAGGGGACTGAATCTATCCCAGCACCTACTTCTGTCCTATTATCATAGTACCATCAAGAGTGTCCTAACCTATAGTATATTATCGTGGTATGGGAGCAGCTCTGAAACGGATAAAAAAGCTTTACAGAGAACAATTAAAATTGCCCAGAATGTTATTGGGCTCCGACTACCAACCCTGGATGAGATCTTCACGTCTCGCATCTTGAAGAAGTCACATAATATTCTGAGAGATCCCACCCACCCTGCTCACAACTTCTTTGAACTATTGCCCTCGGGCAGAAGATATAGGACGATGAAAACACGAACCACACGCCTTCTGAATAGTTTCTATCCAAGAGCTCTGATTGCACTAAATAACGATCTCAGGGCCAGTTGCAAGGTTTAGTAAGTAGGGAGAGGAAGGAATGAGATAGGTTTTAGGTTATGTTGTGCCTTTAGTGGGTCATGCTATGTTCTGGATTGTGTTGTGTTTTATGGATTGTGTCTGAATGGGATGGGAGTGTCGGAGATGCGTGCAGATGTATGTGTGAACCCGGTCTTTGGGTGGGTGTTTGATTTTCGTTGTTGTGTATACTGTGTATATACGGACAATGACAATAAATTTATCTATCTAAGTTTATCAAGAACTTCGCCCACTTAACGGCACCCATAACCAATTGTCTCAGCAGCAAGAAGAAGTTTGAATGCACAGAAGCGGCTCAGCAGTCTTTTGAAAAGCTAAAGAGGGCGTTCGCTTCGGAAGAGCAACTCTTACACGTGGATCTGCAGAAGCCTATGAGATTGGAAACAGACGCGTCAGACAGAGCGGTGGGAGCCGTACTGCTCCAGCCGGGAAATCAATCAGAGTGGAAGCCGTGCGCCTTTTTTTCAAGGAAGCTGAACAAGTCAGAACAGAACTACACGGTGTATGATCGGGAACTGCTTGCAATTCATGAAGCCTTTTGACGTTGGAGACATTTTCTAATAGGGGCGCAGCACAAGATCCAGGTGTGCACGGATCATAAGAACCTGGAATATTGAAGGACTGCACAAGTTCTCAACCAAAGACAGGTGCAATGGGCACAGGAGTTTTCCAAGTTCTTCTTTGAAATTCAGTATGTGCCGGGGAAGGAAAACGTCAGGGCAGATGCCCTCTCCCGTAAACCGGAGTACTTGGAAGGAGAGGGAGCGCCGGAAGTACGACATGTTATACCCGAGGACCGATGGGTGTGTGGGGGAGTGTTGTTAGGGAGACAAGAACTAGCCGGGTTGACGAGGAATGACGAGTACGCACAAACTAAAATCAGGGAGATACGAGACGCAGAAGAAAATCAGGGGGGTTTTGAGGAAAAGGAGGGGGCTCTGTACTATAAGGGAGCATTGTACATACCAGAAGGGGACTTGAGGAGAAGAGTACTCAAACAACATGATAACCCCACGGCGGGACATTTTGGTCAACACAAAACCATGTTGCTTGTCACCAGGCAGTTCTGGTGGCCAAGAGTGAGGGAAGATGTGCGGGAATACGTACGGGGGTGCGAGCGCTGCCAGAGGGCTAAAGGGGAGAAGGCAGCACCCGCGGGGTTACTGGAGCCCTTACCCACCCCGGAAAGGCCATGGGAGGTGGTATCCATTGATTTTATGACCGATTTACCCAAGTCCAGAGGGAAAACAGCAGTCATGGTGGTAGTTGACTTGATGACCAAAATGTGCCATTTTATTGCTTGCTCGCATGCAGTGACAGCAGAGGAAACAGCTAGGCTGTTTGTAGATCACGTCTTCAGGTTGCATGGCGCCCCCTTGAGGGTTTTGTCCCACAGAGGCAGGCAATTTACTTCCAGATTCTGGAAGAAGCTCATGAGCCTGCTGGACGTCAAAGTGAGCTTCTCGACGGCCAGACACCCGGAGACCAACGGACAAGCAGAAAGAGCTAATAGCGTACTTCAACAGTACCTACGCTGCTACGTCAACGAAAGGGAGAACGATTGGGTGGAAAAACTAGCGCTGGCCGAGTTTGCATACAATAACGCTGAACATGTGTCCACGGGGATGAGTCCGTTCATGGCCAATTATGGGTGTCACCCCAGGGCCTTCCCAGGGGAGGGGGAGGGGAGGTGGAGTGTGCCGGCGGCCGAACAATTTGTGTAAGAAATGGAAGCTTTACACCAACAACTTAAGGTTAACCTGGAGAGGGCTAAGGAAGTGTACAAGAGGCAGGCAGACAAGCACCGCAGAGAAGGGGAGACAATAAGGGTTGGGGACCAGGTGTGGTTGTCAACCCAAGGGTTACCGTTCAAAGGGAGGTGTAAGAAATTACGGCCAAAGCGACTGGGACCCTTCGAGGTAACACAACAGGTGAATCCTGTGACTTTTAGACTCAAATTGCCCACCAACATGAAACTGCACCCGGTGTTCCACAGGTCCTTACTCTCACCGTACCGGGAAGGGAGGGAATTTCAGGGGCGAGAAAGAGAAATCCCCATGCATCCACGGGTGGAGGAAAGGGAACCTAGCGGAAATTCTCGATTCAAGGTGGAGAGGGAGAAGGGTGGAATATCTGGTGGCTTGGGAAGGGGAACCAGAGTCGGAAAACACTTGGGTTCCTGCAGAAGAGATCAGGGATGAGTATCTGCAGGAGGAATTTCATCGCAGGTTCCCAAGGAAGCCCAAACCACTACGAAAGTTCTGGGAGGAGCAATTTGGCACCACGGATGATGAAGAAGTGTTTGGGGGATGGCTCGCCTCCGAAGAGGAGGAAGGGGGGGTATCCGAGGGAGAGGAATCCGACTGGGGAGATTGGTCAGCGGAAAGAGACAGCAGCAGGTGGAGAGCGGTGTTTGAATCTTCTGAGGAAGGGGATAGCTCCTTCCCGGGGTTTCCCGCATCGCCGTCCAAGGAACGGACGGGGGAGGGCCCTGGGAGGGAGGTGGATGTCAGGGAACTGCCATCAGAGGCAAGAGGAGAGGTAAGATGCTCCAATGATGCAGGGGAGGGAACTAGCAAGGAAAGAGAGAGAGCTTCCGCTGGGGAAGGAAATCCAGGGGACACCAGGGAGAAAGAGGAGGCTGAGAGTACTGCGGAGGGGAGGCTCCGAGACTCTTCCAATGAAATCAGCGGAGAGAGCACAGGACCTCCGCTTGGCACGCCCACGCTGCGCAGAAGGCTTCCGCGCAGAGAATCTAGGAGGAGACTTGGAGTCAAGGAATTTTTATGTTGGAGGAAATTTAGGAAACGCCCACTGACGGATTCTGCCAGTGACTGAGACAGTCGCGTTGTAAGGGCTGTCAAACCAGGGGAAGGTTTAGCTGTACAACCAGCTTGGAGCAGTTTGCAGTTTACGCACAAGCAACCCCAATTCCCATTACAGCTTCAAAAAAATCTAAGTTGGAAACGGAGTTGTTGGACTCTAAAGTTAAAAATTTGTCTAAAATGTATAATTTAATGTTGGAATGGCATACAAAGGATGAACAAGTTAAATCTGTGATGATAGATTGGGCAAGAGATGTGGGACATATTATAATGTTTGAAGACTGGGAAAGATTGTGGAAGGAGTCAAGTTATACGATACGATATATACGATATACGATATACGATATCTTTATTGTCATTGTCCCATGCAAAACAATGAAATTGAAAAACTACATAAAACTACATAAAAACTACATAAAACTACATAAAACTACATAAAACATTCTAAAACCCCTAAAAACTCTAAAACCCCATTTTAAAATACACTATACTATAGAGACCCCTTATGCTGCGTTTAGAACCAGAATTGCATTTGCATAGAAACTGTTTCTCAGGCGGCTAGTCCTGGCCTTTATAACCCTATACCTTCTTCCAGAAGGCAGAAGCTGAAAGAGATCATTTTCGGGGTGCGTACTATCCTGTGCTATCTCTGCCGCTTTCTTATGGCACCTGGCAGCATAGATTTGATCTAAGGTGGGGAGAGTGCACCCAATTATTCTCTCTGCAGTCTTTACAACCCTGGATAGCATTGTTTTTTCCCTGGCTCCCAAACCACACACACAGACCATAAGTTAGTACGCTCTCCACAGGGCAATGGTAAAATGCCATCAACAGGTCCTTTGAGAGATTGTTTTTCCGGAGGATTCTCAGAAAATATAACCTCTGCTGTGCTCTCTTCACCAGGTCTTTGCTGTTCTCTCCCCAGGTTAGGTCATCTCTCAACTCCATTCCCAAGTTGACTGCATATACGGTGTTAAAGGAAAATATAATGAAAATGATGTACAGATGGTATTTGACTCCTGTAAAATTAGCAAAGATATACCACAACAGAGATAATTTATGTTGGAAATGTAAAGAAAAAGAGGGTACTTTTTATCATATGTGGTGACCTGCCCCAAGGTGAAAGACTTCTGGGAGAAGATTTATAACGAATTGAAAAAAATGTTGAAATATACATTTATAAAGAAACCAGAGGCCTTTCTTCTTGGAATAACAGGTTTGGAATTGCCCCCAAAAGATGTTAAATTATTTTTGTATGCCACAACTGCTGCTTGAATATTACTAGCTAAGAAGTGGAAAACGCAAGAACTACCAACTGTGGAAGAATGGCAGATGAAGATGATGGACTTTTCAGAGCTAGCCGACCTGACCGGAAGAGTCTGCGACCAAAATGAGGAGGAGTACCAGGAAGAATGGACAAAATTTAAAGACTATTTACGGTACTTAAATATGTCAAGTTAACTTAATTGGAAAAGCTTGCAAATATCAGATAGGCTTAGGATTTAAATATGTAATGTTATGAATTAATATGTTTAATGCCAAATTAGAAAGAAAGAAAGATGTTAAGGTGATTTCCATTGGGACCATGGGCGTGTGTAGGGTTAATATATTTAACTAAGTAATCATTAAATTTAATCCACTCTTCCTGATACTCCTCCTCCTTCTGGTCACGGACTCTTCCGGTTAGGTAGGCTAGCTCTGAAAAATCCATCATCTTCATCTGCCATTCTTCTATCGTTGGTAATTCTTGGGTTTTCCATTTTTTAGCTAACAAAATACGAGCAGCAGTTGTGGCATACAAAAATAATTTAACATCTTTCTTGGGCAATTCCAAACCTGTTATTCCAAGAAGAAAGGCCTCTGGTTTCTTTATGAATGTATATTCCAACATTTTTTTCAATTCGTTATAAATCTTTTCCCAGAAGTCTTTCACCTTGTATCAATCCTTGGTGGGCTCCATTTTCTACATCCTGCCATCATTTGCTCCTATGCTCTACTTTCTGTTACTTAACCTGTTTCTGATCAATACCTCACCTCTCATTTCATGATTGTTAAGTTTACTCAGTTTTTGGTAAGGTACTTCGCTGAAAGCTTTTTAGAAGTCCAACACACTGCATCAACCACATTACCTCTATCAGTATGCTTGTTGACACTCTCTATAGGACTTCCCCTAGCAGAAGCCATGCTTGTTCTGCTTCAACAAGGTTTCTTCTTCCTTACACAGTGCTATTTTATCTTTAACAACACTGTCCATCAACAAAATACATTAACTAACCTATAATTTCCAGAATTCCTCCTGGATCCCTTTTTCAAAAATTGGTATTACATTGGCTACTTTCTAGTCCTCAGGTATGAAAGCTGATACTAGGGATAAGTTACATATTCTTTTTGAAAGACCAGTAATTTCACCTTTGAGTTGTTTGTGAACTCTCAGGTGGATACCATCCAGACCTGGCAATTTGTTGGTTTTTATTTTGCCTATTAGGTGTAGAACTTATTACTTACCACCACTGTTTGCCTCGGTTCCTCAAACTGCCTTTCTGCAAAAGTTACTTCAGGCAGAAAGGTTTGTCTTATATCTTCCTCTCAGAAGACAGATGCAAGAAGACAGATTCAGCTTCTCTGCTATAAGTTCCAGGACCCCCCAAATGACATGCATATTGTCTTCTACAAGGGCTGTTAAATTTAGAAACCTTTTTAATTTATATTGCTTAGTACCCACTACAATGCCCTCGACTTGCTCTTCTTTTCTCAAACTGTTCAGCAAGACCTCCAGGACCACAATAAATAATAGAGGGGGAAGTGGGCACCCTTGCCTGGTTCCTTTCTCAATTTTAATTTCTTCCGATACCACATTATTAATAATAATTTTAGCTTTTTGTTCAGAATAGATCGCTTTGATACTATTTAAAAATTGCTGACCAACCTCAATACTTTCCAAATTTTTTCCCATAAAAAGCCAAGAGATATTATCAAAGGCTTTCTCCGCATCAATAAACATTAATAATGCTTTGGTGTTTCTCTTAGTCTCTAATCTTTCCAGAATATCCACTATATTTCTAATATTATCTTTCATATGTCTCAGTCTCAGTCAGTTTTATTGCACATAGCCAAAGGCTGCTGCAATGTACACAGAATTGTTTGACAAGTAAAAGAAAATATACTGAATTGATTAAAAAAAAGACTTAAAACATTTATATTATTAAAACATTACGTACTCTAAACAAAGCTATAAAAGTACCCCATACAAATAAAAACATTAAACAATAAAATTCATGAGCTAAAATCATCACATGGTCACTAATGTTAAAAACAATATCAATTAATACAGTGTGCAATTTATACTCAGAGTTTGGTGACAAAGATAGAGCATAGCCTGAGGTAGATAGATAGGATCAAATAAATTCATCTCCTTTACAGTTAATGGCTACCTTGGCTATATAATTTGCTCTAATTTTCCTAGCAGCAGTTGCAAAAAGTTCTACCTGCCAGGTCACATACTTATCTGTGTCTGCAAGGAGATATAAAATCATGTCAAGGGGGTTCTGGCCAGGGGACCCTGTCATTATAGGTACCAAAAAATTTTTTCTTGCATCATTATATAACGGACAGTGCAAGATATAATGCATAAGGTCCTCTACTTCAGAACATCCCCTAATGCAAACACGGTCGTTTTTTGGTATGCCTCTGTGTCTCCCATCTCTATAAGCAGAGATTATTGTATTTAGTCGTAGCTCTGTAAAAGCTTTTCGAAGCTGTGCAAAAACTCAATTCATTAAAATAAGATATGTGTTCATTGACCTCTCTAAGTTTAAAATACAATGGGGCGCATGTAGATGTGCACATAGAGTTTAGATCGTTTTTAGTTGCCACTGCCCTTATGATTCGTTTAAAAATATTTTTCTGTGAATATAAGGGGAGTTCTTTAATCTCAGTCACTGAGAGGTCATATTTGCCCATCAGTTGGGCAGCATGATGTACCCAGTTTTTAAGGGGTTATCCATTTGAGAGCTCAATCAGGCATTTTTTTGGTAGCCTAGTGTTGTCCATCTGTTGAACTCTAAACCAGTAACAGAGAATTCTTTTATCTATTTGGCTCTCTATGCTCAACATGCGAGTTTCCAACCTGACCATGGCAGATTGCACGTCTTTGGGTAAACCTAAAAGAACTCTTAAAAAATAATTCTGTGGGGGTTCCAGACCGGAGACCTTTGAGGTACCCCAAACCTCTGCACCATATAAAATCTGTGCCATTGTTTTTGCTTTATACACAGATAGAGCTGGGTTGACCAGATTTCCACCTTTACAGGCAGCGAATTTCAGAATGGCTTTTGCTGATTTAAAGGCTTGCAATTTAATATTGGATAGCTGTGTATTCCAAGATGTCGTTTCTGAATAAATCAATCCCAGATATTTAAACGTATTTACTTGGTTTATGATGTGTTCATCCAGGTGCCAAACATGCTTTTTAGAACGCTTCCCAAATACAATGACCTGCGTCTTATCATAGTTTATAGATAAAGCATTCCTCATGCAATATGAACTTAATTTTTCAAGCAGCCGTCTCAGGCCCACCTGGGTTCTAGGTACAAGTACTAGGTCATCAGCATACATTAAAACTGAGAGTTTTTGGTCGAGAATTGTGACAGGGGCAAACTGTAGGCCCTCCAGTTCTTTAACCATGTCATTAATATAAAAATTGAACAGGAAAGGTGCCAAAATGCATCCCTGTTTGACTCCAGTAATGGTCTTAATTCTAGTGGTGAGATGGCCAGCCAGATCCACCTTTACTTGTACTGATGTGTCAGTATACAATGTTTTGATGAGAAATAATAGATGGAGGTCTATATTTGTCTTTTCCAATTTTTGCCACAATGCGTGTTTTGGGACCGTATCAAAAGCTGACTTTAGATCGATAAAAGCAACATATAATTTTTGCTTCAAATTATGGATGTATTTACATAGCAGAAAGTTCAGCACAAAGCACTGGTCCAATGTGGATTTCCCTCTTTGGAAACCTGCCTGGACTTCAGATATTACCTTATTTGTATCTGCCCATTCTTCTAGTCTCCCAAGAAGGAGCCTGGCATATAGTTTGGAGGCTACATCTAACAAACTAATGGGTCTATAATTGGCAGGGTTTTTCTTATCACCCTTTTTATATATTGGGGCAATTATACTCAACTTCCACCCTTCAGGTATGCGACCTGAGCTGTTAATGTATGAAAACAATTTTGCAAAAATGGGTGACCAGAAATCAGGTCTTATCTTATAGATCTCCATTGGGATCATGTCTTCTCCTGGAGCTTTATTAGTTAGTTGGCTTGCGATTAGCCTCTTAATCTGATTGGGCGTGACGTCTGGCCATTCTGGCAGTTCTGATAACTGAGTATAGTAAACTTGTGGGGGTGGGTCAGGACAGGGGCCATATATTTCTGTAAAATATGTCACCCAGTCCTTTCCTTGGACAGATGCTTCTAACGAGTAGCCCAGCCCATTTGTGCCTTGGGCAACCAGATGCCAAAATTTCCGTGAGTCCTTTTGAAGTGCTGCATCTCCCAATTCTTTCCACTGTTGTTCATAATATATTTGTTTCTTGCTTTTAAGTAATAATTTATAATTGTTTCATAACTGGGCTACCTCAGCTTGTAGAGCAAGATTGTGCTTATCCTGTTTTAACTTCAATTTTCTAAGTACCCTAGCTAGGCATTTTTTGCTATTCTGACATTCCTTATCAAACCAAGTCTGTCTCTTAAACTTTTTGTTTTTTATCACACTAGCTGTGGTCATCAGTGGGCGCATTGATTGATTGGTTGATTGTGGTCTCATAAAGTCCATTTATGTTTTCTGTTTCTAACAACATTTCCCCCTTTAATAAAGCAAATTCATGGGAATCCAGGATCTGAATCATTTTTTCTTGGACCTGTGAATTCCATTTTAACCTTCTATTTCCAACTATCAGATATTCTGTTTCATCCAATAATTTAGGAAAGGCAGGAGAAAAGAATGATGTCAGAGATAACTCAAATGGAAAGTGGTCACTTTCAGCTCTGGGAATTATCCTGAAGGTATCTCGGTTAACTGGCACATTATTAGATGTTAGGATATAATCTATGGTGCTAGTAAATCCTCTGGGGGAGATAAAAGTAAAATAACCCTCTTGATCCCCTTGACCGTGCCCATTGCATAACAAAAGGTTATGCTTAATTATCAGTTCACAAAGATATTTCCCAGGGCGATTAGAGGTGGTGTCCATTGCTGCCCTCTGACAGATTTCGGGTTCGTCCTCCAAGTTTAGTCCAGATAAGATTGTATTTTGTGGGGAAACAAGGCCGATCCGGGCGTTGAAGTCGCCTCCCAAGACAAGCCAAGGGTTAGGTGACAGAGAGTCTATACTTTCGAGTAGTTGGTCAAGTTTATCCCAATATGATATCAGTTCCCCACAAGACTTTACTGGAGGTATGTACACACACAATAAGTATTTCTCAGGAGACTATCAGAAAGGGACAACACTAAAAAATTATGGGTGGTCAACGAGGGACACTGTTGAATTGATATATTAAGAGAGGTTGACACCAGCACCCCCAGCCCCCCACTAGGCCTTCCATACTTTACAGTTTTAAGAGCTGGTTGAGTGTAACTTGTAAAACCCTGTAATTCAACCATAGTGCCCTCTTTTGCCCAGGTTTCTTGAAGAAAGATGATATCATGTGTTTGTAGATAAGAACAGAAATCACTGTCTTGGATCTTGTTCATCCACCCTGTTACATTCCATGAGAGAAGTTTAATTCATGTGAAGTAATATCAGACTTCAGAGTCTTCAGGTCCTGTTACAATTCAGAAAAGTCATTCCTCAATTCTTCAATAGTTTTTTTAATCCCCTCTTACTTCTGTTTTAATTTCCTGAAGAAGTTGCATTACTGATTCTTCAAATGTTGGTGTTCTAGAGTCTCTTCTTGGTTTAATTTTTGCCCTCTAATCTCTCTGACTTTTCTGTCTTGTCTCCTTTGTCTCCCCCATCCATAGTTTTTCCCCCCAAGGTCAGCTACAGTCACAAAGACTCTCCTCCCTGGAAGAGAGGGGAGTGGTTGTGGGCGGGAGACCAAGCTCCGCCCCTGGTAGGGGGCATTAGCCCCCTTCCCTCCTACCTGGCTGGCGCCCACGCCCACCGGAGGTGGCCAACCAGGTGCCTCCGGGGGGCGTGTGTAGCAGCTTAATGCTGTGGTGCCAGCTCCGCCTCCTCCTCATTCGTCGTTGTCCCTCAGCGAGTCAACAGGTCTAACCTCCTTGCTGTCTGCAGAAGCCAGGGAAGTATTTCGCAAGGCTTAGAGGGGGGGGGCTGTTTATTGCTATTGGAGCTAATTCCTTGTGATTGGAGTACTGGGAGAGTTTGGATCTTTGCTTGGATGTAAATTGCTTCAGTTTACTTTTCGTTGAGCTAACTTCCCTATTTCCCCCCACTTCTGGTGTTCGGTTTAATTTCAGGGTTGTTAAGCAGGGGGTTCCTAATTTTCTAAATACAAATCTGCTAGTCTGCTGTCTTCCCCCCACTCCTAGTGTCTGGTTACACACACACACACACAAACACACACACGCACAAAAGTATCCTTTTATGTAACCCCTTCTTTTATTACGTTACCCTCCGTTTGCCTTAGCCCACGAGGCCGCTACCGTTTATCCGCAGCTACTATTAAGCCTCCCGCCAAACAGCTGATGGGAGCAATTTAAACAGCTGTTTTGGCAGTAATTCTCCAGAGTTGCTGTAGACAGCGGGACATTTGTTTGGGCTCCCCAGGGGGTTCCCCCCCCCAAGCTGCGGCCTGCAGTGCTCACGTTGCTTGGGTTCACCGTTGCTTTCTTGCAACGAAAAACCACTGTTAAATTACAGTTCTTCAAAACCCCCCCATTCGCTCCTCCTGCATCAGTTATTTAAAAAAAAACACACACGCTTGCTTCTCCCCCTCTCCGCCGTGGCTTTAACAAAGCAGTGAGAGCACGGGGAGTGTTGTGGGAGCGCGTGCTGGGCTGCCTGCTGTCTATATTCTTGCCGTTCAGGTTGTCTAACCCCCACCCTTGAAATTTTATGAGTCTGTCTTAGTGGTTTTATACTCTCAGTACTGAAGCTGTATTCAGCTCTTGCCTCATCTGTGGCTGAGGATAAGTGCGATTCAGAGCGTAGCGACTTTCCACCAGCCTCTCTTTTTTCTTTTAAATGGTATTTTGTTGAAGGGCTTCGCCTAGCCAGGCTGCTTCTGCTCCTTGGAGCTTCTTTAACTAAAAATAAATAAATAAATAAATAAAGATATCCCCCCCTTGTGCTCTGAGTTTCAACCCCCCCCCCCTTGCTTTGAGAAAAAGGTCAGCATTTAATTCCTGTTTTCCATAGAAGCACTGTTGTTGCTGCCGACCAGCAGGAAACTTAGTAGCTAACGAGCGATAGTTAAGGGCATTGTTCTTCAGCCTTCCCATTTGTAAAGAGGCTGTCAGGAAAAAGCAGCAATGCAAAAGCCAGCTGCAGGTGGCTGGAATGCAAAACAGGATGTTGTTGTCTGGAACTGTACTGGTGGGGAAAAGGGGCAGTCCTTTCTCTGTACTGAGCACTGGATGTTAGCTCAGAGTGTCATCTGACCTGTACTGGAAGTACAGGGGTGGAGTTGTGACTCTACTGCTGGAGTCTGGAGAGTACAGACACGTTTTCTCTGTACTGCTGAATGACAGGAATAAAGACATGTAAATAGGACTCCTGTCTGTCTTTCTTCCCCTCCCTGGGGAATGCAGGGAGGGAGGAGGAGGAGGGTGTGTTCTCCTCACGTTTGAGGAGGATCGCCGATTTATGACCTTGCCTGCTGGGAGACGCAGACGGGAAGGTCAACAAGTATCCCAGCCGGTTGCCTCTGGAGTGTGAGGCCAGTTACCTCTGACTGCGAGCTGAGATACTGACAAATGGTAGCAGAACTGGTGGTTATGATTCATCGTAAACCTGCATGAGAGGTTGATGGATCGTTCATCCTCTGCACCAAGGGAAAGGCAAAAGTCTGTGTGCAGCCAGAAGCTGAACAGACGGCTGGTGGAAAAAGGAGGTGTTTTCCAAGCAACGGAACCCCAAGGTATGCTGAATTTCGGGCTAAAAGTGTGAACGCAGATTGATTTATTCACTGGTTCACGGGAGCTGCGTTTGGGAAAAACAACAGCTCTGTTAGAAGAGGCCTGCAGCTTGGCAGCTCAGCCTGCATTCCAGGAATTCTTGTGGTTTGATAAGCTTTCCTGTTCAGAGATTGGTATGCACTGTTGCTAAGCGACGCCCGTCAGAGACGTGGAAATTTACTGACTGCGCAGATGGCTCTGAGAGAGAGCCTGGGAAGTTTGTTTTGGCTACTTTCGAAGCTGTGCAAGGTCTGAGAAACAGCTTGCAGTTTTGCCTGCCAGGAAAGGCAGTATACAACCCAGCAAAGGCTATTGGATTTTAGCAAGGCTGGAAAGTGAGAGCTGAGCCTTAGCTTCAAGATGGATGCCAAGAAGGGGGGAGCCCTGCCTTGCCCACCTCCCCTGAATAATGACAATTATTCATCTTGGTCTGTAAAGATGAAGGCCCTGCTGCAGAATCAGAGGCTCTTTGGGGTGATTGAAAACCCCATCCCTGCAGCACCAACCCGAGGTTGGGAATCACAGAATGTAAAAGCCAGGACTGCTTTAATTCTGTGTGTCTCAGATGATCAATTGGTGCATATTCAGGATTTAGAATATGCGAAAGAGGTTTGGGAAACGCTACGTAGAACACATCAGAGAGATGCTGGTTCTTCAGCGTTGCTGTATTTTGAGAAGTTGACCAATCTGAGGCTTGCGCCTGATGGAGATGTTCAAGCGCACCAAACAGAGATGAAATTTCTGCGCCAACAGATGGTGGAACGCAATTTCCGTCTACAGGAGGAAGTGTTTTGCTTCATGATGATAAACAGCCTTAGTAGGACTTACAAGGTTGTTGCCAGTCAGCTTGGTTCTCTACCGGCTCAAGACCTGACCGCGAAGAGGGTGTGTGCCGTCGTTCTGAATGAACACGACAGACTTGCTGCACTGGAAGTGAAGGACAGGGGGAGGGGAGAACAGAGTTCTAATTCCCCCACGGATGTTGCTACTGAGGAGCGTGCTGTAGCATTGAGCACTGTCCGGTGTTACAATTGTGGACAGACTGGGCATATTCAGCGGAACTGTAGAAAGCCGCGCCAGCCAAAAGGAGCCAAGAGCAGCTCTGCGAAGCCTGAGGCGTTAGGCAAAAGCCGTACCAAGTGCCAGGTGAAACCTGCAAAGGCTTTGATGTCGAAAGGAACCACACCAGATGTTGGGAACTCGTTTATAATCGACACTGGTTGCACGAAACACATGTGTCCACACAGAGAACTGTTTTCAACGTTTAAGAAGCAAAGCTTCGCTGTGAAACAGGCCAACGGTCAGGAGCTGGAAGCGACCAGGATTGGGACTGTGTTTCTTGAGAGTCCAAACTTGACTATAAACAATGTATACCTGGTTCCAGAATTGCGGTTCAATCTGCTGAGTGTGTCACAGATTGCAAATAAAGGACTGAAACTGTCCTATGATGATAAGAGCTGCAAGATCTTCAAAGATGGAGAACTGTATCTTACTGCCAGAGAGAAAGATGGACTGTATTTGTTGACTTTTGATCAAAGTGATTACATGAAATGTAATTCTTCTGATTCTAACATAATCTCTCTTGCAGGTGTGAGCACCAGGAAGGTGACCAAGAAGGTCGACAGGGCATTTCAGCGGGTGTATGCTGATGTGATTGGTCCTCTAGAACCATCTAGAGGCGGTGCACGATTTTACCTTGTGTGTGTGGATTGTTTTACTAATTATTCTTGGGTTTTCACGATGGAGAAACCACAAGAAACCTTAGAAAGGTTTCAGGAGTTTTGTGACAAGGTTAAAAATGTGCATGATGCTAACATTGACTGTCTCTTCACAGATGAGAAGCCAATTTTTCTGTTACAGAAGTTTCAGAAGTTCCTGGATGGAAAAGGAATAGACCACAAAGTTGCTGTTTCGGCGGAAGCGTGGAACAGGGGGGTCTGTGTGAGGGTGAACAAAGAATTGCAAAAGGGGATGCATGCGCAATTGCTGAGTTCACATTTGCCACATGAATATTGGGCGGAGTCGTTAATGTCCTATGTTCACGTGTGGTTGAGAAAAGTCTCAAAAGAGTTGGGTAGTTCTCCTTTTGAGAAGCTGTTCCATAGAAAACCTTCTGTTGCCTATTTTAAGGTTTTCGGGTCTCATGTGAGAACAGAAGCTCCAGGTGGAGTGAAGAATGCCAGAGGCATTTTTGTGGGTTATGAAAAGGGTCTCTACAGAGTAATTTTGTCCGAATCTGGTCAGGTGATTCTCACAAAGTTTCTGGAGAATGCTCTTGAGCAGGAGCGGGCTATAGTACACACATTTCCCACAGATGACAATTCAGATGATGATGATTTCACAGATTACAGTGGTACTGATGATGACAGTGATAGCTCAGAGAGCTCAGTTGTAACAGTCATTGAGAGGAAATCTCACACAATGGATAGACCTTCACAGGTGAAGGATGAACCACTGTTAGCCATTGGTACTGGTTCTCAACAAAGTCCAGAGGTTGAACCAGTGAGCAGAGAGGATCAGAACCTCATACGCAGGTCTGAGAGAGGAACAAAGGGTGTACCACCAAAGAGGTACTCAAAAGAGTTTGCTAACTTAGCTGTTGCATGTGTTGCTATTGTTAACAACTCAAAGCAGGTTGAAGCAGTGTCTAAGTCAGAGACAAAGACACAACAGAGGGCTGCTAGCCAAGGTAATGCAGATGCACTCATTCCTTGGAAGCCAGACAACCAGAGAGGTACACTGGGGAAACCAGTGGTGGGGAGTTCCAAGGGTGGAATTGAAACAACAGGGGACTGTTATATGTATAACAACTGTTTGTTTTCTTCTCTGGATCATATTTTGCACATTGATGCTTTTGGGGGAGGTTGTCAGGAAAAAGCAGCAATGCAAAAGCCAGCTGCAGGTGGCTGGAATGCAAAACAGGATGTTGTTGTCTGGAACTGTACTGGTGGGAAAAAGGGGCAGTCCTTTCTCTGTACTGAGCACCGGATGTTAGCTCAGAGTGTCATCTGACCTGTACTGGAAGTACAGGGGTGGAGTTGTGACTCTACTGCTGGAGTCTGGAGAGTACAGACACGTTTTTTCTGTACTGCTGAATGACAGGAATAAAGACATTTAAATAGGACTCCTGTCTGTCTTTCTTCCCCTCCCTGGGGAATGCAGGGAGGGAGGAGGAGGAGGGTGTGTTCTCCTCACGTTTGAGGAGGATCGCCGATTTATGACCTTGCCTGCCGGAAGACGCAGACGGGAAGGTCAACAAGTATCCCAGCCGGTTGCCTCTGGAGTGTGAGGCCAGTTACCTCTGACTGCGAGCTGAGATACTGACAGAGGCAACGTTTCCTGCAGCTGCATTCTCAGGGTTACCCTTCGTCTCTGGTGGCATAAGTGATAGCTAGATAACTGAAAGGCAGACTGAAACGCTCTGCCTAAGGGGTATTGGGAAAGAAAGATGGAGCTTTGTCCTGTGTGTGTGCTGAACACTTCCCCGGCTCCTTACCACCCCCCTCTAGTTCCTTACTGAGAGCCACTGGGCTACTGCCTAGAACTTATATCTAAGGCTGGTGGCACGTTTGAACAGACAGGGCTAGCATGCGTGATTCCCCAAGTGTGTAGAGTGAGCATGTTTCCTCTTCAATCCGCTCCCTCCTCTTACATTTTGAGTGCCAACTGGGGCACTAGTGCGCGTGATTCCCTATGCGTGTGTGGCTACTGTGTGGTACAAATTGTGCCCTTACGCACAGCTGAAGACTGTGCTCTTTATAAGTCCCTGCTTGCCATTCTTTGTGCCTGTAGCGGCCTCTTTAAAAAGTCCCTGCCTTCCGTTTCTTCTGTTCTGCCGTTTCTTGGCTTGCAGCTGCTGCATTTTTGTTTCTGCTCCTCCCCCAATCGACTAATCAGCGTTAGTGTTCTGGAGAAAGCTTCAAGTCCCAACAAGTTTTTTTGTTGTTATTGTTTCCAACTTGTTTCAATAATCCAGGGGCTTGCTTTGGGGGATAGAAGCATACAAGCAGATCTTTGTGAATCTCGCTAAAGCAGATAGCCCTAGGAGTTACGCCTGAGCCTTCTGCGGGCGGCAGACGACATCCCATATTGTTTTAAATAGGAATGCCACCCCCTTTTGAGTCGCGCTAAAGCATGAGCCTTTCCCTGCCGGTTTTGACTCAACATGTGGGCTGCGTTTAGTGAGTTATAACAGGCAGCTGGTCTAGTAGCTATCTCCTTGTTAGCCTGCCTTGTACCTTATATTCAGCAGCTTTTTACTCGCGTTCTGTTTCTGGTGTTGAGCCTTATTTCCTGATTTATTTCCCCCTCCCCCCCCCCAGTCCCTGTCTTAAGCTCTGCTTTGCGCAATTCATAAGGATTCTCTTTTAAGTTTCCCCTTTGTGTAGTCCCTTACTTTTACATTTCGCTTGCGATCTAACCCGCCCCCCTCCCCTCAGCCTGCAGAAGAGTTTTATTTCCTTCTTTCAGTCTGACTCATTCTGCTGCCTGGCTTAAGAAATCCCTTCACAATTGTCCCGGCGTCCAGGCAGAATACATTGTTGCTTAAAGACAGGCAGTTTGTGGTACATTGTTAATTCAGGTACCTGGCGGATGGCCAATCAAGGATACATTGTCTTTGGCAGCATTTTCCTTCTGCTGGGGCCTCCAGCATAACCTTTTGTTTTTCAAAGTGTTACTTAAAGGGACATTTCCCAGAGAGCGATTTTCTTTGATTCCATTTGATTGCAGCGTGGGGGCCGCCTATTGTTCCATCCCTATATGCTTGTGAGTTATTTAGCTGTGTCTATCTGCCTGACCCTTTGCTTGGTGGCAAATAAATAAATTTATAGGCAAATACAAACCAAACAGTCAAGTGAAGAATAATTATTTCATATCATCATTAGTTATGGTAGACAATTGATAGCATCATCAATTAATTCTACTTACAGTGGTAATTAATTGAACAAATAATACTGGAATAGATTGTAATAAATAACAATAACAATAAATAATAGAATAATAACAACAACAAATAAATAAATAAAAATGAATAGATAAATAATAGAATAAAAATACTACTAATAATAAATAAAATAAGTGGATTTAAATTTTTTTTGAAAAAAATATTATAATAAATAAATAATGATAAATATACATTAATGATAATAAAAGAGAATAAGTGGAATGACGTCGCATACCAAGATTAAATTGATTAATTAATGAAATAAATCTATAGATAAATATATAAATAAACAAATAAAAAATAAAATAAAATTCATTAAGAATTGTGATGGGATGATGAGCTGCTTGTGCGTAAAATCCAAATCCCTCAGAGTTTGTTCAAGTCCGCAAACCTCTGTCTGTAACGGAGCCCCTTAAGCATGGCTCCATCAGTCACTGGCAGATTCCGACAGTGGTTGCTTTCGGAATCGCTTCCAACATAAAAGCTCCTTAACGGAAACACGTCTTCTGGACTCACGTCGTGACAGTTTCCGGCGCGGAGTGGGTGTCCCTATAGGAGGTCCAGAAACCTCCCCACTGTTTTCGCTGGAAGTGTCTCTGAGCCATCCCTCCTGCTCACTTTCCCGCAGAGACCCGCCTCTCCCCCTGCTGGTTCCCTCTTCAGCTGCTGAGTCTCTCCCAACCTCCGTGAGCCCTTCCACCACCTGTCTTTCCGATGGCAGTTCCCTGACATCCACCTCCCCTCCAGGGCCCCCTTCACCCCCTCCCGCTCCCTCCCTTATGGGCGGTGAGGAAGTAAAACCCCGGAAAGAATCTCCTTCATCTTCAGACGTCTCGAACATTTCCCTCCACCGGTTGCGGTTCCTGGTCTCAAAGTACTTCCAACTCCGATTCTGTGAATCCTTCCAACTCCTCCTCCTCGTCGGTGCTGCCAAAGTATTCCCTCCAGAACCTCGCTACCGGCTGAGGTTTCCGTGGGAAGCTTTGATGGAACGTTTCTATTAAGACCTCGTCATCGACATCCTCTGCCATGACCCAGGTGTTTTCTGACTCCGGTTCCCCTTCCCACATTACCAAATACTCCACCTGATCACCCTTCCACCTGGAGTCGATGATCTCCGCCACATGACTGCTATGTTCCTTTTCTTCTATTGCTGGTCCCCGGGTGAACATCCCTTCCCGTTCCCCCTTATACGGTGACAGTAAAGACCTGTGGAATACTGGGTGCAGTTTCATGTGGTTCGGTAACCGGAGCCTGAAAGCCACTGGGTTGAGCTGTTGCGTGACCTCAAAGGGACCCAATCGTTTGGGTCTTAACTTCTTACAACCCCCTTTGAACGGCAACCCTTGGGTTGACAGCCACACCTGGTCCCCCACCCTAATGGTTTCACCTTCCATTCTGTTTTTGTCTGCTTGCCTCTTATACTCTGCCTTGGCCCTTTCTAAATTGAGTTGGAGCGGACGATGGATCGCCTCCATTTCTTCTACAAACTGTTCGGCTGCCGGGACGCTCCATCTCTCACCTCCTCCCCCGGGAAAAGCCCTGGGATGACACCCATAATTGGCCAAAAAGCGGCTCATCCCTGTGGACACATTCTCCGCATTGTTGTAGGCAAATTCCGCCAGCGCCAACTTGTCTACCCAATCATTCTCTCTGTCATTGACATAACACCTCAGGTATTGCTGGAGGATACCATTTGCCCTTTCCGCCTGCCCGTTAGTTTCCGGGTGCCGGGCAGTCGAAAAATTACCTCTACGTGCAGTAAGCTCATGAGTTTCCTCCAGAACCTGGACGTAAATTGTTTCCCTCTGTCTGAGACCACCCTCAAGGGGGCGCCGTGCAACCTAAAAATGTGTTCTACAAACAATTTAGCTGTCTCTTCCGCCGTGACTGCATGCGAACAGGCTATAAAGTGGCACATTTTTGTTAATAGGTCTACCACGACCATGATGGCTGTTTTCCCTTTGGACTTCGGCAGATCAGTCATAAAATCTATCGACACTGCCTCCCATGGTCGTTCTGGCGTGGGTAACGGTTCTAATAACCCCGCTGGCGCCCGCCTCTCCCCTTTGGCTCTCTGGCATTGGTCACACCCTCTTACATACTCCCGTACATCTTCCCTCACCTTGGGCCACCAAAATTCCCTGGTGACCAACCACATGGTCTTATGTTGCCCAAAATGCCCCGCTGTGGGGCTGTCATGCAACTGCTTGAGTACTCTCCCCCTCAATTCTCCTTCGGGTATATACAGTGCCCCCTTGTAATATAATGCCCCGTTTCTTTCCTCAAAACCTCCGGGTTCCTCTCCCTCCCTCCTGAGACCTCTGAGCTTATTCTGGGCGTATTCATCATTCTCCGTTTCCTCTACCAGTTCTCTTTGCCCCACCAATGCCGCCCCACACACCCAGCGGTCCTCTGGGATGACATGTCTCTCTTCGGGTGCTCCCTCCCCCTCCAAATATTCAGGTTTGCGTGAGAGAGCGTCCGCCCTGACGTTCTCTGGGCCTGGCACGTAACAAATTTCAAAGTGGAATTTGGAGAACTCCTGGGCCCATCTCACCTTGCCGTTGGTTGAGTACTCGTGCCGTCCTCCAATACTCTAGGTTCTTGTGGTCAGTGCACACTTGCACCTTATGTTGTGCGCCAATCAATAGGTGCCTCCATCTTCGGAACGCTTCGTGAATGGCGAGTAGTTCTCGGTCATACACCGTGTAGTTCCTCTCGGATTTGTTCAGCTTTCGCAAGAAAAAGGCGCACGGTCTCCACTCCGACTTCTCCTCCCCAGGCTGCAGAAGCACCGCCCCCACCGCCCGGTCCGATGCATCGGTCTCCACTCTCATTGGTTTTTGTAAATCCACATGTAGGAGTTGTTCTTCAGAAGCGAACGCCCTTTTCAGTTCCTCAAAAGCTCGCTGCGCCTCTGCCGTCCAAACGAATTTTTTCTTACTACTGAGACAGTCCGTAATGGGAGCCGTCAGGTGGGCAAAATTTCTGATGAAATTCCTATAGAAGTTTCCAAACCCTAGGAATCTTTGCACATCCTTTTTCGTTCTCGGTGTCTTCCATTCCAGCACCGCCTGGACCTTGCCTGGATCCATGGCCAATCCCTTGTCTGACAGGCGGTACCCCAGGAATTCCACCTCCTTGGTATGAAACTGACATTTCTCCAGTTTCACCCACAGCTGGTTCGCTTGCAGTTTGCCCAACACTTCCCTGACGTCTCTCACATGCTGCTCCTCATTCTCTGAATACACCAACATGTCATCTAAGAAGGCCACGCAATTCTTGTAAAGCAAAGGTCCCAAGACGTGGTTCATAAACGATTGAAAACACGCTGAGCCTGCCTGCAGACCAAAGGGCATAACGAGATATTCAAATGCCCCCAATGGGGTGAACATGGTGGTCTTCCATTCATCTCCCTTCCTTATCCGTATCAGGCTATACGCCCCCCTCAGGTCCAGTTTAGTAAAAATCTTTCCCTTCCTGACCCTTGTCAAAATGTCATCAATTCTGGGCATAGGGAAAGTCACTGGTTCTGACACTGCATTTAAGGCCCGAAAGTCCACGACCAGCCTCGGCTTGTCCGTGTTTTTCTTGTCCACAAAAAAACACTGGGCTACCACCCACCGCTCTGGACTCTCTGATGAAACCGCTCTTCAGGTTCTTGTCAATGAACTCCCTTAACTCCTGCATCTCCCTGTCTGACATGGCGTACAGCTTGCCTACAGGGAGCTGCGCCCCAGGGAGTAAATTGATTTGACAGTCAAAGGGTCTATGCGGGGGTAGTTTGTCTGCTTCCCTCTCGCTGAAGACGTTGCTCAGGTTGGCGTATTGTCAGGGCACCTTCCCTTTCTCCGTTACTTCCGTCCCTGCTGGAGTGGCTTTGGCCCCTCCTTGAGCCTCCCCCTCTTTGCAGTGTTCAAGACAATGTGCTGACCCAAAGGAGACCACTCTCTGATGCCAGCCCACTAGCGGATCATGTAATGCTAGCCAGCTCATTCCCAAAATAATGGGAGCTCCTCCCAAGGTAGCCACATTAAACGCTATTAGCTCAGTGTGTCTTGCTACCCTCATTATCATTGGGACGGTCTGTTGGCTGACTTCTCCTCCCAACAGCTCCCTCCCATCAATCGTGGCCACCTGCAAAGGGTTGCTTAAAGGGATAGTCTGTATCTGGTGTTCAGCCGCAAACTCCTTGCTCATGAAATTGCAGGAGCTGCCTGAGTCCAATAGCGCCTTTATTTTTAGTGGGTGTCCGTTTGGCAGCTCTAGTAACACCTCTATCACTAGGGCGGGTTTAGGCGGTTCCGGCTTGGGCACTTTCACTGCTCTTTGGCCTGGCTGCTGTGCCCCGACGGTGGCAGCCAGGCGTTGGCTTTTACTTGCTGTGGAACCTCTTCCTCCCTCTCCCCAACAGCTCCCGCCATCCCTTGTCATTCCTTTCTTTGGGGGCAGACTCTGGCAAAGTGACCTGGCTGTTGGCAGAGATAACATTCCTTGGCGCCTTTCCCCTCCTTCTTCCGCCCTTCACTGGGCTTTGAAACTGCGCGCGCGCGCGCTGTTCCAATTTCCATCGGCTCTCCTGGCGGGAAGGAAGGCTCTGGAATCTCTGGAATGTGAAACTCCCTCCAACGTTCCCCCTTCCCTTCCCGCCTCTCCAAGGCTCTGGCCTCCTGGCGTGCTCCTATGGTCAGCGCAGATTTGGTCAGCTGGTCCATAGACTCCGCCCTGGGCCCCCGGGAAAGTTCGTCTTTCACAGCCGAAGAAAGCCCTTCTTCAAAAAGCATTTGTATGGGTGCCGCCGATAGATCCCACCCCAATCTATGGATCAACATGGTGAACTCAGTCCAGTACTCACGGACAGATCGGTTTCCCTGTTTACAAGCCATTAACTGTCTGCGTACCACTCCCTGCTCAATATCACTGGAAAACATCATGTCCATGGCACGAAAAAACTTCATCGTGTCCTTTAGGATGTCATTATTTGCTGCCATCAGGGGCCTAACCCAGTCTTTCGCCCCCTTTTCAAGATGCCCAATCACAAAAGCCACCCGTGATTCCTCGTCGGGAAAGTCATCAAACTGCAGATTGAGGGCATATTGCATCTCTGTCCTGAAGGCAAGATAGTCCTTGGGCTCCCCCCCAAATTTCTGCACCAATCCTGGCACCTTTCTGGCTAGCGGGGTGGCTTTCGCCTTCTCTGCATCTTGAGCCCTCCTCTCCTCAAGCCTCGCCGTCTGCAGCGCTAGCTGGACCTCCAACACCCGGTACCTTTCTTCCAGGCTAGGACCCGCTCCAGCTCCTGCTTCTCCGGTTCCGGCTGGGTTGCTCATGATGCCTTCTCCTGCACAAGCTGCTTTCAAAGACTGTTGGAATGCTGTGATGGGATGATGAGCTGCTTGTGTGTAAAATCCAAATCCCTCAGAGTTTGTTCAAATCCGCAAACCTCTGTCTGTAACGGAGCCCCTTAAGCATGGCTCCGTCAGTCACTGGCAGATTCCGACAGTGGTTGCTTTCGGAATCGCTTCCAACATAAAAGCTCCTTAACGGAAACACGTCTTCTGGACTCACATCGTGACAGTTTCCGGCGCGGAGTGGGTGTCCCTATAGGAGGTCCAGAAACCTCCCCACTGTTTTCACTGGAAGTGTCTCTGAGCCATCCCTCCTGCTCACTTTCCCGCAGAGACCCGCCTCTCCCCCTGCTGGTTCCCTCTTCAGCTGCTGAGTCTCTCCCAACCTCCGTGAGCCCTTCCACCACCTGTCTTTCCGATGGCAGTTCCCTGACAATAATAAATAATTTACATATATTTCGGAACCCTCAGTTGGTTAGAGTGTGGTGACAATAACGCCAAGGTGGCAGGTTTGATTCCTGTATGGAACAATTGCATATTCCTGCTTTGCAAGGGGTTGGACTAAATGACCCTTGGGGTCCCACACAATTCTTGAGAGCCTGGATAACTCAACTGGTTAGAGCATGGTGCCGATAATGCTAAGGTTGCCGGTTTGATCCCTGTATGGGACCCAGGTATATTCTGCATTGCAGGGGATTGAATGAGATATTATAATATGACGTAGGAAGCATCTTATTTTTAAGAAAAATAAATAAATAAAAATAAATGAATAATAAATGAATAAATAATAATAATAGATATTAATATACATATAGAGAGTAATAAATAACACACGCACGCACATACTAACGGAATAAACAATTAAACATTTAACTGAAGGCTTGGGAATCATTGTTTATTATAAGTAAAGCAATCGTTAATTAGTATATTCGTTTCAGAATCAATAACACGTCCCTATACAACCGCTTGTAAGCGGTAGCACGTGTTTGTGGCAGTAGCTTTATCCATGGCGCCTAAGAGGAAGCGCTCTGCAATGGAATCAGCTCACACCTCAGGCTGCATGGGTGCCAATAGCTGTAATTCATCGGGGGTGCCGGGAACAGAAGATAAGGCAGTTTCTGAATTGGCGTTTACCCCGATTAAGCTGGCCCCACTTTGCGATCTCCTATCCTACTACCCAGATAAACAGGCGGCAGCTTATCTTCGGGAGGTTTTTTTCCAACGGTTTTCGAATCCCAGTAACATGTCCCTTGATAGCAAAAGATTCACCCAACCAGAAGTCTGTTAGGGAGAGGCCGGAAATTGCCGAGCGGAAGATAGCTAAAGAAGCGAGCGCCGGCAGAGTAGCTGGCCCGTTTGATAGTCCCCCAATACCAAATCTACATATATCACCATTAGGAATAGTACCCAAGAAAACCCCAGGGGAATTTAGGCTCATTCACAATCTTTCTTACCCGAAAGGGGGATTGGTGAACGATGCCATCCCAGCTGAGTTAACTTCGGTGAAATATGCCACATTTGATCAGGCAGTAAAACTAATTAGGCGCTTTGGTCAAGGGGCACTCTTAGCCAAGTGTGATATAGAATCGGCCTTTCGCCTTCTGCCACTGCATCCCAATGACTTTTGGCTGCTGGGTTTCAAATTTCAAGAGAAGTATTATATCGACAAGGCTATGCCGATGGGCTGCTCTGTAGCTTGTTCAGCATTTGAATCATTTAGCACATTCTTGGATTGGGCCATACGCTTTCGAACTCACGCCACAGGGGTCATACACTACCTAGTTGATTTTCTTTTCGTGGGGAAGCCAAACACTGGGGAATGCGCCTCTCTGCTTGGGGCCTTCTCAGCTCTGGCCCAGGACCTAGGTGTTCCCCTCGCAGCAAAAAAAAACGGAAGGCCCGACTACGTGCCTCACCTATTTGGGTATTGAGCTGGATACAGTTGCTCAATCATCCCGCTTACTAGGGGAGAAGATTGATACCCTTAAGGATTTAATTCATGCTACCCTTCCACTTAAGAAAATCACCCTCAGACAGATACAATCCTTGTTGGGCCATTTCAATTTTGCTTGTAGAGTAGTTTTCCCCGGACACCCTTTCTGTGCCCGCCTAGCCAGGCTTTCGGTGGGTCTCAAGCATCCACACCACAGAGTCCGTCTTCTGAAGACAGTTAAGGCCGACCTGGAGGTTTGGGCGACATTTTTGGAAAACTATAATGGAGTGTCCCTATGGCAGGATGTCCTTAACTTGTCCTCAGATTTTCAGGTCCAATCTGATGCAGCAGGCTCTCTGGGTTTTGGCCTGTATTTCAAGGGTCGATGGTGCGCTCAACATTGGCCGGCAGGTTGGCAGGGCAGGGGCATCACGCGGGATCTCACTTTTCTCGAGTTTTTTCCGATAGTAGTGGCCGTGCATATCTGGAGTTCCGAAATCGCAGAGTGTGCTTCAGAACCGACAACCTGGCAGTGGTGAACATTCTAGCGAAGCAGTCATCCCGGTCGGAGAGGGTCTCCTCCCTCCTGCGGTTGTTCGTCCTCCGGTGCCTTAAGTACAATATAGTTTTTTCAGCCAAATTCATACCGGGGGTTAATAATGATATAGCCTATGCATTATCTCGCTTTCAGATGTCTCGCTTCCGGTCGCTGGCACCTGGAGCACAGCTGTTGCCCGAACCCTTTCCGGAGCACCTGTGGAACGTTGGAGACGCAAAGTGATTAAGGGAGTATTAGCGTCTGTCGCACCCTCCGCCCTCAGGTCTTACAAGAAGGCCTGGTGCGATTTCTTGGGCTTCAGGTTTGGGTCTTCGGGGGCTTTCTGCTAGCGCGCCTTCCACCACCGATGACGTTTTGCAATACCTTTCACACCTTGATGACCTAGGGCGCGCGCCTAAAACTATAAAAATACATGTAGCCGCCATTAGCTTCTTCGCTAAGGCCACGTTCTCCTCCGATCCATGCAGTGACTTCCTGGTCCGTAGAGCTATCGAAGGCTGGGGCAGGTTACAACCCCCTAGGGTTCAGGGCCGTAAGCCAATTTCTTACGGGTTGCTCTCTCAAATACACAAAAAACTCTGGGCAATTTGTTGGTCCCGGTTTGAGGCCCACCTCTTTTCTGCGGCATATGCCATCGCCTTTTTTGCCGCCCTAAGAGTGGGCGAGGTCATAGTCGAAGGTAGTGCGGATGGTGTGATGCGGGGCCTCCTTATGGAAGATGTACAGCTGTCTGAGGCGAGCATGTTGGTACGGATACGACAATCCAAAACTGATCAGGCCGGTAGGGGTGTCCTTCTAAAACTCACAGCGTCCTGGGGGCAGGGCCCTTGTCCGGTAAAGGACACCAGGCGGTATCTTTGCCTCAGACCACCTGGTCAGGGTCCGCTTCTGATACACGAAGACGGGTCCCCCTTACTGAGACACCAATTCACCAGGATACTCCGCAAAGCTATTGATGCTTGCGGTTTAGCTTCCCGGGCTTATGCCGCCCACTCCTTTAGGATCGGTGCTGCCTCAACTGCCGCACGCCTGGGCTTGCCTGCGGACAGGATTAAAGAGATGGGCCGATGGAAATCCAATGCTTATAAGGGTTATATACGTTAGTTTGCGCTCCGCTACACTGAATCTGCTTACCCGCTTTCTCCTTTCTTTCGTTCTCAGCTGTTTCCGGGGGCACCGTGTGGATTTGCGGCCACAGTATTGTTCATTGGGCCCGCGTTCGGGCGGTCAGCAGCGGCCTTACCTATCATCTTGGTTTGCCTCCTGGGATACGAGTTGCCTGGTTGTCGTGACGCGGCATGCGGTGGGAAGAGCTTATGCCATTGCTGATTGACAGAGTTGCCATGTTTGGCCCTCCTGACATCCTTATCATTCACTTGGGAGAGAATGACCTGGCCAATAGGAGAAGCGGGGATTTGTTGTGGTGCATAAAAAGAGACTTGGAGTCGATTGCGGCCTTGTGCCCTGGAACAATGGTGTTCTGGTCCTCCTTCTTGAAAAGAATTGTCTGGCGCGGTGCGCAGAACTGTATGGCCATTGAAAAAACCAGGAAACTCCTGAACCGGGCGGTAGCCCGTTGGGTGCGCTTTATGAATGGCCGAGTCATTTATCATGACCGTATCCGGATCGGCGACCAAGCCATGTACCGGAATGACGGAGTTCATCTAACGGACATTGGGAATGATATTTGGTTGGACAGTGTCATTAGCAGCATTAGGGATTGGTTGCAGCTGTGAGGGTATTGGCGGCGAGCCTCTTTGCGGCTTGGGTGGCGGTTAGGCATTGGATTCGTGTGTTGTGCTGTGTCAAGGGCTAGGTGTGGCCATCGCCTATGCTATCTACCGTGGGTTATTCCGTTAAAGGAATCTGGCGGTCGTGTATTCCGTCCGATGCCTGCTTGGCGGGAGGCCATGGCACGACCCTCGGTGACATCAGGGGGTGAGCCTATAGTTGGATGAGCATCAACAGGCTCCACATACTGTTGAATAAACCCACCACCTATAGTCATCCAATGCCTAAGCCAATACCTTTTCACTGCTGTAATCAATAAAGTTGTGGCCTTTTCTTGCCCATTAACCTTATATCACGTGTCCTTGTGTATTTATTTCACATAGCGGGGTCGGGCCCTCGATCCACAAGGGGGAGATAATAGGATAAACAGACTGTTTCCCAGCTGCAGTAATCCCCATTCCAAAGTAAAAGTCTTTCCTCGCCACAGTCTTTCAATCTGACAAATACAAGTCATTAAAAATCTTTATATTTACTCCTTTAATCAAATCCCCAAAAGTTTGTTTCAATCCTTTGGCTTATTAGCAGAAGGTGGAGATACAATTCCAAATATTTTTGAACTCTGGCAGCTGTAGTTACTTTGTATTTTTCCAAAGCGGTAAACGAAAGTTGAAAGTATCCAATCCCTTTGTTACATCACAATGGAGTCTAGCCTTCCCTCACCCCGGGAGGTCTGCTTCCACAAAGAAGATATAACAGTTCAAACAAATCCCCAGTTCTTCTGCAGGGAAGTTTACTTTTTGTCTTTCCCCCCTTCTCCTGCTAGAAAGGGGGTGCAGGAAACACTTGAAAGTTTCTAAAAGAATGAAAAGTTAAAGTTGCGGCTTTTGGTAACGTTAGCTGCTTTTCACTTTTGCTTCAGTGGAAGGGACCGACCTCTGTTTTTAAGTCCCTTTCCTTCCCAATTTGTAGTTCCAAATTAGATCACTTTGCTCATGGTTTTCAGAAGAATTAAGACCACATTTCTTATTTTTTTTCCTTGGAGGGATTGGCCGGTCATGATCGCCAGACTCAGAGCTCAATTTGTCGAATTCTTTAGAGAACTTTATAAGGAAGGAAATGAAGCAACAGAAGAAGTTAAAGAATATTTAGAACAGAACGGTCTTTCAAAACTTACTAAAGAAGAAAAAGAACTGTTGAATGCCCCTATTACATCGTACAAAATTCAAAGAGCAATTAAGGAAGCAAAGAAAGGAAAGTCACCAGGGCCAGACGGCCTACCGGCAATATATTATAAAAAATTTGAGGACATACTGTCTGACCCATTAAGAAGTATCATGAACAACATCTTAAAAGACGGAACCATACTGGACTCTTGGAAAGACAGCCTTATTGCATTAATTCCAAAACAGGGTATGGACAATCCACTTATTAACAACTATAGGCCTATCACACTTCTAAATAACGATTATAAAATATATGCAAATATTTTAGCCGAAAGATCAAAAAAAGTCTTCCAGATGATTATACACAATGACCAAGCTGGCTTTTTGCCTGGGAGGCATATTTATAGCAACACTAGAAAAATTATAAACTTATTAGAGTATTTAGACTTAAGAATAGAAAAGAAGGCAGTCTTAATGGCTATAGATGCTGTAAAAGCTTTCAACAGGGTCTCCTGGAAATTTATGAAAGGTCTATTACACCATATGGAATTTGGTATACAGTGGCACCTTGGGTTAAGTACTTAATTCGTTCCGGAGGTCCATTCTTAACCTGAAACTGTTCTTAACCTGAAGCACCACTTTAGCTAATGGGGCCTCCTGCTGCTGCCGCGCCGCCGGAGCACAATTTCTGTTCTCATCCTGAAGCAAAATTCTTAACCCTAGGTATTATTTCTGGTTACAGATAGGTAGCCATGTTGGTCTGCCATAGTCAAAATAAAAAAATTCCTTCAAGTAGCACCTTAAAGACCAACTAAGTTAGTTCTTGGTATGAGCTTTCGTGTGCATGCACACTTCTTCAGATACACTGAAACAGAAGTTGCCAGATCCTTCTATATAGTGAGAAGGTGGGGAGGGGTATTACTCAGAAGGGTGGTGGGAATGGGAGATTGGCAGATATGTCAATGGGAGATTGGCAGATTGCCTTTCCCACCACCCTTCTGAGTAATACCCCTCCCCACCTTCTCACTATATAGAAGGATCTGGCAACTTCTGTTTCAGTGTATATAAACACACACAATACACAATACAAATACAAATATACAAACAGAAAGACACACATATATAATTTCAAATCCTTAATTTCTTAACCACTTTCCCTGACTTCCCCACACATCCCCTTCTTGCATCCCAATTCCAATAGTTAACTCAGCAAGTTCTTATCTCCAACTTTTACCTTATTAATATTTTACCTAATTCTTCTTAATTAACGAAATTTAACTTATAAACCTCAATTAAACCACAATACCCATCATTTACGTCCTTTTCTAAGGTCGACCCAAATTCCCTTCCACAAATTTCCCAATTTTTTATATTAATTACAAAACATGTTAACCGAATGCAACATATAATTATACCCAAAACTTTCGCCCCCTCTCCCGGTTTCGATCCCCCCAAAATATCCATCAGTCTATCAGTTCTCAGCCTGGGTCCCTCACGTCCGAGGCCCTCAATTCTCTCTCAGTCCCTCTCTGCCGGTTTTGTTGGTAGTCCTTTATGTTGGACATCGAGTCTCGGAGAAGCTCTATCCCAGTAGGGTCTATGTTTCTTCCAACCAGACCTCCATATTCAAAAGTGGAGCCCAATTTATGTTTCTTATTCCTTTTAAGTCCAAATGTCCCAAATGTCCCAAAAGCTCCAACTTTCGTCATCAAATTTGTAATCCATAGGTCTTCTGATCGCCCCGTGGGGAGATCTCTCCAATCTTCATTCTCAAATTCAAACCAAATTCTCATCATCCAGATCTTGATTTCCTTGTAATCCATTTTTACAGGCCTCTGGTCATCCTTTTTCGCCTGCAGCATTTCAGCTCCTCCTTCCCACTCCTCTAAATCAGCACATATCTCTTCTTGTTCAGCTGCAAAATCTTATTGAGTCAAGTCCTCGGCACAATCAACAAGTTTATTTACTTTAAAATTCAAGGTCGTTACATCTGTAGCCAAAGCTTCACTCTGGTCTTGTAATTTTCCCAAGAGAAAGAACATTCTATCCAGCTCAGCTTGTATTTTTCCATCTGCAGCCATTGTAATGTCTCAGAACCCCCTCTAGAGGGATTCTAGTTACTTAGTATTCTTTCTCCAACAGTCAAGTTACTTTGTTTTTATTTCTTCTTTATTTTCAACAACTTAAAGTCAACTGTATCAAAATTAGCCAGCAGAAATAACAAAAGGCAAATTTTTCTAGCTTTGACAGCTCGTTTGACAGCTGTCAAACTCTTTATATCTCCTCAACAGGCTCTCTCGCGGATCGCTCCCGGATCCCGGGGGGTTGCACGTCAGCTCCTAAAAATCAGTTCTTATCCTCCAGCAAAATACTTCTAATGCCAAATCGTGAAATTAATAGCTTTTATCTCACAAAGAGAGAAATGGTCTCTCGACCTTAGTTATGCAATTCTTGCTTTAAATTGTCTGCAGGATGGGGGGGCGGACTTCCTTTTAACACCTCCCCCGGTCGTACCGAATTCAAGAAAAATAGATTTTTAAGTCCAATTTCCTTACTACTCACGGGTTGTTACTTTTGTAATCCAAATGTTCAAAGGAAGAAGTCAGCGCTCTCCGGCAATGGCTTGCGGCTTCACTCCGTAGAAGAAGCGGTCTACTCTCAGCACCACGCCACTCTCCGTCCCCCCCTCCAAAGCCTTTAAAAAGGCTTCTTCGCGGGTCGGGGGGCGCAAATGGTGCCCGCCGAGTCACCAAGTCCACAGGCTTCAGCGCCTGTGGTTTCTGAGGGTCCCCGCGTCACCGCCGCAGCAGGACCCGTCTTCCACAGAGCCGATTCCCTCCGGAGCTCGGAGGGAATCCGCCATTAACCTTTTCGCGCTAACCCGGAAGTCTCCCTTTCTCCATTATCTTGCTGTCTTCCCTCTCTGGTTCTGATTATTACTATGCCCCCAGATTTTAGTCTTCCATTCTCTCATGGATAGTGTACTCATTTCCCCCCAAGATTGCCAATAATAATTCTGGAACCAGTCAAGAAATGTTGCATTAATTCCCTGAGAGATCCTCAAACTCTCAGAAGGCAGTATTAAGCTCATTTGCTGATAACCACATTTCTTCCCGCCCCCCTCTCATACACACACACACACACACACACACACACACACACCACCTCAAGGGGCATTTCTATACTACAAGCTTCTACCAATTTAACTGGCATAGTATCCCCTCCTCCCCACAGACATTTCTGGGAATTGTAGTTTGGCAGAGGTGACGAGAGCGTTTCATACAGATTCCTAGCTTCCATCAAGTAACTACCTACTCTGTGAGAGAAGATGAATGACAAGGGAAGTAATTTTGTTGTTGTTGTTCAGTTGTTTAGTCGTGTCCGACTCTTCGTGACCCCATGGACCAGAGCACGCCAGGCACTCCTGTCTTCCACTGCCTCCCGCAGTTTGGTCAGACTCATGTTTGTAGCTTCGAGAACACTGTCCAACCATCTCACCCTCTGTCGTCCCCTTCTCCTTGTGCCCTCAATCTTTCCCAACATCAGGGTCTTTTCCAGGGAGTCTTCTCTTCTCATGAGGTGGCCAAAGTATTGGAGCCTCAGCTTCACAATCTGTCCTTCCAGTGAGCACTCAGGGCTGATTTCCTTCAGAATGGAGAGGTTTGATCTTCTTGCAGTCCATGGGACTCTCAAGAGTCTCCTCCAGCACCATAATTCAAAAGCATCAATTCTTCGGCGATCAGCCTTCTTTATGGTCCAGCTCTCACTTCCATATACATCACTACTGGGAAAACCATGGCTTTAACTATACGGACCTTTGTTGGTAAGGTGATGTCTCTGCTTTTTAAGATGCTGTCTAGGTTTGCCATCGCCTTTCTCCCAAGGAGCAGGCATCTTTTAATTTCGTGACTGCTGTCAGAAGTCATAAAGGTACCCATGCCCGTACGGGCCAGTCTTGACAGACTCTAGGGTTGTGCGCTCATCTCACTCTAGAGGCCGGGAGCCAGCGCTGTCCGCAGACACTTCCGGGTCACGTGGCCAGCATGATGAAGCTGCTCCGGCGAACCGGCACCAGAGCAGCACACGGAACGCCGTTTACCTTCCCGCTAGAAAGCGGTTCCTATTTATCTACTTGCACTTAATTGTGCTTTCGAACTGCTAGGTGGGCAGGAGCTGGGACCAAATGACAGGAGCTCACCCCGCCGCGGGGATTTGAACCGCCGACCATGCGATTGGCAAGTCCTAGGCACTGAGGTTTTACCCACAGCGCCACCCGCGTCAGAAGTCATACCTCTGCTCTATTCTACCTTGGTCAAGCCACACCTGGAGTACTGTGTCCATTTCTGGGTACTGCAATTTAAGAAGGTCATTGACAAGCTGGAACATGTTCAGAGGAGGGCAACCAAGATGATCAAAGGTCTGGAAACAAAGCCTTATAAGGAACAGTTGAGGGAGTTGGGTATATTTAGCCTGGCTAAGTGGAGACTGAGAGGAGGAGATAGGATAGGCATCTTCAATAGCTAAAAATGGCTGTCACATGGAAGATGGAGTAAGCTATTTCCTGCTCTGGACTGTAGGACCTAAACCAATGGATTCAAGTTACAAGAAATGAGATTCTGGTTAAATATCAGGAAGAACTTTCTGACAGTAAGAGCTGTTTTACAGTGGAACAGACTTCCTCCGGAGGTGATGGACTCTCCTTCCTTGGAGGTTAATAAGCAGAGGCTGGATGGCCATCTGTCACAGATACTTTAGTTAAGATTCCTGCATCGCAGGGAGTTGGACTAGATGACCCTCAAGGTCCCTTTCAACTCTACAATTCTATGAAACCATGACTGGAAAAACAGTTAACTTGCACTATGAATTGTATTTTCTCCATTGAGTTAATGCTCTATTTTTCTGAGGGTTGTTTAAGGCTCTCTTGTCCAGGAAAGGAGGGTGGCCTGGGCAACCTAGCCAACTGGCACCATCACACACACAACTCTGACCCACATGTTCCTGGAAGAGGTAGACAGCCATCTCGATGCAGAGTTGGCTCTTACCGGTTCTGCTGCTGGAACTTCCAGAGTTTGGTGTAAACATCAAAAGTCCACCCAAAATACGATTGCCACTGTTTCTGCCCATACTGAGGCAAGTCTCTGCAAGAGAGCCAATGGTAAGAGTCCATGTTACCAAGCAGGGAAGAAAGGAGGAGGGGCATTCACTGTGGGAAGAGACAGTCCAAAGACAACCTGGTGTTACTTATCTCATCATGCCTGCCTCATAATCCTAATGCTAACATTCATGTTACATTATGGAAAACTGTCCATTTGCTTTGCATTTGGACACCTCTTAAGGTTGTCAGAATCTCCACTACGACCGAGCTGATAAAGCTGATCCTTCGGTCGAGTCCTCCGACATGATTAACGACCTGAGCCTTTGTTGAGGCTCCAAGCACGTTCCCATTACGCAGAGTATCCAGCACGCAGGGAAGGATGAGAAACATGGGCTACATTGCTAAAAGTTTTATTCCTAATTACTCAGACAGAAAACAAATATACATGCTCTCTCTGTGAAAGCAGAGAGCAACTGGAAAACAAAGGAACAGGAAACAGTAACATCACATCCGTCTCCCATCTTCCGTGAGACTTCCAACAGCCTGGAATGTCTGGTATGCAAAACAGAGTCTTGTGACTCCAAGCACTGCACAATGGCAACACACAGAAACCAACAAAGGTATCGCAATTAAATTTGGCACAATGGTTCCTGAGATCAAGCAGAAGGTTTTCATCTATGCTTGAACAGAATTGGGCACCATTCTGAATCAAGATGATAGGTGGAGCCTTTCAAATCTGCACTGATTTTAAACACTGATTTCAACACGGCATGGATTGTTTTTTGTTGCTATGTTCCTATATACATATCCATCCAGGATTGGGGTTGTGGGTCATTTTTGTCATTAAAAAACTTAGATTTTGCGGTGGGGGGCAGATTACGATCCTCCTTGCTAGTATTGTATTCTTCTAAAGAAGATGTCACATACTATACTTCATACCCCATAAATGGTAGGCTTTATTTATCAATGAATAAAATGGCATTTGTCCCACTACTTTCACCAAAAAGAACTGACCCAAAAACTTATAACAGCAGCAGTTTTGGTTTCCTAGGTATCAAGATATAACTTCCCATAGGCTTATCAGTAACACAGTTTAATATGTGAGTGACCATGTTCAGCAACAAGTCCCTGGTTCAAATTTCTGGCATGCTAATCTCCCTGACAAAACTCATAGGCACTGCCTTGAGTACTTCCAAGCCTATTCACAAGACACAAGAAGTCCCCTCCCATTCTTAAAACCAGCACCACTCAAGCTTAGGAAACAATCTCCTCCCCACTTGGAAGGGAATGAAATGCTCTATCCACTTAACTGCTATATAATTTAAGAACATAAGAAAAGCCTGCTGGATCAGGCCAATGGCCCATCTTATCCAGCATCGTGTTCTCACAGTGGCCAACTAGATGCCTGTGGGAAACCTGAAAGCAGGACCTGGACACAAGAGCAGCACTCTCCCCTCCCTAAGGTTTCCAGCAACTGGTATCCAGAAGCATTTACTGGCTCCAACTATGGAGAGAGATTACAGTCATCTTCGGGCTCTGGGGAGAGTCTCCTCATGACCCATGAGGACTCTCCAGGGTGCTCCCCGCTTATGCACATTTCACTTTTGCGCATGGAGCGCATAACATAGCCCCCAACATGAATCACCTGTACTTTTAACACACATGCCTAGAAAGAAATCTGACAGGCAGCAACTCTCTAGCTTCTGAGCTTTCAGTAGGTACCATCCACACACATCTTTCATAGCCAGAAGGGTTACAAAAAACTTCCTTTAAACATTCAGAGTTAGATTCTACTTGCACCAACACATTCTGGACCTTTCCTGTGGCCCCACAGCATCAATGCAGCCTACTGATGCCAATGCCTTAGTAATTTCTCCAACGCTACCTAAATTCCTTGAAGAACACTGCTACCCACAAAGGGAGGCGCATGTCCAGCATTGACAGCACAAAGCCTACTGAGGATGCACCACATCCTTCAGCTGCAGGAGGGGACACCCTCTTCCTCAGCACAGATTTTCACACACACAATTCCTCAAGGTTTATAATGGGAAGAAGCTATTAGCCCAGCATGCAGCCACAACAAAAAGCCTTTGCAGAATGAAGGCAATTATGGGGCGGGTGGTGAAGGAATCCGCAGTGCGTCTTAGGCTTGGCTATTCTTCAGGGAAAACAACATATGTGACCCAAGTGCTTGTTTTGGCCCTGCAGCGAACCGGGTCCATATAGGGAATGGGATCACAAAGTGGTTGCTTTTCATAACCTTCCCATAGACTCTTGCACTTTCCCACAGAGCTGCTCACTTGCTTTTACACCAGCACTGGGGTCTCAGACATGCAGCTCGCCAACAGGGTCATTAATGAGCAGTTGAGACAATTTGCAAGAATCCATGCCATATTCAGCACAAAATGATCTTTCTTCCCCAAGATAAGCTTAAACACAACACTGTTTCCTGCAAATTTCAGAGTGAACCAGGGAAAACTGGCTGCGGAAGATGCCTACCGGCTAGCATCCGTGATAACACAAAGATCGTGAGCAGCTCTGCAGCTATTTCACTAGAGATCCTCTTGGGTGCCAAGACTGGCAGAGCTGGCCTTCTTAGTGGTTCCTCTGCTCTCAGGAGCTTGGGGTGTTGTTGGTTTTTTTGCAACGACACAGGAGAGGGTGTTTTATGTGGCAGCCCATAAGTTGTAGAATTCCCTCCCCATAGAGGGCAATCTGGCACCTTCATTATAATGATTCCGGTCAGAGTGCTGAAGACACACTTCCTTACTGCAGCTTTTGACATCTGAGGTGTACAGTTTTAGAATCCACCTTATTTCTGTGGTTGTAAGTTGGTTTTAAACTGTTTTAATATTGCATTTTAATGTTGTAACCCACCTTAGGGTGAAGGGCAGGTAATAAATTTTAATAATATTAAGAACAACAATTATTAAGCTTGTGACTTTGCCTGGGGAAGGATAGGAGAGAAAACAAAGTGCAATATGGACATTTTTTTATTTAACAGGATTTGTTTAGCAATTGTGGAAACCCTCTAAGTGATTTTTGTAAGATGGACATATTATTAACACTTGTCACTTTAAGAAGAAAAAGTGGACTGTCAACATGACCTGTGTACAGTGGTACCTCGGGTTACAGACGCTTCAGGTTACAGACTCCGCTAACCCAGAAATAGTACCTCGGGTTAAGAACTTGCTACATTCAAATTTCTGTTTTAGACCACCTTTTCTGTGATGTAGGTATGATGCTTGTGGGGGGTGGTCTTGGTTTACACCCCTTCTGTGGTGTATGTATGATGTATGGAGTGGTGGTCTTGAGCTCCAGGGCAGGGAATTTAAAATGTCTATATAAGGGCAGGCACACCCTTGTTCTGGGCTCCTCCTCCTTTCCTGCGTGTGAGCGGAGCACCCTGTTGCAACTGATCAATAAAGATCAGGCTTACTAGCTGCTTTACTTCTCAATGTTCTCTGGTTGGCCTCTGTGATTTTCTCCTACCAATAGGGAACCTACATAAGGACTCTATATGGGCTCTTGGATACCCCATAAGGGAAAAGGGCAGATTTTGTTTACAACAGATGGCGACCATGAAGGGGCATTTGGTTGCTCAGATTCTGGAAGCGAGGAAGAACTGGTGATCCAGTGCACACCAGACAGTTTGCCAGGAGGAACAACCAGTCCTCCAGCGATCCCAGGGTCTGGAAATAACTGGAGGTCCAGCAGGGTTAACCAGAGGAAGCAAAGCTCGATCAGGCCAGCCTTAAACAACCAGTCAAGAGATCCTGGGATCGCCAGGAACAGCGCATGCGGAAGTGAGTATAAGTAGGAAACATGGGTAGTGGTTTGGGTTCTCTAAACCACAGCAACCAAAATTCGTTAACTCTTCCTTTCCTTCCTTCAAATCTAAACTTTCTCCCTCCCTTTTCCATCACCTAATTTTCACCACAGACCCGAATCCATCGGAGTTGCCCAGAGGAGGGTCTTGTGTGTCTCTTCCCCTTTACTTCTATTTGCCTACCTAGTCTCTCGGAGGGTGTCCAGAAAAGGTTGTGCAAACTATCACTCCAAAACTATAACTCCCAGGCGCAGGCACACCTCTGCCATGGCAATCTTTGTTAGAGATGACCTATGAAACCAAAATGAGTGTTGTTTAGGATGCCAGTAAAGCAGTTAAGCGAGCTTTCTTTATACAACAAAATAGCATCAGGAATAAATTCAGAGAGAAAGGGAAAAAAGAGATTTTAAATCAGATTATGGAAAATAAGAAAAAACTAATAAAAAAATCTGAGAGACCCAAAAATTAATCAAAATATTACGATGTTACAAAGCCAATTTGCAATGATAATCAATCAAGAAGTGGAATGGAATATTAAAAGAATGAGACAGAAGAACTTTGAACATGCCAACAAATCAGCTAAATGGTTGGCGTGGCAAATTTAAAAAAAAGAAAAGCACGAAGTGCAATAAACTAAATAATATTGGATGGAAAAAAAGTAGAAAATCTGAAAGAAATTAGAAAAGGATTTGTTAACTTTTATAAACAACTGTATAAAAAAAACTGGAAAGGAGGACGTAAAAAGATAGAGGAATTCTTGAAACAGAAAGGAGTGCAACAAATTCCGACAGAGAAGAAGGAACGGCTAAATGGAAGAATAGAGGAAGAAGAAATTAAAGAAGCAATAAAACAATTGAAAAGTGGAAAGGCACCAGGGCCAGATGGATTCACAGCAAAATATTATAAGGAATTAAAGCACACCCTACTTGTACCATTGAAAGAAGTGATGAATAACATATTAAGTAAGGGAGAAATACCAGAAACATTGAAAGAAGCATATATCACATTAATACCAAAATCCGATTCTGATTTATTACAAGTGAAAAATTATAGGCCAATTTCGCTGTTGAACAATGACTATAAGCTATTTGCTATCTTAGCAAATAGACTGAAAAAAGTAATGAATGAGACAATGCATGAAGATCAAGCAGGCATTCTTCCTGGTAGTCAGATGAAAGATAATATAAGGAATATTGTGAACAGAATTGAATACCTGACAGCCATAAACCAGCGATGTTAATGTTTGTAGATGTGGAAAAGGCCTTTGATAATATATCCTGGGATTTTATGATAAAGAATATGGAATTAATGGGCATTGGACAATCGTTTATAAAAGGTATAAAAGCTATATACTCTGATCAAAAAGCAAAATTGATAGTAAATCCACTTTCACCACTATTATTCATATCGGTACTGGAAGACCTTCTAAGGACAATAAGAGAAAATGAGAAAATAAAAGGAATTTCAGTTGGCCGGAAAGTGCTAACTATTGTTGTTGTTTAGCCGTTTAGTCGTGTCCAACTCTTCGTGACCCCATGGACCAGAGCACGCCAGGCACTCCTGTCTTCCACTGCCTCCCGCAGTTTGGTCAGATCATGTTTGTAGCTTCGAGAACACTGTCCAACCATCTCACCCTCTGTCGTCCCCTTCTTCTTGTGCCCTCAATCTTTCCCAACATCAGGGTCTTTTCCAGGGAGTCTTCTCGTCTCATGAGGTGGCCAAAGTATTGGAGCCTCAGCTTCAGGATCTGTCCTTCCAGTGAGCACTCAGGGCTGATTTCCTTAAGAAGGGATAGGTATGATCTTCTTGCAGTCCATGGGACTCTCAAGAGTCTCCTCCAGCACCATAATTCAAAAGCATCAATTCTTCGGCGATCAGCCTTCTTTATGGTCCAGCTCTCACTTCCAAGAACCATTAAATAATGCCAAAGAGGTTATTACAGAAATAGAACAATTTGGACAAGTAGCAGGATTTAAATTAAACAAAAGTATGACTAAAATATTAGTTAAAAATATGAAACAAGACTTGGTTGATATGCTGCAGCAGGAGATTGGTATAGAAGTAGCTAAGAAAGTAAAATACCTAGGAATTTGGTTAACCACAATGAATATAGATTTATTTCAAAATAATTATGCACTGGTGTGGAATGGAATTAAGAGAGATTTAGAAATATTATTTTTTTTTAAAGATATTGTAATGGGAATTGGGGTTGCTTGTGCGTAAGCTGCAAACTGCTCCAAGCTAGCCGTGTAGCTAAAACTTTCCCCGGTTGACAGCCCTTTGAAACGCGACTGTCTTAGTCACTGGCAGAATCCGTCAGTGGGCGGGACCTAAATTTGCGCCAACATAGGAGTTGTTTGACTCCAAGTCTCCGCCTAGATTCCCTGCGTGGAAGCCTTCTGCGCAGCGTGGGCGTGCCAAGCGGAGGTCCTGTGCTCTCTCCGCTGATTTCACTGGAAGAGGCTCTGAGCCTCCCCTCCGCCTTGCTCTCGGCTTCCCCTTTCTCCCTGGTGTCCCCTGGATTTCTTTCCCCCGTGGGAACCCTCTCTCTCTCCTTGCTAGTTCCCTCCCCTGCATCACTGGAGCGACTTTCCTCTCCTCTTCCCTCTGATGGCAGTTCCCTGACATCCACCTCCCTCCCAGGGCCCTCCCCCTCTCCCCTCCGTTCCTCGGACGGCGACGCGGGAAACCCCTGGAAAGAGCTCTCCCCTCCCTCAGAGGATTCAAATACCGCTCTCCATCTGTTGCTATCTCCTTCCACTGCCCAATCTCCCCAGTCGGATTCCTCTTCCTCAGCTTCCCCTCCTTCCTCTTCTTCTGAGGCTGGCCACCCCTCAAACTCTTCTTCATGCTCCGTGGTGCCAAATTGCTCTCTCCAGAACCTACCAAGGGGTTTGGGCTTCCTTGGGAACCTGCTATGAAACTCCTCCTCCATGTACTCATCCCTGATCTCTTCCGCAGGAACCCAAGCGTTTTCCGACTCTGGTTCCCCTTCCCAGGCCACCAAATATTCCACCCTTCTCCCTCTCCACCTTGAATCGAGGATTTCTGCTGCCTGCCCACTGAATTCCCTTTCCTCCACCTGTGGATGCCTGGGGGTTTCTCTTTCTCCTCCCTGCCATTCCCACCCCTCCCTGTACGGTGAGAGCAAGGACCTGTGGAACACCGGGTGTAGCTTCATGTTGGTGGGCAATCTTAGTCTAAAGGTTACCGGGTTAACCTGCTGCGTTACTTCAAAAGGTCCCAGTCGTCTCGGTTGTAATTTCCTACACCCCCCTTTGAACGGTAACCCTTTGGTTGACAACCACACCTGATCTCCCACCCTTATAGTCTCCCCTTCTCTTTGGTGCTTGTCTGCCTGCCTCTTGTATACTTCTTTAGCCCTCTCCAGGTTAACCTTAAGTTGCTGGTGTAAAGCTTCCATTTCTTCCACAAATTGCTCAGCCGCTGGCACACTCCCCCTCCCCTCCCCCTCCCCTGGGAAGGCCCTGGGGTGACACCTGTAATTGGCCATGAAGGGACTCATCCCCGTGGACACATGTTCAGCGTTATTGTATGCAAATTCGGCCAGCGCTAGCTTTTCCACCCAATCGTTTCCCCTTTCGTTGACGTAGCACCGAAGGTACTGCTGAAGTACGCTATTAGCTCTTTCTGCTTGTCCGTTGGTCTCTGGGTGTCTGGCCGTCGAGAAGCTCACTTCGATGTCCAGCAGGCCCATGAGCTTCTTCCAGAACCTGGAAGTAAATTGTCTGCCTCTGTCGGACAAAACCCTCAAGGGTGCGCCATGCAACCTGAAAACGTGATCTATAAACAGTCTAGCTGTCTCCTCTGCTGTCACTGCATGCGAGCAAGCAATAAAATGGCACATTTTGGTCATCAAATCCGCTACCACCATGACTGCTGTTTTCCCCCTGGACTATGGATACCACCTCCCATGGCCTTTCCGGAATGGGTAAGGGCTCCAGTAACCTCGCAGGTGGTGCCCTCTCCCCTTTAGCCCTCTGGCACCGCTCGTACCCCCTTACGTATTCTTGAACATCTTCCCTCACTCTTGGCCACCAGAACTGCCTGGTGACTAGTAACATGGTCTTGTGTTGACCAAAATGTCCCGCCGTGGGGTTATCATGGAGTTGTTTGAGTACTTTTCTCCTCAAGTCCCCTTCTGGTATGTACAATGCTTCCTTATAGTACAGCGCCCCCTCCTTTTCCTCAAAACCCCCCTGATTTTCTTCTGCGTCTCATATCTCCCTGATTTTAGTCTGTGCGTACTCGTCATTCCTCGTCAACCCGGTTAGTTCTTGTCTCCCTATTAACACTCCCCCACACACCCATCGGTCCTTGGGTATCACATGTGCTTCTGGCTCTCCCTCTCCCTCCACGTACTCTGGTTTACGGGAGAGGGCGTCTGCCCTGACGTTTTCTTTACCGGGCACATACTGAATTTCAAAGTAGAACTTGGAAAACTCCTGTGCCCATCACACCTGTCTTTGGTTGAGAACTCGAGCAGTCATCCAATATTCCAGGTTTTTGTGGTCCGTGCACACCTGGATCTTGTGCTTCGCACCTATCAGGAAATGTCTCCAACGTCGAAAGGCTTCATGAATTGCCAGTAATTCCCGGTCATACACTGTGTAATTCTGCTCCGACTTGTTCAGCTTCCTAGAAAAAAAAGCACACGGCTTCCACTCTGATCAATTTCCTGGCTGGAGCAGCACGGCTCCGATCGCTCTGTCTGACGCGTCTGTCTCCACCCTCATAGGCTTTGGCAGATCCACATGTAAGAGTTGCTCCTCCGAAGCAAACACCCTCTTTAGCTTTACAAAAGACTCCTAAGCTGCTGCTGTCCATTCGAACTTCTTCTTGCTGCTGAGACAATCAGTTATGGGTGCCGTCAGGTGGGCAAAGTTCTTGATGAACTTTCTATAGAAGTTGCCAAAACCCAGGAACCTCTGCACGTCCTTCCGGGTCTTAGGAGCCTTCCATTCTAGTACTGCCTGCACCTTGCCTGGGTCCATTGCCAGACCTTTGTCTGACAACCTGTAGCCCAGGAACTCCACCTCTCGGGCATGGAATTGGCATTTCTCCAGTTTGACCCACAGCTGATGCTCCTGCAGCCTTTTCAGCACTTCCCTGACATCTTTCACATGCTGCTCCTCGTTCTCTGAGTAGATAAGCACGTCGTCCAGGAAGGCAACGCAATTCTTGTACAGCAGGGACCCCAGCACGTGGTGCATGAATGCTTGAAATGTGCTGGATCCCGATTGTAATCCGAAGGGCATAACGAGATACTCAAAGGTCCCCAAAGGGGTGAACATCGTGGTTTTCCATTCATCCCCCTCCCTCATCCTTATCAAATTGTACGCCCCTCGAAGGTCCAACTTGGTAAAAACCTTCCCTTTCCTTACCCTGGCCAAAATGTCATCAATCCTGGGCATTGGGAAGGTCACTGGTTCCGACACCCGGTTGACGGACCTGTAATCTACGACTAAGCGGGGTTCCTTGGAGTCTCTTTTGTCCACAAAGAACACTGGACTGCCCCCCACCGCCCTTGATTCACTTATAAAGCCCCTCTTCAGATTCTTGTCAATGAACTTCCGCAACTCCTGCATCTCCCTGTCTGACATGGCGTACAGCTTACCCACTGGTAACTGAGCCCCTGGGAGTAGGTTGATCTGACAGTCAAAGGGCTGGTGAGGGGGTAGTCTATCCGCCTCTTTCTCGCTGAAGACTTCTTCCAGGTCTGCATACTGAGGTGGTACTCTCACCTTTTCTCCCACCGCCATCCCTGCCACCTTGGCTACTGCCATCCTCGGGGTTTCCCCTTCGTGGCAGTGCTCTACGCAGTGAGCTGACCCAAAGGTGACTGTTCGCTGGTGCCACCCCACTACTGGATCGTGCAGGGCTAGCCAGCTCATTCCCAGTATGATTGGTGGCCCTGCTAATGTGGCAACGTGAAAGGCAATTGTCTCGGTGTGTCTGGAGACCCTCATTTTCATGGGAGGGGTCTGGTGGGTTACTTCCCCCCCCAAAAAAAGTTCTCTCCCATCTATCGTGGTTACTTGCAGGGGGTGTTCGAGAGGCACCACCTGGAGTTGGTGTTCTAGTGCAAAATCCCTGCTAAAGAAATTGCAAGAGCTGCCAGAATCCAGCAATGCCTTCACCTTAATAGGGTGTCCGTTTGGGAGCTCTAGCACCACCTCTATGGCTGCCCGGGGGGGGGGTCTGGTTTGGGCACCTTCACTGGTTGCTCGCCTGGCTGCTGTGCCCGCTCTCCTGCAGCCAGGCCTTGCCGTTTCCCTGCTCCTGCTCTCCCCCAGCGGCCCCCACCATTCCTTGCCACACCTTTCTCTGAGGGCAGACTCTGGCAAAATGTCCCGGCTGTAGGCAGAGAAAACACTTCCTGGTCGTTTTCCCCTCTTTCTTGCGAACCTTGCCGGAGTTTGAAACCCCCCGCGCGCGCACTCCTCCAATTTCCATTGGTTCCGCGGGCGGCGCGGGCGGTTCCAGAGCGCGCGCCTCTTGGCGTACTCCCACAGCAAGCGCCATTTTAGTCAGTTGGTCCATCAATTGCGGGCGGGGCAAGCGGGAAAGTTCATCTTTTACCCAAGGGGATAAGCCCTCCTCAAATAGCATTTGTACTGGTTCGGAACCCAGCTCCCACCCGAGTTTGTGGATTAGCATTGCAAATCATGACCAGTACTCTCTCACTGATTGGTTCCCTTGTTTGCACGTCATCAGCTCTTTGCATGTCACGCTTTGCTCCACATCACTTGAAAACATGTGGTCCATCGCGCTAAAAAATTTCCTCAAGTCCTTTAAGACGGCATTCTCCGATGCCATTAAGGGCCTAATCCATTCTCTGCCCCCCCCCTCCAGGTGCCCTATCACAAAGCGACCCTCCCCCCATCGTCTTCAAAGTCCCCATATTGCAAGTCCAGCGCATATTGCACTTCTGTCTTAAATGCATTATAGTCTCTGGGGTTGCCTGAAAACTTCTGTACAAGCCCCGGTACCTTCCTTGCGATGGGGGTGGGCTTTCCCCGAGCATCCTGAGTCCTCCTTTCATCCAGCCACGCCGCTAGTATAGCCAGTTCCTGCTCCAACTCTCTGTTTCTCTCTTTGAGCGTTGGTTCCATCCTGGCACCCTCTCCGGCGCCTGCTCCTCCAGTTTGACTCATGACGCTCCCTCTGCTGCTCTCCGCACAAGCAACGAAGGACTGACGGATTGCTGTAATGGGAATTGGGGTTGCTTGTGCGTAAGCTGCAAACTGCTCCAAGCTAGCCGTGTAGCTAAAACTTTCCCCGGTTGACAGCCCTTTGAAACGCGACTGTCTTAGTCACTGGCAGAATCCGTCAGTGGGCGGGACCTAAATTTGCGCCAACATAGGAGTTGTTTGACTCCAAGTCTCCGCCTAGATTCCCTGCGTGGAAGCCTTCTGCGCAGCGTGGGCATGCCAAGCGGAGGTCCTGTGCTCTCTCCGCTGATTTCACTGGAAGAGTCTCTGAGCCTCCCCTCCGCCTTGCTCTCAGCTTCCCCTTTCTCCCTGGTGTCCCCTGGATTTCTTTCCCCCATGGGAACCCTCTCTCTCTCCTTGCTAGTTCCCTCCCCTGCATCACTGGAGCGACTTTCCTCTCCTCTTCCCTCTGATGGCAGTTCCCTGACAGATATTTATTGAAAGTTTTTAAGATATAACAAAAAAAAGAAAAATAAACATACAGAATAAAAAACAGTTAAAAACACACATTAATTTTCAATAACATAACTTCCATGCACTTATTTCCGAGGACCTCCTCATACCTCCCTTCTTAGTATTCCAGTTCGATTTGTTAGTTCAGCAAATCCTTACCATTAAACTTTTACCCATTTGTGACCAAATGGTTACCCATTTACCCTTTTTTTTTCATATCTCTTAAAGCATTACAGCTGGAAACCGCTTAGTTTCTATCCAACATCCTTCTAACATTCATTAATTTTACAATGTTTCTGTAAGTAGTCTTTGAATTTCTTCCAGTCTTCTTTCACCGACTCTTCTCCCTGGTCTCGGATTCTGCCAGTCATTTCTGCCAATTCCATGTAGTCAATCACCTTCATCTGCCATTCTTCCAGGGTGGGTAGATCTTGTGTCTTCCAATACTTTGCAATAAGTATTCTTGCTGCTGTTGTTGCATACATAAAAAAAGTTCTGTCCTTCTTTGGCACCAATTGGCCGACAATGCCCAGGAGAAAGGCCTCTGGTTTCTTCAGGAAGGTATACTTAAATATCTTTTTCAATTCATTATATATCATTTCCCAGAAGGCCTTAATCTTTGGGCACGTCCACCAAAGGTGAAAAAATGTACCTTCAGTCTCTTTACATTTCCAGCATTTATTATCGGGCAAATGATAGATTTTTGCAAGCTTGACTGGGGTCATGTACAACCTGTATATCACTGTATACACTTTTCAAGAAGTGTATCTGAAGAAGTGTGCATGCACACGAAAGCTCATACCAAGAACTAACTTAGTTGGTCTTTAAGGTGCTACTGGAAGGATTTTTTTTTTTTTTGACTATGGCAGACCAACACGGCTACCTATCTGTAACTGGAACCTGTATATCGTTTTCATAATATTCTCTCTTAAGGCATTACATGCCGTAAACTTCATACCTGTGGTCCATAACTGTTCCCAGTCAGCAAACATAATATTATGTCCAACATCCTGTGCCCATTTAATCATAACAGATTTCACCGTTTAATCCTGCGTATTCCATTTCAACAGCAAATTATACATTCTTGACAAGTTCTTAGTTTTGGGTTCTAACAGTTCTGTTTCTAATTTTGACTTTTCCACCTGGAAGCCAATTTTCTTATCCAAATTATATGTCTCCATTATCTAATAATAATGAAGCCAGTCTCTCACTTTGTTTTTTAATTTCTCAAAACTCTGCAATTTCAACCTATCTCCGTCTTGTTCCAAAATTTCCCAGTATGTCGGCCATTTGGCCTCCAGATTGAGCCTTTTCAAAGCTTTTGCTTCCATTGGTGACAGCCACCTTGGGGTTTTATTTTCCAACAAGTCCTTATATCTTATCCAAACATTAAACAAAGCTTTCCTGACAATATGATTTTTAAATGCTTTATGAGCTTTGACCTTATCATACCATAAATATGCATGCCAACCAAATACATTGTTAAAACCTTCTAAATCCAAAATGTCTGTGTTTTCAAGAAGTAGCCATTCTTTCAACCAGCAAAATGCTGCTGATTCATAGTAAAGTTTAAGGTCTGGCAGGGCAAATCCACCCCTTTCCTTTGCATCTGTCAGTATCTTAAATTTTATTCTGGGCTTCTTGCCCTGCCAGACAAATCTAGAGATATCTCTCTGCCACTTCTTAAAACAATCCATCTTGTCCACAATTTGCAATGTCTGAAATAAAAACAACATTCTCGGCAATACATTCATTTTTATCACAGCAATTCGGCCCAACAGTGAAAGCTTCAAATTTGACCAAATTTCTAAATCTTTTTTCACTTCCGTCCAACATTTTTCATAATTATCTTTAAATAAATTCCCATTTTTGGCTGTCATGTTAATCCCCAAGTATTTCACTTTCTTTACCACAGTCAATCCTGTCTCATTCTGAAACCTATCTCTTTCAATCGGTGTTAAATTATTCTCTAAAACCTTGGTTTTTAACTTATTCAGTTTAAAGCCTGCCACTTGACCAAATTCCTTAATTAATTCTAAAACCCTTTTAGTACTAGATTCTGGCTCCTGTAACGTCAGTACTAAGTCATCTGCAAATGCTCTCAGTTTATATTGTTTGGCTCCGACCTGTATACCTTTAACCAACCGGTCCCTTCTAATCATGTTTAGCAGGACCTCCAGGACCGATATGAAAAGCAGTGGGGAGATTGGGCACCCCTGTCGTGTCCCTTTTTCTATTTTAAATTCTTCCGTAACCACATTATTTACAATTAATTTAGCCTTTTGTTCAGAGTATATTGCACCTATACCATTTTCAAAGCCTTGGCCTACCCCCATCCCATGTAGGTTCTTCTTCATAAAACTCCAAGAGATGTTGTCAAAAGCTTTCTCTGCGTCTACAAATATCAAAACTGCTTTAGTGTTTATATTCACTTCTAGTTTTTCCAAAATATCTATTATATTCCTCAAATTATCAGACATGTGTCTTCCTGGGAGAAAGCCCGCTTGGTCTTTATGGATCTCTTCTGTCAGGGAACTGACATCGGAGCAGAGTGGAGAGGCTAGGCTCCCAGATTCTGCCGAAGAGGGAACCAGTAAGGGAAGGGAGAGGACGTCCTCTGGGGAAAGAAGTCCAGGTGACACCAGGAAGAAGGGAGAGGCAGAGAGCACTTCGGAGGGGAGGCTCCAAGACTCTTCCAGTGAAGTCAGTGAGGAGAGTGGAGGACCACCGCTTGGCACGCCCACTCTGCGCAGAAGGCTTCCGCGCAGAGAGGCGAGGAGGAGGTTGTCCGTTAAGGAACTCTTATGCTGGAGGAAATTTAGGAGACACCCACTGACGGATTCTACCAGCGACTGAGCCAGCCGCGCGAAAGGGCTGCTCAGCCAGGGAAAGACGCAACCACCTCTAAGCAGTTGGAACAGCTGGAGGTTTACACACAAGCAACCCCAATTCCCATGATAGCAATCCGTCAGTCTTTTACGTTGTTTGTGTGCAAGAGGACAGGGGCACAGTCATGAGTCAAACCGGAGGAGCCGGCACAGGAGAGGGGCCCCAAGGAGGACAGAGTCTGGAGGAGAGAAACCGAGACTTGGAACAGCAACTGGCTCTACTAGCGGCGCGGCTGGATGAGAGGAGGACCCATGATGCCCAGGGGAAGATCACCCCCATCGCAAGAAAGGACTAGTGCAGAAGTTTGGGGGCAACCCCAGAGATTATAACGCTTTTAAGACCGAAGTGCGGTATGCGCTGGATCTGCAGTATGATGACTTTGCCGACGATGGGGGAAGAGTCGCTTTCGTGGTGGGGCACCTGGAAGGGAGGGCCAGAGATTGGGTCTGACCCTTAATGGCAGCGGAGAACGCGGCTCTGAAGGACTTGAGAAAGTTTTTTAGCGCCATGGACCACATGTTCTCCAGTGATGTTGAGGAGAGTGTGACTCGTAAGGAACTGATGGGGTGCAAACAAGGGAACCAGTCAGTGAGAGAGTACTGGTCGAGATTTGCGATGTTAATCCATAAACTTGGGTGGGATCTGAGTTCCGAACCAGTACAAATGTTATTTGAGGAGGGCTTATCCTCTTGGGTGAGAGACGAACTTTCCCGCTCACCCCGCCCGGAGTCGATGGACCAGCTGACCAAGTTGGCGCTCGCTGTAGGAGTCAGGCAAGAGACGCGCGCTCTGGAAAGGCGGGAAGGGAGAGCAGAGCGTTGGCATGACAACCGCATTCCAGACATGCCAGCGTCTACGGTGACACCCGAGGAGCCAATGGAGATTGGAGGAGCGAGCGCGCGCGGGTTTTCAAACTCCAGCGTAGTGCGTAAGAAGGAGGGGAAAGCAAGTAAGAAGTGTTTCCTATGCCAGCAGCCGGGACATTTTGCCAGAGTATGCCCTCAGAAGAAGGCGTGGCAAGGAATGGTGGGGGCAGTGGGGAGTGAGGAGGAAAGGAAAGAGGCGCCGGGAAATGGCAGTGCTTGGCTGCAGGAAGGGGGGCACAGCAGTCAGGTGAGCAACCAGTAGAAGTGCCCAAACCAGACCCTCCCTGAGCAGCCATCGCCATAGAGGTGGTGCTAGAACTCCCAAACGGACACCCCATCAAAGTGAAGGCGCTGCTGGATTCAGGCAGCTCTTGCAACTTCTTTAGCAAGGATTTTGCGCTAGAACACCAGCTACAGGTGGTGCCTCTAGAACATCCCCTGCAAGTAACCACTATTGATGGGAGAGAACTTTTGGGAGGGGAGGTGACCCACCAGACCCCACCCATGAAAGTGACAGTTTCTAGACACACAGAGACAATTGCCTTTCACGTAGCCACCTTAGCAGGACCACCCATCATACTTGGAATGAGTTGGCTGGCACTAAACGACCCAGTAGTAGGGTGGCATCAGCGGACAGTCACCTTTGGGTCGGCCCACTGTGTAGAGCACTGCCATGGAGGGGAAAACCTGAGGATGGCAATAGCCAGGGTGGCAGGGATGGCAGTAGGGGGGAAAGGGAAGGTACCACCTCAGTATGCGGACTTGGAAGAAGTCTTCAGCAAGAAGGAGGCGGATCGGCTACCCCCCCCCCACAGGCCCTTTGACTGCCAGATCAACCTACTCCCAGACGCGCAGCTGCCAGTGGGTAAGCTGTACGCCATGTCAGATAGGGAGATGCAGGAATTGCGGAAGTTTATTGACAAGAACCTGAAGCGAGGGTTCATAAGGGAATCAAGGGCGGTAGGGGGTAGTCCAGTGTTCTTTGTGGACAAAAGAGACTCCAAGGAGCCCCGCTTGGTCGTAGATTATAGGTCCGTCAACCGGGTATCGGAACCAGTGACCTTCCCAATGCCCAGAATTGATGACATTTTGGCCAGGGTAAGGAAGGGGAAGATTTTTACCAAGCTGGACCTTCGGGGGGCGTACAACTTGATCAGGATGAGGGAGGGGGATGAATGGAAAACCACCATGTTCACCCCTCTGGGAGCCTTTGAGTACTTAGTTATGCCCTTTGGACTCCAATCAGGCTCTTCCACATTTCAAAGTTTCATGCACCACGTGCTGGGGTCCCTGCTCTACAAGAATTGTGTAGCGTTCCTGGACGACGTCCTAATCTACTCAGAGAACGAGTAGCAGCATGTAAAAGACGTCAGGGAAGTGCTGAGGAGACTGCAGGAGCACCAGCTGTGGGTCAAACTGGAGAAGTGCCAATTCCATGCTCGAGAGGTGGAGTTCCTTGGCTATAGGTTGTCGGACAAGGGCTTGGCCATGGACCCGGGCAAGGTGCAGGCAGTGCTAGAATGGAAGCCTCCCAAGAACCGGAAGGACGTACAGAGGTTCTTGGGGTTTGGAAATTTCTACCGGAAGTTCATCAAGAATTTCGCCCATCTAACGGCACCCATAACGGATTGTCTCAGTAGTAAGCAGAAGTTCGAATGGACGGAAGAGGCCCAGCGGTCTTTTGAAAAGCTTAAGAGGGCTTTCGCGTCGGAAGAGCAGCTTCTACATGTAGGTCTGTGGAAGCCGATGAGGCTAGAGACGGACGCGTCAGACAGAGCGGTAGGAAGCATATTGCTCCAGCCGGGAGATGGGGAACAGTGGAAGCCGTGTGCCTTTTTTCCCCAGGAAGCTGAACAAGTCAGAGCAAAATTACACGGTGTATGATCCAGGTGTGTACTGACCACAAGAACCTGGAATATTGGAGAACGGCGAGAGTACTGAACCAACGACAGGTGCGGTGGGCACAGGAGTTTTCCAAGTTTAATTTTGAGATTAGGTACGTGCCTGGGAAGGAAAACGTCAGAGCAGATGCCCTCTCCCGCAAGCCCGAATACTCGGAAGGGGAGGGAGGGCCAGATGTATGTTATGTCATTCCCGAGGACCGATGGGTGTGTGGGGGAATGTTAGTAGGGAGGCAAGAGCTGGCCGGTTTGACGAGGGATGACCAGTATGCACAAACCAAGCTTAGGGAAATCCGAAGTAACGAGGAAGATCAGGGGGGATTTGAAGTAAAGGACGGGGCATTGTACTATAAGGGTGTGTTGTACATACCTGAGGGGGATTTGAGGAGCAGAATACTCAAACAACTACATGACAACCCCACGGCGGGACATTTTGGGCAACACAAAACAATGCTACTGGTCACCAGGCAGTTTTGGTGGCCACGGGTGAGGGAAGATGTGAAGGAATATGTCTACTGGACGTCGAGGTTAGTTTCTCGACGGCACGACACCCAGAAACCAACGGACAAGCAGAGAGAGCTAACAGCATACTTCAACAATACCTACGCTGCTACGTCAACAAGAGGGAGAACGATTGGGTGGACAAATTAGCGCTGGCTGAGTTTGCATACAATAATGCGGAACATGTATCCACGGGAATGAGTCAGTTTATGGCGAATTACGGGTGTCACCCCAGGGCTTTCCCCGGGGGAGGGGAGGGAAGGTGGAGTGTTCCCGCAGCTGAACAATTTGTGGAAGAGATGGAGGCTTTACACCAACAGCTTAGGATCAACCTGGAAAGGGCAAAGGAAGAGTACAAAAGGCTGGCAGACAAGCACCGCAGAGAGGGGGAAAACATAAGAGTGGGAGACCAGGTGTGCTTGTCTACCAAAGGGTTACCGTTCAAAGGAGGGTGTAAGAAACTACGGCCCAAGAGATTAGGACCGTTCGAAGTAGCCCAGCAAGTAAATTCGGTGGCCTTTAGGCTCAAATTGCCATCTCACATGAAACTGCACCCAGTGTTCCACAGGTCCTTACTCTCACCATTCAGGGAGGGGAGGGAATTTCTGGGTCAGCAAAGTGAAACACCCTTGCATCCACAGATGGAGGAAAGGGAACTCAGTGGCCATGCAGATGAAATTCTTGATTCCAGGTGGAGAGGGGGGCGAGTGGAATACTTGGTGGCGTGGGAGGGGGAGTCAGAAGAGGAGAACGCATGGGTCCCAGCAGAAGAGATTAGGGATGAGTATCTGCAGGAGGAGTTTCATAGCAGGTATCCGAGAAAGCCCAAACCACCAGCGAGGTTCTGGGGGGAGCAATTTGGCACCACCGATGAGGAGGAAGAGTTTGTGGGGTTTCCCGCCTCCAAAGAGGAGGAAGAGGAATTATCAGAAGGAGAAGAATCCGACTGGGGAGATTGGGGAGCGAGAAGAGACAGCAGCGTATGGAGAGAGGTACTTGAATCATCAGATGGAGGGGGGAGTTCCTTCCGGGGGTTTCCTGCATCACCGTCCAAGGAACGGACGGGGGAGGGGGAGGGTCCTGGGAGGGAGGTGGATGTCAAGGAACTGACATCGGAGCAGAGTGGAGAGGCTAGGCTCCCAGATTCTGCCGAAGAGGGAACCAGTAAGGGAAGAGAGAGGACGTCCTCTGGGGAAAGAAGTCCAGGTGACACCAGGAAGAAGGGAGAGGCAGAGAGCACTTCGGAGGGGAGGCTCCAAGACTCTTCCAGTGAAGTCAGTGAGGAGAGTGGAGGACCACCGCTTGGCACGCCCACTCTGCGCAGAAGGCTTCCGCGCAGAGAGGCGAGGAGGAGGTTGTCCGTTAAGGAACTCTTATGCTGGAGGAAATTTAGGAGACACCCACTGACGGATTCTACCAGCGACTGAGCCAGCCGCGCGAAAGGGCTGCTCAGCCAGGGAAAGACGCAACCACCTCTAAGCAGTTGGAACAGCTGGAGGTTTACACACAAGCAACCCCAATTCCCATGATATCTTCCATCAATCCTTTTTTCAATCTCTTGGCCAAAATGTCTGCAAAAAATTTATAATCCACATTAAGTAACGATATAGGGCGGTAGTTCTTAAGCTGAGTCTTTTCAGTCTCTGTTTTCGGTATAAGTGTAATGTACGCCTCTTTCCACGACTCTGGTGCCCTTTTCCCTTCCAGTATTTCATTGCAGACTTCTTTCAAAGGTTGCAATAACCACTCTTTCAAAGATCTATAATATCTAGAAGTCAGCCCATCCGGTCCTGGAGATTTGCCCAATTGCATGTTTTGAATGGCACCTTCTACCTCCTGTTCAGATATTTTATGGTTCAGCATTAACTTGCTTTCTTGAGAGATTTTTTTGTAATCCATTTATCTTCAAAAATTGGTCTATGTCCATTTCTTTCTGTGGCCCTTGCATGTATAATTGTTTAAAATACTTCTGAAAACAATTTTTAATCTCAACTGGATTATGTATATTCTTTCCTTCCACTTCTAAATTTGTAATAGTGTTTAATTTTTGTCTTTTTTTCATTTGCCAGGCCAACAGTTTCCCACATTTATTAGCTGATTCAAATGTTTTTTGACTCATTTGTTTAATTTTCCATTCTATTTCCTGATTCATTATTTCCATATATTGTACTTGATATAATTTTATTTCTCTCAAAATCTCTTGGGACTTTGGTTTTGCTCTCAATTTCTTCTCATTTTCTTTTATTTTCTACAAAATTTTATCTTTCTTCTCATTTTGACTTCTCTTCTTTATAGCATTCTGCTGTATCAGAAACCCTCTCATAACAGCTTTGCTTGCGTCCCAGATTACTCTTTTTTCTACATTGGTGTTCATATTTATTTCGAAATAGTCTCTCAAGGTTTTTTGGGCCTTTTTATACACTTCTTCATCTCTAAATAAGGTGCCATTCATCCTCCATCTGAAGGATCCGGTTGTTATTTGTTTCATCTCCATCCTTACAGCGTTATGGTCGGAGCAGGTTTTTGGGCAGATTTCTATTTTCTTTATCTTTGGTGCCATTCCTCTAGTTATCCATATTTGGTCAATTCTAGTCCATGTCATCTTGGCTTCAGAAAAGAAAGTTCCCTCTCTTCCCAGGGGGTTCTTTACTCTCCAAATGTCCACTAAGTCCATATTGTCTGTCATCTCAAATAATGTTTTTGGTAATCTACCATCCTTGGTGACTACCTGTCTTTGTGCCTTGTCCATCTTTGTAGATACTACACCATTCATGTCCCCCAACAAGATCAAATTGTAGTCCAAATAGTTCAATAAAGTCTCATGCAACTTTTTATAAAATTCCGATTTCCCCTCATTCGGTGCATAAATTCCTACAATCAAAAAATTCTCTCCTTGTACTTGAATTTCAATTGCCAAAAATCTTCCTTGGTCATCTTTAAAAATAAGTTTCGGTGATAGTTTCTCCTTTGCATAGATCACAACTCCTCTTTTTTTAACTTTATCAGATGAAACGAACTCCTGTCCCAATCTTTTGTTGATCAATAATTTCCTGTTTGCCCTTATTATATGTGTTTCTTGTAAACAAATCAAGTCCAATTGTTCTTTTTTTAGTAAATGAAACACACTTTTCCTCTTTCGATGAGAGTTCAAACTGTTACAATTCCAACTTAGTAGTTGCAGGGCCATAATGGGGCTACTTAACTTTACCTCCAACTGCTCCGAGTGTCTGTTCTTGTTCTGTGGGTAGTGTCACTTTTTTTGGACTGTGCAATCCAAAAGATAGATTTGCTATGTCTAGTATGCCTTTTGGCTCTTCTTCGGCTTCCACTTCTTTCTGTAAATCTTCCTCGTGGTCTTTCAGGAACCTGTCTTTTTCATCAACTGATTTTATTTTTATCTTTCTTCCTTTATATTTAAAGGACAGGCCTTGAGGAAATTCCCACCTGAAGAGAATTCTATTTCTTTTCAACAGGTCCACTAGATCTCCATATTTGGACCTTAAATCCAACAGAAGTTTTGGAATGTCCTTGAATATCACCACACTTGATTCGTCAATTTCCAAGGTCTTTTGATAGTGCAAATTCAAAATTTTATCTCTCTCTTCTTTTGTTCAAAAGGCAATCAGTCTCTCGCCTTATTCTTAGTTAGTCTTCTTCCAAGTCTAAATGCGTTCACTATCTTAAATTCTTCCTTCCCCGGATCCAGTTGCCAAAAGTCTGTAAATTCCTGTGTAAGAAATTCAGCCAGTTTATCTTGCTCCCGTTCTGGTACGGCTCTAATTCTTAAATTTCTTTGTCTGTCTTTCAATTCAATCATAGAAAATGTCACATCATGGTCCTCCAGTTTCTTATATACTGATGGAATCTTCTCTTGGGTAGCAGTTGCAATGTCTTTTGCATCCTCAGCTGTCTTTCGAGTTGATGCAGATTCCTGTAGTAATTTTTCGATGGTCTCTGTATTTGTGTCCACCTTCTGCCCCAAATTATTAATACTTGTAGTATTTAAATCAATTTTGCTTGATGCTTCCACAACTTGTTTATTTGTCTCAGCTACTTGTTTATTTGTCTCAGCTACTTGTCTGTTTGTCTCAGCTACCTGTTTGCGTAAACTTTCCAAAGATTCATTAATTTTAGCAAGTGCCTGTGCCAAAACTTCTTCCGACAACATAACTTTTGGTTTAGCCTGTGGGAGTGTGACCCCTAATGTTCCAGATGCACCAGATGTTGAAAACCTTCGCTGCGCAATATCTGCCCGGAATTGTCTGCCAGACCTAGTAGTAGTGGGTTTTTCCTGCGACGACTCTATCTTCCTTTTTCCATCTGCCATAACAGTCTCATAGAAATTCAAGGTCACTCCCACAGTACAACAATTGTTTTGGTATAAAATGAAATGGAATTTTCCTCTGAGCCCGTTGTTATTGTAGCAATATCCAGCTTCCTCTAGGGGGACACAGTAACAACCAGAACTTGCAACTTTTGAGAACAAAAATTATCTTTGTAAGCTCCCAATTCACTTTAAAAACAACAGTCTCAGTGCATTTAAACAGTTACTTTCAAGCCAGAAGAAGTCCAGAAACACTGTATCCCTTTTGCAGAGTTAGCTGTCAAAACTTTCTGCTATGCGACCCTTATCTCAAGGCAGCCTATTCCAGATTTTAAGCAATGAATTATTACTTCCTTTTCCCCTTCTTTTTTTGCAGGTATATTCAACTCAGTCTTTTTTCCCCCTCCTCTCCTGCAATCCAGAGGGGGAGAACCACTTTCAGATGTTAAGATCAGCTCTTTTTTCCAAGCAACTTTCTATATTTCCGCTTTAGAGTCTCTTTGCTTTGATATATTTACAACGCAGGGAAAGCGGACTTCCTGGTTGTACCTTCCCCGCTCAGTACCAAATTAAATGTCTTTCTTTGAATCTGATTCAATCCTACTCACGGGTAGTTGTTTTCAAAATCCAATTGTCCCAGGAAAAAGGCAGCGCTCTCCGGTAACAGCTTCGCGGCTTCGCTCCACGGAAGAAGCAATCGGCTCACAGCACCACACCACCCCCACTCCGCTCCGGAGCCCGTTGCCGAGCTCCTTTTGCAGTTGGGGGGGCACAAACGGTGCCCGCTGAGTCCCAAGTTCACAGGCTTCCCCCGCCTGTGATTTTTGAGGGCTCCCCGCTGTGCCGTAGCGGTAAAGACCCAATTTCCGTGGAGCTCTGTCCCTCCAAATCAGAGGGAAGCGGCCATTACCGATGGTGCCACCCCGGAAGAGCGAGAGATTTAGATTTAGAAATATGGGGAAGAATGAAATTATCATTTTGGGGAAGGATTTTGGCTATAAAAATGAATGTGCTACCAAAAATGTTGTTTTTATTTCAATCAATTCCAATAATTAAGGGGGCAGCAATTATCAAAGAGTGGCAAAAAGCAATTTCAAGATATATCTGGCAGGGGAAGAAACCGAGAATACAATATAAATTGTTAACAGATGTTAAAGAAAGAGGGGGCTTCACCCTGCCAGACTTGAAGTTGTACTATGAAGCAGTTTGCCTCTGTTGGTTAAAGGAATGGATGTTGTTAAAAAATACAGATTTGTTGGATTTGGAAGGTCATGATAACAGATTTGGTTGGCATGCATATTTATGGTATAATAAAACAAAAATCCATAAAGGATTTGGTAATCATATATTTTGAAGATCTTTATATGACGTATGGGATAGGTACAAAAACTTACTAGAACGTAAAACACCATGGTGGTTATCCCCATTAGAAGCTATGAGTGTGAAAAAGATAAATATGAGTAAAAATTGGGTTACCTATGAGAAATTGTTGGGGGGGGGGAGGAAATAATTGAAAAATGAAACCTTATGAGGAGGTTAAAGAGTATGTGAATGATTGGTTGCACTATTGCCAAGTCAATGAAATATATAAAGAGGATTTAAAGGAAAAAGGATTTGATGATAAAAAAATCAAAATTTGAAATAGAAATATTAAACAATGAATGTGAAACAATGTCTAAAATGTATAAAATACTGTTGGAATGGCATTTGAAAGATGAGGAAGTGAAATTGGTAATGATACATTGGGCAACAGACTTTGGTTACAATATACAGCTTAAAGAATGGGAAAGGTTGTGGAATGAAAGGATAAAAGTTACAGCCTGTAATGAAAGAGAATATGATGGAAATGATGTATAGATGGTATATTACACCAGTGAAATTAGCTGAAATATATAAGACAAATAATAAATGTTGGAAATGTAAAGAAAAAGAAGGAACATTTTATCATATGTGGTGGGAATGTAAGAAAATAAAGAACTTCATGATATATAATGAAATGAAAAAGATGTTGAAATATACATTTTTTAAAAAACCAGAAGCATTTCTACTTGGTATTATAGGTCAAGATATAAATAGGCAAGATGTTAAATTATTTTTATATGCAACAACAGCGGCAAGAGTATTGTTAGCTCAGAAATGGAAGCAAGAAGAAATTCCGACGAAAGAAGAATGGCAGACGAAAATAATGGACTATGCAGAACTGGACAAAATGACAGGAAGGATTCGAAACCTGCGGGAGCAGAGATTTACAGAAGACTGGAAGAAGTATACGAACTATTTGAAGAGCAATTGTAATCAACAAATTACGCTAGTAGGACTACAAAAAGTTTTGCAGGAAGAAATATATGAAGTGCTACAAAGTAGATAAAGAATAGAGATATTGGTTATGAGTTTTAAATGTAACAGGGAAAATAAGAAATGTATACTAAGAGATTAGATTGGAAAATTTTCAGACTGGACTGATGGAAGTCAAAATATTGAATAAGATGTTAAAATATGTTTAATTACTGTTGAAAATGGTATGTAAAAAAAAACCTACCGTATTTTTCGCTCTATAACACGCAGATTTTTTCTCCTAAAAAGGAAGGGGAAATGTCTGTGCGTGTTATGCAGCGAATGTGTGGGCCCTGGAGCCAAAAAATTAGGCAAAAATCAAACCGCGCTTCAGGGAGAAGGGAAGCCTTGAAAAGAGGAAGTTGCTGCTTTCCTGCATTCTGCCTCAGGGTCTTACTGCCCACCCTCTCTGTTTCGTTGCTGTGTTTGCTCAAACGGAACAAAGAGCAGGGAAAGCCCCTCCCCTCCAGGCAAGCAGAGAGGAAAGCAGAGCGTCCCTCTAATTCCTCTCCATGCTCCGCTCCTTCCTCTCTGTGCTCCGGTGCTGCTGAAAACATGCAGGTGGGAGAGAGAGACAGAGAGAGAGAGATATAGAGGGAGGGAGGGAGGGAGGGAGGGAGGGAGGGAGGGAGAGAGAGAGAGAGAGAGAGAGAGAGAGAGAGAGAGAGAGAGAGCGCTGTCTGGCTTGGGTGGGTGCGTGGGGGAAACTTTTGCCTTCCTTTCCTCCCTCCCGTTATACCCCACTCCTGCATTCTTAGCCCTTCTGTGTTTTTCCTTCCCTCCCCACTTAAAATGTGGTTAAAAAGCATGGATCCACATGGATCCTAAGGATTTTTGCACTGGGTCACCCCAAATTCACCATCAGAGCACATAGCATGTCCATGGCTACAGCCTGCCCCCCAAAAATCATGCACCCACTGTTGCTTGGGGCTGCAATGGTGCAAAAATGTGGTTAAAAAGCATGGATCCACATGGATCTTTGCATTGGGTCACCCCCAAATTCACCACCAGAGAACATAGCATGTCCATGGCTGCAGCCTGCCCCCCCAAATCATGCACCCACTGTTGCCTGGGGCTGCAACGGTGCAAAAATGTGGTTAAAAAGCATGGATCCTCAGGATCTTTGCATTGGGTCACCCCCAAATTCACCACCAGAGAACATAGCATGTCCATGGCTACAGCCTGCCCCCCCAAAATCACGCACCCACTGTTGTCTGGGGCTGCAATGGTGCAAAAACGTGGTTACAAAGCATGGATCCACATGGATCCTCAGGATCTTTGCATTGGGTCAGCCCAAATTCACCATCAGATCACATGTCTGTGGCCACAGCATGAAGCACAAAAATGATACATCCACTGTTTCATTCAGAATGTTTTTTCCCTTGTTTTCCTCCTCTAAAAACGATGTGCGTGTTATGGTCAGGTGCGTGTTATAGAGCGAAAAATACGGTAATAAAAAATTAAAATTAAAAAAAGAGAGAGATTACCTATGAGCCAAAGAACGCAAGGGCATCTGATTCCTTTCCTTTCTTTTGTTCCCGAGTCCTGATCTGGCACTGCACTGTGCAAGCGTCCAGTAGGGAACTCTGATTTTAGATTGTAAGAGGCAGAAGGTTGCTGTGGGCTCCCCGGCTGATTTAATGATCAAAAAGGTGGGTTTGAGATCGCTGACCGCACTGTTAGCTTAGTAGCCAGGAAGGCCAACAGCTGAACCAGCCTAGTAAGTCAGGCTAGACGAACAGCAGTGTGTCACAGTACTAATCCCTCAGAGTTGTCCAGATTGAGTCTACTGTGGGGTTTTTATTGTGTTTCCTGGAAAAGTGGGGATAAAACCCCGACTGCAGTATAAAAGTAAAAGCCAGCGCTATTAAAACTCTTAAAATGGGTGCACCTCAATCAAAAGAAATGAACCCGCAGACTCCTGATGGGAAAGAAGCCCAGTTGGTGCTTACTTCCTGCCTGGACTCTGACAGACCCCTTCAATTTGTGTTTAAGAAACGTTTTTCCTGTGTTTAAATTGGCCTTAGGTAACATCCAGTAGCTGCCTATCTTAAATGTGCCATCTAAAAAAAATGCAAGCTAGCTTCAAAAATTTAATCTAAGGAAGCCATGTTGGGCCTTATCAATCTTAAACAAGACAAATATGAGAATGAAGTGTGCAAATGTTTGTTATTTGAGAGAGGCTCCAAAGGAGAGTCTTCCTCCAAGTGGTAGAAAGAAAAGAGAGAAAAGAAAAATAAATCCTGTGTATGTGCTTACCTGTGTTCTGAGAAGGGTATTGCCCCCCCCTTCCCTAGACAACTAAAGAGGAAATAAATTTGTAACTGAGTTTATGAGAGAGCTGGTCTGCAGCCGTGTTCTAGTCTACTTTGGAATGTGCTATGAAGTTAGCCTAATGTTTCTGCTGCAACTAGCCTAGTTGAGCACAAATGCTCTCGCAAGCTAAAATGCAGTGTATGTATTTCATTAAGCCTTAGGTAGGTCTCCTTTTGAGAGAAAAGTGTTGTTGTTGTTGTTGTTCTGAGGAATCCTTGGAAGTATTATGACTATATGACTATGAAAATATGGTGTTCTTTCTAAGAAAAATGTTATTAAAGGTAGAAGCTTCCATAGCCAGCAATTGTCTATTTGAGTCCAGTTTTAACTTTGATTCAGTTGAACAGAAGGGTTATTGTAAGGCTCCTGATATTGTAAGGCTCTGTAAGATCATCCAGGATTTCCTGGCCTCTTTTCTTGGAAAATGCCCCCTCCTCCGTTTCAGTCTCTTTCAGTCCCCCCCCTTACTTCTGTGCCTTAACAGGTAAATTTACTCCCAAGTAAGCTTCCTTTCACGAGGAAACTGCAAAAGAGGGGAGGCAGTGTTTGCTAGGAACTCCATTTGTTATGAAAGGTGTGAGGAGAATCAGAACTTACAGAGTTAAACAGTTCTGTGTATCGTCCAGCCTACTGAGGTATGGCTTTTTTTCACATACGGGAATCTTTCTTTGTGTGTGAGTTACTTTCGCTTTTTCGCTGATGAACCGGGAGGATGGCTGCTCAATCTCCCGGCTGATTTATTGTGCTATGGTGTTCATTAAAGCCTCTTTAGATTAGAAAGAAGCTTACGTACGGACTGTGATTTATTGCACCTACACAAGGCACACACTGCTGCTGCGATACTCTGCTTGGAGCCAGGAAAAAGTCTTAAGGCTCAGAGGCACAAGGAAGTGTGCCAGACGCTACTCTAACTCAAGAGGTTATGGGAGCTGCCACGTCGTGCCTATGTGTGGGGGTGCAGCAAGGCCAGCTGGAGCTCCTGCCTAAGGCTTGAGGCAACGAAGCTCGCTGGTGAGAAGGCCTCATCTTCAGGACCAGCTGCCAGGAGCTACTGGAACGTGAGTAGGCTAAGCCCCGGGGGAGAAGATGGCGGAAGGCCAAGAGTCCTTCACAGTCCCTTTTGAGAGACTCAATGGACATAACTGGGAGGAATGGTCCCGAAATGTCAAGGCCTGGCTAATAGCCAAAGGTCTGTGGGAGGCCACGCAAGGAGCCCCATTGCAAGCTGCAGACGAAGATGCAGCAGCAGTAGTTGCAGCAGCATATGCCTCACAGAGGAAGGATCAGAAAGCTCTGGGATCTATAGTGCTCAGTTTGGATGGCTCACTTGTTGAGGGTCTTGAGAATGCCCAGGCTGTTTGGCAGGAGCTGGAGAGGGTTCACCAAGGAACCACAGCAGGAGCCAAAGGCCACGTCCCCAGAAGCAGTACAGCTTCAAGGAGAGCTGCCAGCAAGAGGGGTGGGGGCAGTAAAGACAGAAGGCACAGTGCAAGCTTTTTCTTTTCGTCGTTGCTTTGTATGCGGTTCTGACCAGCACCTGCGTCGCTCCTGCCCAAGGAGAGCCAAGGAGGCTACACAGGATGCTTCCAAGGTCATTTCCCATGGCAGCCAGCCAGGTCCCCATGGCAACCAGATTAGAAGGGGAGCCCAATGTAGGAACGCGAAAGGAGGACATGACAAAGGAAGTGAGAGGGACAGCACTTCTTATCATCTTGCTACTTCCATGGCAACAGTCAAAGACAGCTCCAGTGAGGTCAGCATGCTGTGTTAGATCATCGACTCTGGTGCCAGTCATCATCTGCTGCCATCTAGCAGCCAAATGTGGAACTGCAGAGCTGTTTCAACTGGAAAAGCAGTCACACTTGCAGATGGAACACAGAGGCAGTTGACTACTGTTGGAAATGTCTATGTTTCTTTCCTACAGGAAGAGCTGGAAGTGTATGCTGTGCCAGGAATGCAATGTTGTTTGCTATCTGTTTCTGCTCTTGTAAAGGATGACTATAAGGTTAGCTTTGAAAATGATGTCTGTTCTATTTCCAGGGGTGGGAAGCATCTGGTCAGTGTTGAATGTCAGAACAGGCTCTATGTTCTGGAAACACCTCCAGCAGGTAGGGGTGACACTGAGACAGCACAGGCCCAATGTGCTAATGTTCCCACACACAATATGTGTCAGCATCTGTGGCACAGGAGAATGTCGCACAGCAACTGGAAGTACATCCAGAAGCTTCCAGAGTGCATTGAGGGATGCAAAATAAAGGCATGTGATAAATTCTTGGATTGCAGAGCTTGCAAAAGAGTAAAGGTAAAAAGGTGAAGTTATCCTAGGTCTGACAGAGTGACCACAAAACCTTTTGAACTGGTACATGCAGACCTATGTGGCTCCATGCCAGTGGCCAGTCTGGGCGGGGCCAAATTTGCGCTCACTCTGACAGATGATTTTCCCTGAAATGGTTGGCTGTTCATCTTGAGACACAAGAGTGAGGGTGAGCCGCTGATCAGAGACTGGATTGCAGCAGTGGAACTACAATTTTCCACACGTGTACAGAGCTTTCAAAGTGACCATGGTGGAGAATTTACTGGGTCTGCTTTGCAGGGTTTCTTCCGCCAGAAAGGGATACGTCACAGGCTGATGGTCACTTATTCTCCCCAGGAGAATGGCATTGCAGAACGCAGGAACAGAACACCACAAGAGGCAGCTGAAGCTCTACTTCCGCCCAAAAGCGCCTGCCCCAGCGCTTTTGGGTGGAAGCTTAGAAATTGGCGAACTTTACGATTAATCGCTCATATAGCTCTGTTGTAGGGAACATGCCCTATTTCCTGACGCACGGTAAGAAGCCCAAGGTGCATTTCTTCTGTGTGTTTGGATGCGAGGCTTGGGTTCTTGTGCCAAAGGCCCAACCCAAGGTCCCGGAAAATGATATTTTGTGGGTATGAGCCTGGGACAAAGGGGTGGAGGTTTGCCTATCCAGAAGGCGATCAGTCCAGGATTCTGGTCAGCAGGAGTGCTGAGTTCTGTGAGCAGAGTGGGTGGACACGGATCCATGGGAATCCTGACATTCTCTCAGAGAGTCTGTTTGATTCTGCTGAGGAGGGAGAAGTAGACACTGAATCTGCTGCTGAGGATCAGGTCTCTGACCAGGAGCAGGAACAGGGAAAGGCATCTCTACAGGCTATTAAGCTAGAGCAAAAGAGTGTGCCTTCATCTCCCATCAGACCAGTGCAGAAGGCCAAAAGACACAGTAAGTCAGAGGGGGAGTCTTCTGATGTCAAGGACACATTAGCTGGCCCCAGTGGGTCAGAGGGAGCACCTGAGGTAGTGCTCAGACGTTCCACACGCACTGCTAAAGGGATACCTCCTGAGAGGTTCGAGGTCACTAGCGTGTGGGTTGGTTTGGTGCAGTGCGAACCAGAGAGTTTTGAGGAAGTTCAACAGTTGCCTGAAGCAGAAGCCAGGAAATGGCAAGAGGCAATGGGAAAGGAGTTGAACTCAATGAGGTCTTTAGGTGTGTTCACCACCAAGAAGCTGCCAGCAGGCAAGCAGGCTGTGAACTGTTGCTGGGTTTACAGGATTAAGCCCACAGCAACTGGAGAACCACAGTACAAGGCTAGGCTAGTAGCCAGAGGGTTCATGCAGAGGAGGGGGCTGCATTACATTGAAGTGTATGCTCATACTTCCCGAAGTGAAACTCTGTGCATGCTTTTAACAGTAGCTGCACAAAGAGGGCACCAAGTGCACCACTTTGATGTAGATGTCGCTTATTTGAACTCAGACCTGAAGGAGGATCTGTACATGCTACCTCCTCCAGGGTTTGAGGGCAATGAGCCAGGTGTTGTGTGGAAGCTGCACAAGTCCATTTATGGCTTGAGACAATTGGCCAGAAATTAGAACATATGTCTGAATGATGCTTTGGGAAGCATGGGTTTCCAAAGGAGTCTTGCAGACAGCTGCCTATACCTGAAGGGGTCAGGGGAGACACAGGAGTTGATCCTGGTGTTTGTGGATGACATCTTATACGTGTCACAGACAGGTAAACAGGTGCAAGGTTTTGCCAAAGAGCTTGGAAACCATTTTAAGCTCAAAAACCTTGGTCCAGAAAGGCAAGATTGAGCAGTTGCTTGAGAAGTTCAGGATGTCTGACTGTGCGGGAGTCAGAACATCCATGGAGACAAGCTACGTGAAGGACAGTCAACTTGGGGATCATTCTGAGTTCCAAAACCCTGAGGTTTTTCAGTCATTTTTTCCAAACTTTACCAACCCCATCCATTGTTTTAACAAGATGGCCTGTCCCTTTAAAAAAAAAAAAATCACCCTATACTATATAAACCTGTGATTGGAAACACCCGGTATCAGTCTTTAACATCAGCAGTAACATCTAGACCATGGGAGCTTTTCAGCCCTGTTCTTGAGTTTGTTTAAAATCTAAAACATCTTATCTTGTGTTCTTTTTTTTTTTTTGAATTTGTGCCATTTAGGTTTTTAAACCTTTTGTAAAAGCAGCACTAGAATTTTCACAGTTGAGTCCTCAAACCTTTATTACTGCGCTTTTCTTTACCTAGGTCAAGCTAGGATTATAATACTTCAGAATTTTGGGGGGGTTCTACCCTTTTTTAATTTTGATCATTTAAAGTTTATGATTTTTCTATTTCCTTCTGAGGAAACTGAATAGTTCAGTGAAACGAGGTTTGTAGCCAGCATCCCGTTAAGGCTTTGTTCTGTTTTAGGTTTTTCTAATGTTTTCCTTAAGCTTTTTGATTTTTAATATTTAGTTTATTTCCACAAGATAATATTTCTAGTAGATTACTTCTCGTTTCAGGGATTTTCACGGTATTTCATTTGTTTTGTGCAATTTCTCAGTTCTGTGACTGTTTTTTTTCTATAGGGATGAGGAACCAGCAGCTCTCTAGCTGTTACCAACTCTGATCATCTCTTACCATTGGCCATGCTGGCTGAGGCTGATGGGAGTTGGAATCCAACATCATATGCAGGACCAGAAGTTTCCTATACTGTTGCAGCTGGTCTCTGAAGCTCCTGATTTTCACTCCTACCCAGCACAGTTGTTTCCCCTCAAAGGCTGATGTCAGAAAGGAGTGGCTTGTTTTACACCGTGACTGCCCAACCTTAACCTTCACACAACCATTGCTCAGTGCATTTTTCCCAGGGGGTACTCAAGGGTATGCAGTACCAGCACCTCATTTTGTTGTTTAAAAAGTGTGGCACTTATTGTAACAACTTCATGGTGAGTACCAGCACCTATTTCTCTAGAAAGAAAGAAAAGCATTGCCAGTGTCCAATCAGCAGCAGGGAGGTTGCCAGGAAACCGGCCCTGGTTGCTATTTAGAATCTGGTTTTATTTATGGTGCAAAGAGAGCCCAAGTCTTGGGCCTTTACAAACATTCACAAATATTCACATATACTGTGGTGGGCAGGACAGGGAGGGGGCACACAAGCAGATGAGCTGACGCAGCTTGGTGCCTAGGCCTTCATCTCTCCAGTTTCCAAATGCATCCCAGACTGAGGCTTTGGGTGGGACACTCAGTCCTCATGAATTTGAAGAGTCATCTTGGGTTGGAGGAAGTGTTTGTAGCATTAGAAGAGAGAAAATGCCTACCCACTTTCTTCACATTTTGCATAATTGTATACATGTTCCCACACGCACTGTTATTTCCAGCATTACAAATGTATCCTTTCATTAGAGGGGATTTGTTCCTGTCCCATGATCGTTTTGCTTGCCTTTTTCTGAACCTTTTCTCAGTTCTACAATGTATTTTTTAGGGACAGTGACCAGATCTGTACAGAGTATTCAAAGTGCAGTATCACCACAGATTTGTATAGTAGTGTTGCAATACTGACAGTTGTTTTCAATCCCTTTCTTAATGGTCCATAAGATGGTATTCACCTCCACAGCTGTGGCACACTAGTTGATGCTTCCATTGAATGTCTCCAATACCTTTTTCCTGGTCAGTCTATCACTCGCTCAGGCCCCTTTAAGTGTACAGTTGAAGCCAGGATTTTTTTGCCTCAATGGACATCACTTTGCACTTACTTACACTGAATAGAATTTGCCATTTGAATGCCCATTCACCCAGTTTGGAGACATCCTTTTTGTTCTTATTGCCCTGACCAATTTGGTGCCATTTGTAAACTTGGCCATCTCACTGCTCATCCCTAACTCCAGGTTATTAGTATAATAGTTCAAAACTCAAGTCCCAGTACTGATCCTAGGGGGGGGGGCCCTACTTACAGTCTTCCATTGTGAGAACAGCCTATTTATTCTTACCCTTTGCTTCCTGATTGTTGACCAGCTGCTGATCCATAAGACCTTATCCTCTTTGTTTCATCACTGCTAAGCTTACTCATTAGTCTTTGCTGAGGAACTGTATCAAAAAGTTTTGAAAATATGGTATCTACCACAGCACCTCCGCAGATATACTTATTGACACTCTTAAAATAACTGCTATGGGAGGCAAGATGTGTTGGGATATGAGTGCTCACCAGCAGCTCATTGTTTACATCATGTGATTCATCTGATGTTACTGAGCGTGAGACAGGATGTTCTTCGCTCTTCTCAAGGTTGTGTTCTCAGTGTAACTTGAGACCTTCCTGTTGTTGCTGCAAAGGGGGAGTGAGTGAGTTGTATGGAGCTTTCTGAGATGTACACACTGTGCTGGTTATTTTTCAGCAAGGCTCTCTTTTTTGTACACTTGGTAATTCTACCTCTAATAATGCTCTGCAATAGCTTTTCCAGTAGAGATGTCAAGCTAACTGGCCTGTAATTTCATGGCAGCTCCCTAATTATGTTTTTTAAAAAATTGTGTTACCTTTAGGACCTCAAGCACAGAGGCTGATCTTAGGGTGTTGCATACTTTTGGTAGCCGATCAGCCATTTCACATTTCAGTTCTTAAGATTACACCTAGGCTTCTGCTGTTCAACACCCTTTCTTGAAATGTTCCATGAAATGGGACTTCCGGAGGCGGCGCCAACGGTAATGGCGGTCTCCTTCTGAACGGGAGGAGAAGCTCCGCGGAATTCGGGGTCTTACCGCTACGGCGCAGCGGGGACCCGAAAAAAACCGCAGGCAGGAGAAGCCTGCGGCCGTGGCACCCGGCGGGCACCAGAAGCGCCCCCCCAATTAGCAAGGGAACCCCGTGAGGGGCTCCGGAGCGGAGCGGGGGTGGCGCGGCGCTGAGGGTCGATCGCTACTTCTGTGGAGTGAAGCCGCGCAGCTGTTGCCAGAGAGCGCTGTACTCTTCCCTTTGAAATTCGGATTACAAACTACAACCCGTGAGTAAGATCTTTAAATCGGGAGATCAGAGGATTGGATTACCTTTGATCGGCATAAAAGACTTTGAACTTGGCACTGAAGCGGGAAAGATGCAAAAAGGAAGTCCGCCTTCCGCTTTTGTAAATAGGAGCAAAGCAAAGACTATTAAAGCCAGAGCCGGAGAAATTAAATTAAGAAGACTTAGATTTTAATGCCAGATGCAAGAACCCCCTCCTGGAGTGAGGGGGAGAGGGAAACTTTTGGACTTGAGAATAAGAAAGTGGAGGAAAAAGACCACTGCCTAATCCCTGATATTGGTCTGCCAGAGACAGTAAGAAAGTGTTGCACCGTTTATAAATATTTGTAACTGTTTGAGACCACTCTGCTTTTGAATTGGATGGGACTCTTTGTAACAGCTGGAATTGGAAGGACTCTTTGTAATTGTTGCCTTTTATTGAAAAGTGAAAGCAGGACAGGACTGCCTTTGGAAAACTGCTTTGAAAGTAACATTGTTGCCAAGGTACTCCCCTAGAGGAGGCCTAGAATATAGCTGGGGATTTTCCACTACAACAGGTCTGGAAATTTTCCCATCGGAAAGGAATTTGAACTGCGTGAGTGACCTTGAACTTTAGAAAACAAAGCAATGGATCAGGATAAGCCCCAGCCAACAAGGATTAAAACTAGACAGCAGCAACGAAGACAATCAATAGTAGCACCTCCTGTATTAGAAAAAGAGGATACTGGACAGACTGGTGCAAAAAGCACAGGTGCTGAAGAGAATCTAAGTGCATCATTAGACAAAATATTTGGAGCTTTGGAAAAATTGTCAGCTAAAATTGATTTAAACACCACAACTATCAACTCCAATACTCAGGCTATTGACAGGCTGGTGCAGGAATCCAAACTGACAAGGAAAATTGCTGATGAAGCCAGAGAAAAGGTGCTGGTGGTAGAAGGAAAACTGCAGCCAATTAACAAGCAATTAGAAGAGCATAAGGCACAACTGTCCCTACTAGAATTGAAAAATAAACAGGCCAATTTAAGGATCAGGGCTGTACCGGAATCAGAAGAAGGTAATTTGAGTGAATTTCTTACACAGGAATTTGAAGATTTCTGGGGCCTTGATCCAGAGAAAGACTTTAAGATAGTGACAGCCTTTAGACTTGGCAGAGGGAACAAAGAGGGAAGAAAGAACAAGGTAAGAGACTGTTTGATTATGCTTGGATCTAAAGAAGAGAGAGATAAAATACTGGGCCTACACTATCAGAAATCACTGGAAATAGAGGGTTCAAAGATAGAAATTTACAAAGATATCCCAAAACATCTACTGGACCTTAGAGCTAAATACGGAGACCTGGTGACCTTACTAAGAAGAAATAGTGTTGTCTTCCGGTGGAAATTTCCCCAGGGGCTGTCTTTTACTTACAAAGGGGAAAAGGTCAAGATAAAATCGGAAGAGGATAAAGAGAAGTTTTTGAAGGACCACGAGGAAGATTTATACAAGGAGGTGGTGGACAAAAGAGAACCAAGGTTGAAACCAGGAATTTTGGACCTAACAAAGCTACCACTGGAGGACAAACCAAAAGTGATACCACCCACAGATCAAGAACAAGTACTGGGAGCAGTCGGAGGAGAAGCAGAATAATTACACAATGTCTCTGCAAGTATTAAGTTGGAACATTCGAGGTTTGAATTCCCCTGACAAGAGGGGAAAAAAATTCATTTGTTGAAAAAGGAAAAATTGGACTTGATATGTTTGCAAGAAACCCATGTGATCAGAACACATAGGAAAGTGTTAATCAACAAAAGATTAGGACAAGAATTTATCTCATCAGACAAAGTTAAAAAGAGAGGAGTGGTGATCTACGCAAAGGAAAGTCTATCACCTAAATTTGTATTTAAAGGCGATCAAGGAAGATATGTGGCTATTGAAATACAATGTCAAGGTGAGAAATTTTTGATAATAGGGATATATGCACCTAATGAGGGGAAATCAGAATTTTACAAGAAATTGCATGAGACATTGTTGGACTATATGGACTTAAACATTATTATGCTTGGAGATATGAATGGAGTGGTATCGACAAATATGGATAAGTCAGAAAGACAAGTGGTGACAAAAGACGGAAGACTACCGAAAACCTTTTTTGAAATGACAGACAATATGGACTTAATCGACATCTGGAGAACTAAGAACCCCCTAGGTAAAGAGGGGACTTTTTTTCTGAAGCCCAAAAGACCTGGACAAGGATTGACCAAATCTGGATAACCAGAGGAATGGCTCCCAAGATTTTGTAAAGCGGAAATCTGCCCAAAAATCTGCTCCGACCACAACCCTGTGAAGATGGAAATGAAACCAACATTGATCGGCCCCTTCAGATGGAGGATGAATGATGCCTTGTTTAGAGACTCAGAAATTATCAAGAAGGCCCAAAAAACTATAAAAGACTATTTTGAGATAAATTTGAAGACTACAGTGGAAAAAAGAACAATCTGGGACGCAAGCAAAGCCGTGATGAGAGGGCTTTTGATACAACAAAATGCAATAAAAAGGAAAATCCAAAATGAGAAAAAGGAGAAGATTTTGGAGAAAATAAGAGAAGGAGAGAAAAAACTTAGAGTTAAACCAAAATCCCAAGAGATTTTGAGAGAAATCAAGTTATACCAAGTACAATATATGAAATTGATAAATCAGGACATTGAATGGAAAGTCAAACAGATGAGACAAAAAACCTTCGAATCAGCCAATAAATGTGGAAAGCTGCTAGCATGGCAGCTGAAGAAGAGACAAAAATTAAATACTGTCACTAATCTCGAAGTGGATGGAAAGAACATTCAGAAGCCACAGGAGATTAGAAGCTGCTTCCAGAGATACTTTAAAGAACTTTATACACAAGGGCCGCAGATGGAGTTGAAAATTGATCAATTTCTGAATATCAATGGATTACAAAAAAATTCTCAAGAAAATAAAGCTTTATTGAACTATAAAATATCCGAACAAGAGGTGGAAGGCGCGATCCAAAATATGCAATTGGGCAAATCTCCAGGACCTGATGAATTAACCTCCAAGTATTACAGAACTTTGAAAGACTATTTAATTCAATGTTTGAAGGAGGTTTGTAATGAAATTATGGAAGGTAAAAAGGCACCTGAGACGTGGAAAGAAGCTTACATCACACTTATACCGAAAACTGAGTCTGAAAAGACACAACTATCGCCCCATATCCCTGCTCAATGTGGATTATAAATTTTTTGCAGATATTTTGGCCAGAAGATTGAAAAAAGTTTTGGCAGAAGTGATACATAAAGACCAGGCTGGCTTTCTCCCTGGAAGACACTTATCGGACAACACGAGGAATATTATTAATATTCTAGAAAAGTTGCAAGTGAACATTAATACAAAAGCAGTTTTGATCTTTGTGGATGCGGAGAAAGCCTTTGACAATATTTCCTGGAGTTTTATGAAGAAAAATCTTCAGGGGATGGGGGTTGGACAGAACTTTGAAAATGGTATAGGTGAGATATATTCTGAACAAAAAGCTAAATTGATAGTAAACAATATGGTTACGGAAGAGTTCAAAATAGAGAAAGGGACACGACAAGGTTGCCCAATTTCCCCATTGCTTTTTATTTCAGTCCTGGAGGTTTTGCTAAATATGATCAGAAGGGACCATTTGATTCAAGGTATTCAGGTCGGAGTTAAACAATACAAACTTAAAGCTTTTGCAGATGATCTTGTTATGACATTACAGGAGCCGATACCCAGTACTAAGAGGGCCTTAGAAGTAATCCAGGAATTTGGTCAAGTGGCAGGTTTTAAATTGAACAAATTGAAAACTAAGGTTTTGGAGAAAAAATTGACACCGATAGAAAGAGAGAGGTTTCAGAATGAAACAGATTTAACATTAGTAAAGAAGGTAAAATACTTGGGGGTGAACATGACATCTAAGAATGTGAACCTATTTAAAGATAATTATGAGAAATGTTGGTCTGAGGTGAAAAAAGATCTAGAAACTTGGACGAAATTGAAGCTTTCCTTGCTGGGTCGAATTGCTGTTATTAAGATGAATGTATTGCCGAGAATGTTATTTTTATTCCAATCATTGCAAATTATTGATAAGATGGATTGTTTCAAGAAGTGGCAAAGAGATATATCTAGGTTTGTCTGGCAGGGCAAAAAGCCCAGAATAAAATTTAAAATTCTTACTGATGTTAAAGACAGAGGGGGGTTTGCCCTGCCATATTTAAAACTTTATTATGAGGCAGAAGCTTTTTGCTGGCTGAAAGAATGGCTACTTCTTGAGAATACAGATGTTTTGGATCTTGAAGGGAATGACAATGTATTTGGGTGGCATGCATATCTATGGTACGGCAAGATAAAAGCCCATAAGGCATTTAAAAACTATATTGTCAGAAAAGCTCTGTTTAATGTCTGGATAAGGTATAAAGACTTTTTGGAGAGCAAAACTCCAAGGTGGCTATCACCTATGGAGGCGAAAACCTTGAAAAAACTTAATATGGAAGCCAAATGGCCAAAATACTGGGAAATTCTATAACAGGAAGGTGATAAATTGAAACTGCAGAGTTTTGACAAACTCAAAGAGAAGGTGCGAGACTGGTTACACTATTTTCAAATAAGAGAGGTTTATAACTTGGATAAAAAAATTGGTTTCCAGGTGGAAAAATAAAGTTAGAAACAGAACTGTTAGAACCCAATGCTAAGACACTTTCAAGAATGTATAACCTGCTGTTGAAATGGAACACAGAGGAAGAAACGGTAAAATCGGCAATGATAAAATGGGCACAAGATATAGGACATAATATTATGTTTGCTGACTGGGAGAAGTTGTGGACCACCGGGATTAAATTTACGGCATGTAATGCCTTAAGAGAGAATATTATGAAAATGATGTATAGGTGGTACATGACCCCAGTCAAACTTGCAAAAATATATCATTTGCCCGATAACAAATGTTGGAAATGCAAAGAGATTGAAGGTACATTCTTTCACCTTTGGTGGACGTGCCCAAGGATCAAAGCCTTCTGGGAAATGATATATAATGAACTGAAAAAGGTATTTAAATATACTTTCCCGAAGAAACCAGAGGCCTTCTGGGCATAGTGGACCAATCGGTGTTAAAGAAGGATAGAACCTTTTTTATGTATGCTACAGCAGCAGCAAGAATTCTCATCGCAAAGCATTGGAAGACACAAGATCTACCCACCTTGGAGGACTGGCAGATGCAACTAATAGACTATATGGAGATGGCGGAAATGACTGGCAGAATCCGAAACCAGGGAGAGGAGTCGGTGGAGGAAGATTGGAAGAAATTTAAAATTTATTTGCAGAAATATTGTAAAATTTTTGAATGTTGAGGACATTGAAATGAATCGCAGGGGCTTTAGCAACAAAGTAAAGTGTAAGATTGGATTAATAACAGATAAATTAACAGGATATGAATTTGCTGAATTAATTTCTAAAAAGGGATACAAGAACGGGAGACGTGAGGAAGTCGGGAAAATAAGTTAATTGAAGATGGGAAATTAAGAAAGAGGGAATTTTTGTTTTTTGTTATTATATGTGTTTTTATCTCTTTTTTCTTTTTCTTTTGATGTGTTCAATGTTTGTATTTTTGTATTGTATTGTTTTTTGTGTTTTTGTATTTTCTTTGTTTTTGCATATTTTCTTGAATGCTTTTTTATTGTGAAAACTTAATAAAATATTTATTTAAAAAAATGTTCCATGAAATGAAGGATTTTCATGAGCTCAGGTGAACTACTGCAGCTGCCCAAGGGCCCGTTTTTACCTGGCTCCAGATATATAGTTTGTTGTCATATACTGAAGACTGGCCAGTGAGGACAAGCCATGCCCCCTTTGAGCCTGTCACACACCAGTGTTTTCCCTTGCAGCTCATTGACTGATACGGGGCATGGGGAGTGGTTTATTTTTTGTGTCCTTCTTCCACATTGCTGGGGGCACATGGTGTCCTTGAATTCCCTCTCAACCCTTGCAGCCACCCAATCTAGTCATCTGCTCTGTATGAGAAAAAATTGGGGGATTCTAGTCTACCATGTAATAACTGGCTACAGCTTCATGCTAGGCCCCAGCTTGGATCCCAAGCAGTTAGGAGGGAGAAATTTAAATGAGGCTCACATCCATGATTAGGTTACTGGGCAGTTTATCATCTGGCATGCATATCCTTTCTTCCAACAGAAATAGGGAACCTGTGACTGGCCATATGTTGGACTCCTGGCTCCTATCAGCCCTGGGCAGTATGGCCAGGTCACAAGTTTCCAATCCCTGCCTTACAGAGTAGGGACCATGCCTCCTTGTTCCAGTGAATAGCCAATAAATGCTTTTCTAGATTAAAGGACAAGATTTGTCCCCCAGGAGCTACAGTTGTGCCCAACAAGGATTGTGTGTGCATCCCACTTGAGTTTGGAACAGCATCTCCTTTCATCCAGGCATTCCATGCCCCAGGCTTGGGTAGGGAACAGGTATCATGTCAAAGGGAAAGCAGGCACAGGAGAGGAATGAACCCTAGTCCCCTAGAGCCCAGCCCAGCATCATAAGTGACAACTTGCAACACAAAACAAAGCAGGCACAATTCAGGGGGTTCCAGAAATTCACCAGCTTGCTGCATTCCTCTCTGCACCAGGAAAGCAACCTGATATGCCAGTAAAAGCTCTGCTTTGAGGAGAGAACCCACCTCTTTCCCTTGCTGTAGGAGAGCAAGAGAGTGAAATCTTGCTACTGTAAGTTGGTTGTTGTCAAAAAAAGATGGAGGAGATACCCCAAGTTCTTGCTGGAGAAAAGGAGTAACGGGTGACGAGGTAATTACTTTACTTTCCGAGTGGGCTTCAAGATGGAGTGGAAAACACAGGAATGCCTGTGCCTTCTGCCCAATACCTGCATCAAAGAAGAGTGCCTTGACTTTCCACCCTCAGTTCTTTGCCTGTGCCAGGAGATTCTGGGAAATGAGGCGACAGTCCCACATAACACTCCTGACTAGAAAGCCAACCTAACTGCTGAAGACAAAGTGGGAGATAATCCCAGCTAGGGAGGACAGATTTTTCAAACCAATCCTCCTCCCAGGAATAATAGAAACCTTGTGTACAGCTAAGCTATGATGGAGCTGATCGGAGATAGAAAACACCTGTGGACACCTTAGCTGCTGCTGACCATTGGGTAAGTTGGCTGGAAGTGCTTGGAGTTGAAGTCCACCCACAGCAACCAAAGGGCCACAGGTTTCCTGTCCATGGACAAAACCTTCCATGTTGAACAGACCGCCTGCCCCCCTGCAGCTAGTCCTTCCCTTTGCGCAGCACTGACAGGGAAGACTTTTGCAAAGACAGGATGCTGCTGCAGCAAATTCCACCTTAGCTGAATGGTATGAGGGATAACCCAGCAAAGTGCCTTAAGATTTTTCTGCAGCAGACAATTATACTCTGGTACTGTTTAAAGTGAGTATAGGGAACCTGTGACTCTCAAGAGTCCTTGGCCATTGCCCATGCTGGCTGGGGTGTTCCGAGTTTCCCCAACATCTGGAGGGCCACACGTTCCCCACTCCTGGTTTAAAGAGGAGGCAAAGGGGGCTAAGTCCTAAAAAACCAGCTGTGTGAACAGAGCACTTGACTCCTTTAAAGAAATTAGAACGTTGGGTTTGGATAGAGCTGGGAAAGAAAGTGTACGTGGAGGCTGACCCTTTCAACTTCCTCACACCCTGTTTTACACAACTGGAATCACAGCAGCTTTAGCTGAGGGGTGAGTGGAATGGGAATTCCAGTCAGGAAAATGCAAGTCGCTTAAATGATGCACCTTCAAAAAACACAATGCAGGCTCTCAAATTAAAACTGTCCTTCAAGATGCCTTTGTGTTCAACAGTTTAGGTGATGGACAACAGTATCAGAGCCAAAATCCATCTCCCTTCCTTGCTGATCTTGGTTTACTGGCCGGCCCGTACTGGGACTAAGAGCCCAGCACTCTCTTCCCCCAACCAACAACAGCTTGCTTTGTCCTGGGAGGGATATGGCAAGAAACTGTTTTCAAAAGTCAACTGTTATTGTACAGGTAAGCATCAAGTGGAAGTTGTAAACGGCCTTCTTTAGTCTGCACAACTCACTGCCAAAAATGGGTGGAAGAGGCAGCCATTACGGCATATAGATAACACCCATTTTCCCCTCAGAGCAGAAGTGCTTCTATGATGGGGTTGCTTTCCCCCCACCCCCACCCCCGCCCTATCCACCAGGCTTCAGAAGTAAGAGGCCGGACCCAAAAGACGAGGCAGGAGACTGAGGCTCTGATGCAGGTTTTTCTGTACATAAGTGTTTTTGACACCAAAGTGTTGCTTAAAACAAATCAGAAGAAGAAGCAGCAGCAGCTGCAGCAGCTGTAGCACATGCCCCAAAGCCTTGGTGGAAGAGAGAGATGGTGGCGGAGAGAAGGGAACGCTGTTTGCTTTTTCCAAGGAAGGGGGCCAGAAGAGGCAGCCTGCTTGGAAAACTGATTTTGGAGCTGTGCAAGGAAATGCAGCTCCCCGAGTGGGGGGGGGGGGGGAACACAACACAAAAGAACAAAAATATCACCACCCAAAACAACCTCCCCAGAGCAGGGGAAGAGCCAAAATAATAAGAGATTGTCCAGTCCTTGTTAGCACCTGTACAATAAAACTGTACCGCACACCCCCACACCCTGCCCCCCTACCCTCCAAATGATCTCTCTCTCTCTCTCTCTCTTTCTCTGCTGCCCCCACCCCGTTGAAGACCGTACTGCCTTGCCAGCCGAACTGATTGAACAAGGATGAAATTATAAAGAGGGAGTGGGGGGTGTGCAAATAAAATAGCTGAGACCACCAGGTGCCTTTGGCTGTGTAATCATTCTGTTTCGAAAAGTGGCTGGCTGGACATCAGAAACAGAATAATATGATAAAAAAGGGCAGGGAGGGAAATGCACCCAACTATGGGTGCCAACTTGAATAAAGTACTGGGGGGGGGGGAGGTGTCGCATCGCTTAGCTGATCACAAGATGTGATGCCCACACACCATTTGAATGGTTATGCTCCTCAACTTTGGGGGGGGGGCGGCCCCTCAAATAATTTATTGTGGAAACTGAAGGTTGGCTCCTACTCACCCAACAGAAGCTGGGTGTCTCTAAAACAGAGGGGGGAGAAGAAACAATAGCCTCCCTCTCGCTATTTCACGGAGGACAGGAGAAAGGAAGGTGCAGCTTAGTCACTCAGGGGAATCCCAGAGGCGATGGTGGCTGCAGGAAGTTGTCCCCTGTCTCTCCCCCCCCCCCGAATCACAGTGATACAGACTTAGCAAGAACAAAAAAGAAAAAGAACACCACAAATTAAATACTAATTTAAATAAATACTCTCGATGAGCTTGGGGGTGGGGAAAGAGACGCAGTTCCATGGAGAGGCTTCCAAACCACGAAGGCCCTGCAGCAGGTGAACGAGTGCAGAGTCCAGGGCACAGGGGACGGCAGCTTCCTACCCTCAGGGTTGGTGGGAAGGTAGGAGGGCAGGCGGTGAGCACCCGTTGCAGTTCGTCAGGGAGGACCAGGCAGACAGAAGCCCTGCCCGCGAGAAGGCCACCTTCTCGCCTTGGTCCAGATTATTGCCTTGCAGTGCAGTCCAACACCGACAGAGGGGAATGCCCAGCCCCCCATCAGCTGCTCCAGGCCTCCAACATCACCTCCGAGCCCAGCAGCTGAGCCAGCTCCAGCTCGTGGCGCACCAGCTCCACCGTCTCTGCAGCACCCAGAGCCAAGGGGGGCGCCATGTGCTCCTGGATTTCTTTTGGGGCCAGCACCTGGCTCAACGACACCTGGTGCTGGAACTCCACCTTGGGCAGGGTGGTCACCTCAAAGTGTGGGAAACGGGCCTGGAAGATGCGGGACGAGAGCTTCAACCGCTTCAGCATGTCCGAGAAGAGGAACCAGTTGCAGGGCCTGGGCAAAGGGGAGAAGCGTGGTGGTCAGTAGGGACATGCTCTCTGTGCCCATCCCTCCCCTGTTCTCCATTTCACTCTCCCCCTCCCACCCCCACAGTCAAAGTTCTAAAAGCTGAAATGCAAGGGTTGAAACCTACCCATAAGCGACACCATCCCATCTTGATGGAAGCCCATTTTCCCCATATGTTGCTAGATCACAACTGCCATTATTCTTCCCACTGGCCAAACTGGCTGGGGCCAACAGGAGTTGGAGCTCAATGACATCTAGGGGGCCACATGTTCCCCATCCCTAATGTACTCAGAGCAACTGTCCTATCTTCTAGTGCCGTGTTTCCCCAAACGTGGGTATCCAGCTGTTTTGGGGCTATGATTCCCATCATCCCTGACCACTGGTCCTGCTAGCTTAAAAAGTGCTCGCGCTGCAACTCCACGCATCCTCTCTCCCCAGCCGTTAGCACCCACCTCACATCACCCACGGCTACAACTGCCTGGTGCAAGTAAGTGAAAAGGATGGTAGTGCTTTGTTTTTGAACACCATGCTTCTAACCCTCATGGGTGCCCATTATGCTTGAATACACTGCAGCCTGTCTCTACTGACATCTCAGCAGTTGGCTGGGCAGAGGAGGGGGGAGGCAGGACTTGGGTCAGGTAGTGGGTAGCTTGTCTCTGTGCTGTGCGGCCCTCCCCCATCCCTCCCCCAGCTTTTGCCTAATAAAAAACAGAACCGATGATGCAAAAGCACAAGACATTCTGAGATCTGCTTCCTTTGCATCCTTTATCTGGGTCACAGCATTGTAACGACTGCAGCACCAGCAGTTTGGAATGGTGCTTTTGCAGATGCAGGATCTTGGCCACGACCCTGCCTGCCTTCACCCCCATCCTTTTGGAACCATGGAGCTCCCACCACTTCCATGCTTAATATGCAGAATAGGCATCATATACCCCCCCAAGCCTGTTATTTTGTCATGGTTTGCCAGTCTCTCATTTGTCACAGCAGGCTCTCTGAATGCCCCTCCCCTCCTTGAGAAGCTGGCACAACCTTACTGTGCCTGTGTGAGCTGGAGAAGGAAAGGGAAAGCTGACTTGCAAGCAAATGCATGTCTCCTCATCCTTTCTCCAAGGCTCTCAAAAGCTGTTGTCTGCAACAGACCCGTCCTTCCTTCCCTCCTGCTCACCACCTTCCAATGACACTGGCCTTCAGACTTCAGGGTTCCTCTTTCTCCCAGGGAGTAGTGGGGTGGTACAATTTGTCCCGTTCTCAAAAGCTCCCCAAGCTCTCCCAACAAGGAGATGCTGCCATTACTCACCCCTGGGAGACATTTCCTGGTTGTAGCAGGGGAGCAACGGCTTGTTGGAGAACTCAAACATAAGGTGGCCCGAGTCCTGCTCATCATCCTCCTGATCAGAGCTCCCGGGAGGGTTGAGCAGAAGGTCACAGCCAATTTTCTCTTTCCCCTCTGAAACAAGGGATACGGGAAATGGAGATGGAAGTGAGGGAGGGGAAATGCCACGGGCTCAAAGAACTCTGCATGCACAAGCTTGCTCCCTAGCCTTCCCTGTGCCCAGTTCACTTGCTGGACAGCCATCACCATAGCAACCCAACCACGGGCTGCAAAAGAAGCCCAGCATGTAGATGCCTGGAGGAACACCTGGAAGAAGCCAATAGAAATTTAGAGACCACTGTGGGGCTGTGTTATGCTGCAATGCTACAGGAGTGCAGACGGCTCAGGCTGGGTGAGGAATGTAGCTCTGCAAGAATGACAGCTCCTGTTTTGAAAAACCCCATGCATCTAGCCTTTTTAGGTGCAGAGAAGCATCTGGCAGTGCAAGTAAGCTGGGTCTCCTGATGTTTCAGAAGTCGGAATGTAAGATTTCCAGGGGTTGGGGTGCATAGCTCATCAGCCCCTCCCAGGATCAGCAAAGGTAGAATAAATGACAGACACAAAAAACCCCCAAACAGTGGAATAAATTGTGCATAATAAGGGAACTTATGCACAGTGCTCAATCCTTGTCCTTTAGAGCTACCTTCTCCAATGTGGTGCCCTCCAGTTGTTTTTAGACTACAACTCCCATTACTCATGACTGTCAGCAGTGCTGGCTGGGGTTGATGGGAACTGGGACCATGCAGCATCTAGAAGGCACCAGGTGAGGGGAGGCTACTTTTGGCAGGCACAAAATTCAACTCTTCTGGACTGCATGGATGCAAAAATGCTGGGTTCCTGATTCCCACATTTAAACAGAGTACAAACAGTCTTAGATACACACTGCCTCTCATTTCCCCACTCTCTCCACTCTCAGGATGGGAGAGGCCAACTTCCTGAGGCACAGGAGCAGCAGGCTCTTTTCTCCCACAGAGAATGGCTGGAATTCTGGCACAAGGTATGCCAAAAGTCACCCATCTCTTGCTGCCTACTGCTTGCCCAGAGCTGCCATTAGGGCAAGGACAGGGAACCTGTGGCCCTCCAGATGTTGCTGGACTCCCAACTCCCATCAGTCCAAGCAAACGCTTAGGGATGACAGAAGCGGAAGTCAAACAGCACCTGGAAGGCCACAGGTTCCCTGTCCCTGCCTAGGCTGAAGAAGGGAAGGCACCAGCAAAGGATCAAAGAATGGAGGAAACTGTTAGGATATAGTTCCGTTCCACCTTAAATGGTCAGGCATGATTGTTGTGTATCACATGCCTGTTTCGTTCCAGCTCTCTCTCTCTCTTTAAAAAAAATAATTTTTATTAACCGACCAATCAAATCAAATCACATAAATTACAAATTACAAAGCCAAATTTTAAATTTTTGTTGGGGGTACCCATATTTCAAGTTCTGAAGGGGATCCAATCATCTTCTTGCTGCTGCTTTCAAGTCCACAAATCTGTCCAAATAATGTTCACAGTTCTATCCAATCCTTTCTTGTTGTTTCTTGTTGTTTTCCACATCTCTTCTTGTTGTTTTCATATATTTTTCCTTTCTCTTTGTGACCTCTGATGGTCTCCACAAGCGGCTTAAGACAAATTGTAATCCTGTGTAGGTTTTTTCCGTTCATCCAAGAGCCATATCAGACGGCTTCCGTATATCATCGCTTTCATAAATAAAAACGCTCTTACCGTCGTTAATCTTCACTGGTCTGTCACTCCCTTCTCAGTCCTTTGATGAGGTTCGCTAGGAATCCAGTATGAAAACAAGTCCATTCCTCCTCCCGGTCGTAAATCTTTCGACAAAACCAGCCAACATGATGACTTTGTTTTTTATTGCTGCGTCATTCCAAAAGCTCTTGTTCTTTTCTCAATCTCCGTAAAGCAAACTTTTGGTTAGAATTCACTTCCACACAGTTCTTAATCATCCTGCTTGGATCAGTTAAGCAACGGTTCTATCTTGAGGAAGGGTTATTGGTTAATCACATAGAAGAAAATAAAAAGAGTACCCCCCCATCCAGTCCCGCTGCCGACATTCCAAGCCTTTGATGTATTCTTCATGATATATTCCTGTTGATCCAACCCGTTGCTCTTCTTTCGCAGAGGTCCCTTCAATTAGCAGTCTTCACTCCCGTTCTTCACTTGAAATATGTGCATTTGCTTCTTTCTAATTGTTTATTTCCAATTTGCTGCAGCTAGTGCACGATCAGAGACAGCGTCCAGGAGAGCCGGAGTCCACACAAGGGCATTCTGCCTAGTGCCCTCACCCCCTTCTTTTGAATCCGGGGGTGATTTATGGGCACAGCAGGCAAGGGCAGTGTTCCCCATTCCCTTGGGGCAACAAGGGAGGCTGCATACTCCCATAACAGCCTCTTAATTACCTCATGTGGGCCGGAGAGATGTTATTGTCGGCCATCTTCCAATGCGCCCCTAGTGGCCCCCCCGTTTCATTCCAGCTCTCGCTGGGAACTTCTGTTTTGTATATAGCTTTTGTTCTGGCTGTTTTCCTGGACACGGAGGCAAGCAGTCATGTTTTTCCTTTGTTCTGATCTACGTTGAATAAAGCTGTAAATATGCTCTTCTGTCTGCATCTTCCGTTGTGGAGACTCTGCTGAAAGGGTGTGCACGGGCCTTGGAATGTCTCTGAGGCTCGTGTCGCTAATTGACTGATGCTGTTCCTGTTGGAAAACATGCCCCCTCGGGAGAGGCTGGCGCCTCTCCGCGGCTCCCGGGGCTTGTCTCCGGTGACCTACTCCGGCTGGTATCACGGCAGTCCAGAGAGGTCTTGATAGGCGACATCCCCCAGCGTGGAAGATGCACACCCCCTTCTCCCCTTGCATACCAGCAGGGGAAAGAAGATAGTCAGAAAGCCTATTACATTTCTACGGTTTATTTCTGACTTTACATCTGTACAAAAACATGTCCGTTCAGTTCAGTCTTCTCCAAGCAACTGACTAAGACTTCCTTCACACATGCAACAGGAAGGTCTCATATTACATATAGAACAAATCCCTGTGAACTGCCTGGTACATTCTTTCCCAGGACTAGCCACATCATGTGATGTAAACATCGAGCTGCTTGTTTGCAGCTGCGTTGTACTCATATCCCAACAGTTCCACGGGAGACCGGTGATCGTCTGGAGACGACGTGTAGGCTGCCTGATGCCTCCGTCTCCCTGGCAGTATCCCAACAACAGGTTATGGGCCCAGATTCATGGTGCTTACAGGAGAGTAAGACTGCTGAAGACTGCGAGAGGTATGTGGAGAAAAGCAAGACTTTTCTGTGCCGCAACAGAGTCTTTGAAGTCCGAGCCAACTAATTAGGCTGGCAGAGAGAGCAAGCAGGCCTCGTAATTTACAACCTGCCAAAGATGAGGTGCTTTTGAAGGGAATAAGGCTCATGGCTGAAGTAAAGAGCTGAAATTGAGCTTTTACAAGCCTAAGATGGGGTTCCGTGCCCAAAGCTTAATGGCCACAACTATCAGACCTGGGCAAGGTACTGCGAGGGCCAGATGAGACAATTTGGAGTGTGGCACACTGTTTCTGAAGCCCCTCCAGTTCCTCTGACAGATAGATGGAGGGCCGATGATTCAAGGGCCATAGACGTGATCGTCTTGTCCGTCTCTCTGGAGGAAATTGTAACACTGGCTGGCAACACGACAGCAAGTCAGATGTGAAATGCTTTGAAAGTAGCCCATCTGACAGCGTCTCCAGCACAGAGTTTGACTGCCTCGGAGGTCCTGGCTGTTTCCCAGATTGAGAGTGATTGCAGGGATGCCGAGGGCACCAGTTGCAAGCTGCAGGGGGAGCTGACTGTTACGTCATCCCAGACAGCATTCCAGCCTCCAGGGGGAGCCAAGGAGTCGGCAGCTGAGAGCTCTGTTTCCTGTGAGAACCGAGGTCGCCTTTGCAGAGGCCTGAAGGCGAGATGTAAACAGAGACAAAAGCCTGCAGATGGCCAGGAGCAGGGGGGCAAGCAGCAGCCCAGGCCAGTGGAAAACAAGGTTTTGTTTGCTGGCACTGCTTCTCCAAAGGCCAAAGCCAGATTTGTTGTCGATTCTGTAGCCACAAGGCACATTTCGAAAAATCAACGCTTGTTTATCTCCTTCACGCCTCAAGATGGAGAGATCCAACAGGCTGATGGAAAGACGTTGAGAGTTGCAGGAGTAGGGACAGTGAAACTGGCAAGTCTGCATACAACCATTAGCAAAGTACTTTTTGTTCCAGATTCTGCAGACAATTTGCTCAGTGTCCCACAGCTGACTGGGCGAGGCTTTGAGATTTCCTTCAAGAAGAGCGTCTGTGTCATCAGGAAGGGCAAAGAGGACATTTTGCATGCGAAGTTTATAGATGGCTTGTTCTTGATAACTTATGATGACAATGCTGTTGATGTGTCTAGTGTTGAATCTTGTGTTGCACAAACTAACAAAGTTCTTCACGCAGGATGTATTCATGAGGCGCACCGAAAATTTGGTCACATGTCTTGACAGGCACTGGCCAAGATGCCTGGAATGGTTCAGGGTTTAAACATCAAGCCCTGTGAGTTTCACATGAAATGTGTGTCTTGTGCAGAGAACAAGGTGAAGGTTGCTTCGAAAGGCAAGGTGTCTAGGAGACAGGCTTCCAAACCATATCAGCTAGTCCACGCAGACCTGGTTGGTCCACTTGCACCCTCTTTGGGTGGAGCAAGATACTTCATGGTTTTAATTGATTCTTTTTCCAGGTACATTCATGTGTTTATGCTCCAGCAGATGTCAGAAGCGTTTCCTAAGTTCAAGGCATTCTGTGCTTGGTTGGAGAATGCTCACAATAAACACATTGGCTGTTTATTTTCTGATCGAAGTGGTGAATTCGCTTCTCAGCAGTTTGAAGCTTTCCTGACTGAGAAGGGAATCCAGCATAGCCTCTCAAGTCCTAGATCTCCATGGGAGAATGGACTTTGTGAGCAAGCAAGCCAGACTTTGCTGCAAGGCCTAAAAAACTTACTGCATGATGCCAATCTCCCTGAGAAATATTGGGCTGAAGCTTTATCGTGTTTCCTTTATTCCTATAATAGGAGACTGTCATCACCTATTGGTTGTACTCCCTATGAGAAGATGTTTGGTAAGAAACCTCACGTCAAGCACATGAGAATATTTGGTTCTGACATGTGGGTACACACCCCACAGAACAGCAAGCTTGGGAAGTGTGGGGCACATGGTTTGTTCACGGGGTACGAAAAAGGTGCATACAGGGTATTCATGACTGACTCTAAGTCCATTAGGTTCACAAAGAGTGTTGAGTACAATCCTAAGTTGGGGGGGGGAATGTGGGAATTTTCCAGAGTCACTCAGAGGAGGATGAAGATGATGTGAAAGAAGCAGATGATGATGAGGTAGACAAGGAAGCTGAGGATGATGATCAGAGTTTGGATTCCAGCTCAGTGGGCGGCGCTGCTGCTGTTGTCAGCGACAGTGATGACACAGCAGACTACAAGAGCGCAAAGGCCTCAGTCAGACCATCTGATGCGTCTGACACTGAACTGGGAGAACCACTGTTCACCATTGGTCACTTTTCTCCTAAGAAGGAGAAGATGAGTGCAGAAGACTTGCGTCTAGTATGCAGATGTGAAAGGGCCAAAAAAGGCAAACCTCCAAAGAGATTTGCTGATGAGTTTGCTAAGACAGCAACTGCTGTTCTTAGTAGCTTAGAGAAGGTGTGGGAACCTTCAAGCTTCAAAGAGGTTCAGGAGTTGACCTCTAAAGATGCTGAGCCATGGCTTAATGCCATGAAGGCTGAAGCTGATTCCTTGAATAGGAACCAAACCTGGGAGCTAGGAATGAGACTGGTTGGCAGCAAATGGGTCTTCAAGGCCAAGACAGACCAGATTGGCAAGGTTGTAAGGCACAAAGCCAGATTGGTCGCTAGAGGTTTTCCACAGGTACCAGGACAGGATTACCACGAGACCTACTCACCCACCGTCAAGTATGAGAGCATTCGGCTAATGCTCACGATTGCTGCAGAGGAGAAACTGCACGTTTCTCATCACGATGTGAACACAGCTTTTTTGTACGGGGTTTGGGGGGAGGAGCTGTATATGCTTCCACCTGATGGAGTGCAGACACAGAAGGGAATGGTCTGTAAACTACGGAAGTCCTTATATGGTCTCAAGCAGAGTGCCAGGTGTTGGAACACAAAACTCACTGAGACATTGCTTTCTCTAGGTTTTCACCAAGGCAAAGCTGATCCATGTGTGTTTGTCAAGGAGGAGGGGCAAAACAAACTGTATTGTTTATGTTTTGTTGATTATCTTCTTCTGTTTTGGAAGAATCAGGCTTTGTACCAAAGCACCCTAGCTCAGCTCAAGGAGCACTTTGACATGAAGGATCTTGGTGAGGTATCCAACTATCTTTCTCTGCAGGTGGAGAAGGACCAAGCAGGTAATTTTCTGGTACACCAAACACAGAAAATTGCTGATGTATTAACCAGGTTGAATTTGGTTGATGCAAACCCAGCAGACAAACCGATGGTGACAGGTTACCAGGTAGATAGTACTGCTGAAGCATTTTCTGACACCACACTGTACAGATGCATTCTAGGCAAGCTGAATCTCATTGCTAGATGTTCAAGACCTGACATAGCTGTAAGCACTAACCTGCTTAGCAGACATGCCAACAATCCTACTGTTCAGGATTGGAAAGCTCTGAAGCGCATAGCCCACTATTTGAAGGGGACTTTGCACTACAGGCTGAGGTTCACCAGTCAGAAGACTGCATGTCTTGAAATCTTTGCAGATGCTAGTTTTGGAAGTGACACCACGGATGGTACAAGCACTTCTGGAGCATGCTACATGTACAACCATTGTCTGTTTGACTGGCTATGCAAAAAGCAGACGACAGTAAGCCTAAGTTCCTGTGAAGCAGAACTCAATGCCCTGTCATTTTCACTCATGGGTTGTGAATGGTTGATGCAACTGTTTCAGGACATCAGAGTTTCTGTGAAATGTCCTATACAGGTGTATCAAGACAATAGATCATGTTTGGCTTTGCTGAACTCAGAGAGTTGCAAGCAAAGAACCAAGTACTTGCAGATTAAGTTACATTGTGCAAGAGAGTGTATTCAGAAAGGACTCATTCAGGTGTCCTACATGCCAGGAAATGAAATTCCTGCTGATCTGTTGTCTAAGGCTGTTAACAGAGAACAACTTAAGGTTTATGTACAGATCGTGCAATTGGGTTGAACCACAGGTACTACAGGTTACACGGAAAGGGGGAGGATGTTAGGATATAGTTTTGTTCCACCTTAAATGGTCAGGCATGATTGTTGTGTATCACATTCCTGTTTCGTTCCAGCTCTCGCTGGGAACTTCCGTTTTGTATATAGCTTTTGTTCTGGCTGTTTTCCTGGACACGGAGGCAAGCAGTCATGTTTTTCCTTTGTTCTGATCTACGTTGAATAAAGCTGTAAATATGCTCTCCTGTCTACATCTTTTGTTGTGGAGACTGCTGAAAGGGTGTGCACGGGCCTTGGAATGTCTCTGAGGCTCGTGTCACTAATTGACTGATGCTGTTCCACGGGAGACCAGTGATCGTCCGGAGGCGACTGGGGGCCTGCCTGATGCCTCCGTCTCCTTGGCAATATCCCAACAGAAACATCCCAAGGTGCACTTGTGAGACCAATATGTCTTGAGCTTGAAGGGTCAACCAAACCAGTTTCTTCAAAGGGCAGTAACTGAGCAAAATCACCCACCATTTGAAGAAAATGGTTCAAACACATCTTTGAAGATCTGTCTCCTCCACTCAGTACGCTGCAGGAGCAAGTGGTTTAAGACCAAAAGACAGAGTGCTTGGGAAACAAATAAAAAATGCCCTGCACTTCATTCCCTTGCTCCAAACATCCTGCCTCTAAGGATGGAGGGAAGCCGATCAGCTCCGCTACTTGTTGTTCCAGGGAGCAGGGAAAAGAGGTAGGTGGGGTCTACTCACCTAATATAGTGCTGCTGTAAAAATCCCAGGCTGTATGGGGGTCCCCTTCAGCTCGACCCTGCAGATCCAAGAGGTAATCTGCAAGAAGATAAAATGGAATAAAGGAAGCTGAGATGTCAATGTGTTTTCAGGTGCTTAGGCAAGGTTCCCAGAGAGTAAGATGGGGGAATTTTTGACCTGGTGTGCCAGATATTTTATCTCTCCCCATCCTTGTGGCTGAATTTTTACAGGTAGGCAGAGGCAACCCATCTGCCATTGGGTGACCATTAAGTAGGCAATCTTGCCCACCTGTTAACTTGCGGAAGGAAAAAGTCACCAGGAAGCAGCAAGGAGCAGAACTGAACTCTCTCTCATCAGGTGATGGGTGGGCACTTAAAATACTGATGCTTTGGCTGAGCATACCAGCTCCATGTGGGGAACAGGCAGGCACAGTCCATGCAGAACTGAACAGCCCATCAGCTGATTTCACCCACCCATCAAAGTGATGTCAGGTGACTGACCAGAGGGGGCACAGTTTAGAGGAACCATTGCTTGATTTGATTTATTACGGCCATTGGCCCATATCTAAAACAATACATCAAGATTTAACCATAAACAAACAATTTAAACAGTTCCAAGTTAAAACACCCATATAAAACCAATTTTACTTCAATTAAGTAAACACTATATACAATAAGCTCCCTCTATGTCAACTGCAAATCAAATCCCTCGGATTTTGGGGGATATGCGTCTTAGTTCTGGCACTTATTGATGGTTCTTAAGTTTGGCTAAGCTGTCAGAGTCATACAGTGATCCATTTCTCCTCTTATGAAATAAGACATTAATCAGGTATCTAGCGACTGCAAGGGATCTACTTGAGTCTTCGTCGTTTAATAAGTATATTATTTGGGCTTCCTGAGGTCTGTCAGCAATTCTCGATAAATATGGGGCCAGAAACTTGGACCGTGAAGCCGAATGTAATGGGCAACAGAAGATTATATGATATAACGATTCTATAGATCCACTTTTACAGTCACAGAGGAGTGAGATCTGTCCGTTGGAGAGTCTGTTACCCAACACATTTGATGGGAAAACATTGAATCTAGCCTTTATAAAGGCATACCTGTGCATCACCACAGATAAGGTAGTTAAATAAGATGGAAGTTTCGTTGGTGGTGTTAAGCCAAGGTTTATCGGCGAACAGGTGCCACCACCTGTCGCAATATTAAATTGTAAATCGGTCTCCTCCAATTTGTGAGTTATAATTCTCTTGGCAGAAATTAAATCCAATTTTAGTAGTTCAGATGGAGATAGTCCTAAGGACACAAGTTTCCCATGTATTATTTTTGCCCGAGGGCTAGGGAAGTCATCTCTCCAGAGACACTGTATCAAGTGGAGATTTGGGAGTTTATGCCATAATGCCAACCAGTAACAGAGGATGCATTTCCATAGTGTGGTTTCTAGATATGTCACATTTAGTTCGAGTCGTATAGCAGTATTGCCTACACACCTGGGTAATTTTAGCAACCTTCTTAGCAGTTGGTTTTGGATTACCTCCAATTGGGTTAGATTAACAAAGGACCCCCATATTGGGATTGCATATGCTATTGTTGCAATCACCTTTGCCTTGAAAACTTTTAATACTGATGGAATATGGAAAGCCCCATCTGAAAAGAAAAAACGCAGTAGCGCAAAGGAAAGGGCTTTAGCTCTATTTAATACATGTGCAAGATGGACCTTTCAGCCCATGTTGTGTTGGAGAAGGACTCCCAAGTATTGAAATTTAAAAACTTGGTCTACGGCTTTCCCGTCTATTCTCCAATTATAGGTTTTTCGACTCTTGGTGAAAATTAGGACTTTGGACTTTGCATGATTAATTGTAAGAAAATTTGATTTGCAGTAAGCATCAAAAATTTTTAAGGCCCTCCTAAGGCCAACTCTTGAAAACGATAGGATCACTGCGTCGTCTGCGTAGAGTAGAAGGGGGCAACGATATTGGGCAAGACGGGGGGCGTGGATCATTTCTTGAGAATCTATCAGAGGCGCCCTCATATCGCTTATAAATAGATTAAAAAGGGTCAGAGCAAGGATACATCCTTGACGAACACCTCTATTGATGGTTACTGGATTTGAGAGGTCGCCTGCCGGAGTGATTCTCACCCTAGCGGCTGATCCATCATGCAGTTTAGTTATTAGCCACAAAAGTCTTTTGTCTATTCCCCATCGTGCTAGTTTTCCCCAAAGTAGTCCTCTGGGGATGCTGTCAAAAGCGGCCTTTAAATCAATAAAGGCCGCACAAAGTTGGCCTCTATTTGGGGCGGAATATTTCCGGGCAAGGTGGTATAAAACTAAGACATGATTGACCGCTGACTGATTCGATCTAAAACCAGCCTGTTCAGGCCCAATCAGGTTGTTCTCTTCGGCCCACTTAGTAAGCTTAGTTAACAAGAACCGTGCATATATTTTCCCAATTATTGACAATAAGCTGATATTCCTGTAATTTCCCGGATCATCTGTCGAGCCCTTTTTATGAATTGGAATAATAATCGCATCCTTCCATATTCTTGGAACCTTCCCACTGTTGTTTACGGCATCAAAAGTAACGGCCAGGATTTTCGCCCACCAGTCTGCGTGAAGTTTTATAGCTTCCGCCGGGACTAGGTCAGGACCGGGGGCTTTCCCAACTTTGAGATTAGAAATGAGTCCGTGGATTTCTTCCGGGTCAGTGGGTGGCCAAAGAGGGAGCTGCTCATAGAATCCATCAATTGTATTAATATTAAGGTCTGGTAAGGCAAAATAGTTCCTTAGAAAGGATTCCCAGACTGGGGCAGGGATAACTGTTAGGGGGTATCTTTTAGATTTTCTGTTAACCAACAGCCAGAATTTTTGGGAATTACGGGTATTTGAGGCAGCTATAAGTGCATGCCAGCGGTTCAGTTGCCATTCCTGTCTGGCCTTTTTTTGCACATATTTGTAAGCTGATTTTGCCTGATAGTACTCATTGGGAAGCATAGTCGCCCCTGAGGATTTGTAATCATTATAAATAGCACAAAGATGTTGTTTGGCTTGTTTGCAATTACGGTTAAACCACAGTGCACCTGTCTTGGAGTGGGCCCGATTTGCCTGGTGGGTTGGGACAGTAAAGAATGACGTGAGGACATTCAACAGATTGGCAAATAGATTAATAGTTTGGTCGTGTTCATATGAAGTTATGTCAAGGGCTGAATAGGTTTGTATGATCTCCTGCTGAAAAAATTCAGAATATTTTTGAGCCTGCGTTGCAGACCACTTTATACCCTTCACTCGTAATGCCGTATTAATACCCTATACCAGGTTTTCTGTGTTAGTGTCTAATTGAGTTGGATGACTGTACTCGTCCCCGTGCCAGTCTAGGTCAAGCGTAGCAGCAAGTGGGAGGTGGTCACTGAACTGAATATTGTCAATCTTAAAAGAGAGAGCTTTCGGCATCAAATCACTCGAGGCTAAAAGGTAATCTAGTACACTATTTGATTTTATGCCTAGGTGAGTATACTCCCCCGGTATATCGGGAGGGCAGCAACCATTCAGGGGTGCTAGGTTTAAGCGAATAGCCATTTGGTAAAGAAGTACACCAGCCTCGTTTACTTGAATCTTTTGAGGTTCTCCTCAAGGCATGTATCAAATCATAATTTTCGAGGCATGGAGCTGACCACCATTTAGCTTTAGTTAAATCAGCCCAATTTGCTGCTATGCGTGCGTTAAAGTCACCCCCAATTAGGGATTGGCTATTGGAATATTTAACTCGGCATGATACTAAATGATCTTCTAATATTTCCCATCTATCATGCAGTTCAAGGGACGAACCACCTGGCGGGATGTAGACATTGGAGATTAGCAGTGATACTTCCCCCCCCCCCCCGACATCAACCCGGATAAAGCATAGGGGGGAGCAGTCAAAACTAATGAAAATTTAAAATGCAGCTTCAGTGAGATACCAATTACTAGACCACCTTTCGGCCATCCTCCTTTCTGGGAGGGGCAAGCTGGAAGAGATAGAAGGTCGAATCCATTTATGACAATTTCACCCTCCTCCCAAGTTTCTTGCAATAGAATGATATGAAACGAATTGATATACGACTGGAATTCTGGGTCACATTTTTTCCTACGCCAGCCAGCGATGTTCCAACAGAGGATCGATATTGGTGGTTTTTTGGGTTGTCCGGCTAACCGTCATTTAAATTCTTGTGGGGAGCTCTTATGCAGCAAGGACGCTCCCTTAAAGAAGTCTGTTATTTTCCTTTGCTGAATGTTGACGTCCTGGTGAGGTGAGTCTTTTGCTCTGGTGCGCGCCGGTTGTGGTGAGTCTTTTGCTCTGGTGCGATCCAGTTGTGGCACGATCAAATCACAAGGGCCAGAATTTTTGGGGGGCAGAAAAGAGTTAGCATCCTGGTGAGTAGAGATAATATTTGGCGTTTTTAGCTGTCGAGCCCAACTATGCTCTGAGGAGGCTCCTGCCAAGTCCGCTGGAGCCGTCCTCTTTGGGGATCTAACCGATACACTTGTGATCATTTGATTTATATGTCCTGCTGGGTCTTCAGTCCACTCTGTGTTGACTCTCAACACTGTAGTGTCTTCCTCACGTAATTTTTGGATTTTTGGTGGAGAAGCCTGACTTGGAGTGGCCACTACCGTCACAGGTCGTGGATGGTCTTCGATGTATGTTGATTCCAAGTCCGGCATGGAGGGATGCAGGGGCGACGATTTATCCAAGGGAGTGTTATCCTGAGAATCATTCTTTGATCGGTTAATCTCAGAGGGAGCAGTTAAGTCTATTAAAAGCAGGGATGAGTTACCAGCGTGAAGGGGAGGAGAAGAGTCTGCCTCCAGCCGAGAGACCTTCCCATCCAATGCCGATGGCACCTTATATGCTGGATATTGGGGGCTTGTTGTTTCCAGTGTGGTGTAGTGGTTAAGCCACGTAATCTGGGGAACCGGGTTCACGTCTCCGCTCCTCCACATGCAGCTGCTGGGTGACCTTGGGCCAGTCACGCTTCCTTGAAGTCTCTCAGCCCCACTCACCTCACAGAGTGTTTGTTGTGGGGGAGGAAGGGAAAGGAGAATGTTAGCCGCTTTGAGACTCCTGAAGGGGAGTGAAAGGCGGGATATCAAATCCAAACTCTTCTTCTTCTTCTTCTTCTTCCACCTCCATGGGGCATGGCACCGCTAAGTTAGAGTGGGTATTATTCCTAGGAACTCCGTTGCAAGCGATACTTAGGAGCTGAAGTTTAAGTGAGTCCAGCCTATTTATAATTTCTTGTTGTTCCCTCGCTGGTAACTCTCCAAAGGAGGCAATAAGCTCTCTTTCCTCCTGGGGTGTCAACGAGTTACTGGCACAATCATAGTGTTTAGTTGAAGAAGTGGGGGTACTATGGGACTGGCCCAGACATGAGGTGTACAGCTCAGCCCTCTTTTGTGGTTCAGGATGGGAAGGTTGTACCGTCTCCTTGATTAATCCCTCCAATAGGAGGGGTCTAATTATGGAGTCCATGAAAACTCTCGTTGGAAAAATGCCAAGACTATTCAAAAACAATTTTTGCTGAATGATGAGAGAGGGGATTTTTGCAGAGTGGAAAGCCAGCATTATTCTCTGGTATCTGTTCTGGTGGAATAAGGGAAGCACAGCACAAAGATCTATTTGTGATGTCTCGAGTTTTAGAAGCCATCTGAGGTGCTCTTTAGTCCCATGTAGCGTTGCCCAACTTGGGTCCCTTTCCCGGATGGTTAGGGAAATCTTCCTTGGATGTAGAATCAGGGATTGGCGATTCAGTGAGGGGTTAAGATTGTATTTGCAGTTCTTCATATGATCAGTGTTTGGAGGGGCTTTCTGCCGGCACAATGGAACATCTACTGCCCCATCTTGGGCTGTCTGAACCGGCTGGTCATCCAGTTTTTGCTGCAGGCTATGCAGCTGAGAGGATAGGCCGTCAATTTTCTTAAATATACAGTTTAGAGTTTTAATTACTAGATGGAGTTGCTCACATCCTGAGCGGTCCGCAGAATCGGCTACCAACACCTCCTTCGGATAGGGGCCCTCCCCATTTGTATTACCATTAGCGTTTCCAATTTGTGGCGTCTCAGGAGCCTCATCTTTTGATGTTGTTTCAAGGGCAATTAGGGGATCAAAACGATTTTGAGTTACTATTGAGTAGGTACATTCCTCGGTGCCTCTCCCTCCTTTAAGTGAACCCTTCCTTGATTGCTTAGGCCTCGGAGAAGATAACGCCTTGTCCGAGTCTCTTGGGCGTTTTCCATGACCCATAAATCAATTTTGCAGGGGACCCGTCGTGGGCACTGTGCTGGGGAGCACCTTAAATCCTTTAGTCTTCCACACAAGAATACTGCCTTCCACTTATCTCTCCCAGGTTAGGGAGGCGGCGACAGCCGTGGCGGTAATAAAAGAGATAATAAAAGACAGCCAGCACGGCCAACAGTTCGTTAAAACTCTCGGATAAAAAGCCAGCACAGCCAGCAGATCATTAAAACTCTCGGATAAAAAACAGGGGAAGATAAAAACCACTTAAAACCACTTAAAACTTTGATAAGGGTAAGCGAACTTACTTGGTGACTACCTTCGCCGCCATCTTGGAATCCTTTGACCAGTTTAGAGGAAATGGCCTCATGGGCCAAACTGGACCCAAGATTGGCCTGCAGGATGAAGGCTCCACAATCCTTGCCATAAAGACTGATTAAAGCAGGGTTTCCCAAACTTGTGCCTCCAGCTGTCGTTGGACTACAACTCCCATCACCACAAGCTAGCAGGACCAGTGGTCAGGGATGATGGGAAATGTAGTCCAAAAAAACAGCTGGAGACCAAAGTTTGGGAAACCCTGGATTAAAGGGATAATTCAATGTGGATTTATCACAAAAGATTGTGATGTTATGATAAATCCACATTGAACTTTGCAAGCCTTTAATGAGAGCAAAAATCTTCGTCTTTTGCTCACAGGTACCTTCTAGCAAGATTCATGTAGGATTCTAGTCTAATGTTTTCAAGGTAGAGCCCTCCAACATGAATCCGTCCAAAGCCCTCCTTAGAGGGAAAACTAAGCACCAGAATCAACCCATTGAAGCATGCATATATCCTGCAGAATGATGTCCTTTAGTGCAAATCAAGCACTTTCCCTGCAAAACCCATGTGCATTTTCGACTGCAGCAACACATACGTCATATCTAGTATCCAATGGCGTGCGTGCAGGGGAATAAAATTGCTGCCTTACCTTTGACAAATGGAAACCTACCATTAAGGAAGTTTTTCATGTTTTCGCTGCTGGCCAGCTTCAGGGCAGTCTGCCCCGAATATGTAGCCAGGGTTGGGTCAGCACCGTAAGACAGCAGGAGCCACATGATCTCCAAGTTGTCATTTGCTGCAGCGTCATGGACAGGCCTGCCAAGAGACAAAGAGTTTTAAATTGGATTTCACAGAGTCAAAAGGCTGGAGCTGACCAGGGTTCACCCATTCCTCCCTGGCCTTTCCCCATCAGGGAACCCTGGTGGAACCTGCAAGGAAGCCTACCCCTCCTGTTTGCCTTTGTAAAGTGTTGTGTACTCTCTGTTAATGACAGGCGGTAAACTCAGCATCTGATTGCCTACAAGAGGTCCCAGGTTCAATCCCTAGGAGCTTCAAGTAGGGCTGGGAGAGACCCGTCTGAAAAACCAGAGAGCCTCAGCCAACCAGTGCGAACAATATGCTGAGGTGGATGGAAGGGTCCTGTGCTCTGCTACATATTTTAAATGAAGGCAAGAAAATGCAAGAAAAGACTTATTTTGCAACGATAAACTTGAAGCCCCCAGGTCCTCCAACATGGAGTTGAGATACTCACGTATTAGATGGTCCGAAAAGCTGAATGCCGAAACATCTGAAAGGCTATACTCGGACATATTCCTCATGAGAAGAGATAATCTCTTAAACTCACCATGTTCTGAATCTAGAATAATCTTGTTCCAGGATCTGATCTCACTTTTGCAACCCCACCTGATTCAAAAAAAGACATCGCGCCAACCTTTATTCCCCAACAAATCCAAACCCTGGTTTGATCAGGAATGTATTGCTACAAAGCGTTCTTTGCTGGATAAGTACAGGAATTACAAATCAGCGAACTTACCCTTGCTTCCCGCGGAATGGTTCGAAGCCAAACGTAAATATAAAGATCTGATTAAAAAGAAAAAGCTTCAGGCCCAAAGGGGGGAGTGGCAACGTTTATTAGAGGCCTCTCAAAGGAAAGACTCAGCCACTTTTTGGAAAATAGTCGCGAAAAGTTGGCAAGACTCCCCGATTGAAATTGATTATACTATACCAGTTGGGATTTGGGAGGCTTACTTTCTATCTTTATATACATCAAATCAACATCTGCAGGCCCTGCCCCCAGCTCCGAGTGATATTGGCGCCGAATGACCCCCAGTAGCAACTGAAGAGATCTACAGGCTCATCCAATCCCTTAAACCTGTAAAAGCACCCGGCGTAGACAACATTACACCGGAACTCCTTAAGGCTAATGTTGAATGGTGGGCCCCTGTGCTAGCTGCCCTATTTACCAGCATAGATCAATCGGCCACTATCCCTGAGGACTGGGGATTAGCAATCATCATCCCTTTATTTTTTTTCTTCCGGAGGCGGCGCGGACGGCAATGGCGGTCTCCTTCGCGCTGTGAAGGGGAAGCTCCGCAGAAACGGGTCGTCCGCTACGGCGAAGCGGAGACCCAAGTCGGAAACCCACAGGCAGTGAGAGCCTGTGGTCGTGGGACTCGGCGGGCACCAGAAGCGCCCCCCGAAACGAAGAAGGAACCTTGTAAGGGGCTCCGGAACGTGGAAGGGCTGGCGCGGTGCTGTGAGTCGATTGCTCTTTCTGTGGAAGTGAAGCCGCATAGCTGCTGTCGGTGAGCGCTGACCTTTTTTGCTGGAACATCCGATTCGAAAAGTATCAACCCGTGAGTAAGAGGGACTGAAGGAATTGGGGACTAAATTCATTTAAAATTCGGCCAAAGCGGGAGACGCAACCAGGAAGTCCGTCTCCCGGTTCTGCTTAAGGATCTAAAGCAAAAGACTTTGATCTGTCTGAAGCCTTTGAAGCAGCGCTAAAAGTTTTTAACTCGTGCATTATTTGAGTTGTTTTCATAGAGACTAAGGGATTTAAATTTTTTCTTTTTTGGTTCTGGACTTGGCTTTACCTCTCCCCGTGGATTTACAAATGTATTAAGAAACCCAAATACTCGGACTGCCAGATAAATAGAGCTGTCAAATTGTGGACTCTGTTCTTGTCATTTGGAACTGCTACATTTGAGCGTTACTGGACTGGATACATTGAAATACTGTTTCTGGCACTCTTTAGAGACATTGTTTCATACTAAGGATTAACTCTGCTAACTACAAGAGAGCTGAAGGTCTTTTGGAAATTTATGGCTGCTTGGACATTGTTGTGGAATAACTTTTTTATTTATTTAAGAGTAATAAATTCGTTGTTTCCCTCAAGATACGTTTAAACCCCCCCTAGAGGATTTTGGATTTATAACTGTCTGGGACTTGTTTTTTTATTTCTTTCTCTCCTATCTTGCTGTTTATTCTCTGGACTTGTGGATTCCCATGGGACCATACACGGTTTGACCTTGGCACGTAGACAGGAGTGGAATGAGTGGCATTGGGAAAACAAGATCGGCTAAAGCTAAACAATCAACTCAAACAACTTTGACTGCACAGCTGTGCAGATCATCTGTTCCGGCTATTTTGGTGACACAAGAGGAAGAAACTGAGCAGACTTTGTTAGAAGGTATGGCTGCAGGAGGATCTGCTTCAGTACTAGATAAAATTTTGGAAAAATTGGAAAGTTTGGATAAAAAGGCAGATGAGCATTCGGCTAAGATTGATCAAACCACAGCCAGCGTTAATAAATTAACTGAACAAGTTGCTCTGCATGCACAATCAATTGGGAACCTCTTTGAAGTCACCACAGAAAATCATAAACTGGCTGTGGAAGCAAATCAAAAAGCTGAAGCATTAAAGGAGGAGGTAAAACCATTGCATAAGCAAATTGGTGAACAGCAGGCCTACCTGTCTATGATTGAATTACGTAATAGGGAAAACAACTTGAGACTGAGGTCAATTCCAGAACTTGAACAAGGGGACTTAATTGACTATTTGACAAAAGAATTTTCCAAGTTCTGGCCTCTAGAAGAAGATAAGGATTTTAAAATTGTGAGTGCTTTCAGATTGGGAAGAGTAGCAAGGAAAGATACACCCAGAGACTGTTTGATCATTTTGAGATCCAAGGAAGAAAGAGATAAAATATTAAGCCTACATTACGAAAAGTCACTTGTAATTCAAGATAGGAGAGCAGAAATTTACAAAGACATCCCGAAACAACTTTTGGATCTTAGATCCACCTATACAGAGCTAGTAAAACTGCTGAGGAGCAACTCAATTCCTTTTAGGTGGGAATTTCCCCAAGGACTATCTTTTACTTTTAGAGGGAAGAAAGTGAAAATTAAAACAGCCGAGGATAAAGAAAAGTTTTTGAACGACTACGGAGAAGACCTTCAGAAAGGGATCACAGGAATTCCAGGGTCTGGGCCATTGCCTATACCCACACCTTTGGGGCCTGAAGACCAGAAGAAAGAGACACCACCACCAAAGGAATAACAGATTTGTCCAGGATGTCTCTGCAGCTCTTCAGCTGGAATATTAATGGCTGTAATTCCCCGGAAAAAAGGAGAAGGATATTTCATTTATTAAAGAAAGAACAATTGGACATTATTTGCTTGCAGGAAACACATGTGACTAGGCTCCACAGAAAAGTGTTAATTAACAAGAGACTAGGCCAAGTATTTATTTCATCGGACCGAGTTAAGAAAAGAGGAGTGGTGATACATGCAAAGGAGAGCCTATCACCAAAATTTCTATTTAAAGATGAGCAAGGAAGAATTTTGGCAATTGAGATACAAACTCAAGGCGAAAAGTTTTTGATATTGGGCATTTATGCACCGAACGAGGGGAAATCAGAATTTTATAAGAAACTGCATGAGACAATGCTGGACTATCTGGACTATAGCAACATCATTATGATGGGAGATATGAATGGGGTGGTCTCTACAAACATGGATAAGTCACAAAACCAAAGCTTGACAAAAGATGGCAGACTACCCAAAACTTTTTTTTAACTGACAATATGGACTTGATTGATATTTGGAGGACAAAGAACCCCCTAGGAAGAGAAGGAACATTCTTTTCTGAAGCCCAACTGACATGGACAAGAATTGACCAAATATGGATAACTAGAGGACTGGCACCTAAGACTAGAAAAGTGGAAATCTGCCCAAAAACTTGCTCCGACCATAATGCAGTGAAAATGGAAATGAGACTAACTACAACCGGATCCTTCAGATGCAAGATGAATGACACCTTGTTAAGAGACCAGGAGATTATTAAGAAGGCCCAAAAGACCTTAAGAGACTATTTTGAAATAAATTTGAATACTACTGTGGAAAAAAGAGTAATCTGGGATGCAAGTAAAGGTGTCATGAGGGGGTTTCTGATACAACAGAATACGATAAAGAAAAGAGCACAGAATGAGAAAAAGGACAAGATTCTGGAAAAAATAAAGGAAGGCAAGAAAAAGCTAAGATTGAAACCAAAGTCACAGGAGATTCTGAGAGAAATTAAACTTTACCAAGCACAATACTCCAAACTGATAAATCAGGAAGTTGAGTGGAAAATTAAGTTATTGAAACAAAGGACTTTTGAATCAGCAAATAAATGTGGGAAACTGCTAGCATGGCAGTTGAAAAAGAGACAAAAATTGAATACGGTTACAAACCTAGAGATTGAAGGGAGAAACATTCAGGACCCTGAGGAAATTAGAAAGTGCTTCCAGAGATACTTCAAACAACTTTATACGCAAGGGCCGCAGAAAGAGATTGAGATAGACCAATTTTTAAGAAGAAATGGATTACCAAAACTTTCTCAAGAAAATAGGATAATTTTGAACTATAAAATAACACAACAAGAAATTGAAGGTGCCATTCAGAATATGCAACTGGGCAAGTCTCCAGGGCCAGACGGACTTACCTCCAAGTACTATAAGACACTGAAAGACTATCTGACACAATCATTAATGGAGGTTTGCAACGAGATTATGGAGGGGAAGAAGGCACCGGAATCGTGGAAAGAAGCTTTCATCACATTGATACCTAAATCGGAAACTGAAAAGACACAACTTAAGAACTACCGTCCCATCTCTCTCCTGAATGTGGATTACAAAATTTTTGCAGACATTTTGGCAAGTAGATTCAAAAAAGTGTTAAATGAAGTAATTCATAAAGACCAGGCAGGTTTTCTCCCAGGTAGACACTTGTTTAACAATACTAGGAACATTATTGATATTCTGGAACTTTTGCAAACAAACATTAATACAAAAGCTGTGTTGATTTTTATAGATGCGGAGAAGGCCTTTGATAATATTTCATGGAAGTTTATGAAGAAAAATCTTGAAGGGATGGGAGTGGGACGGGGGTTTGAGAATGGTATAGAGGCAATTTACTCAGAACAAAAAGCTAAATTGATAGTTAACAATGTGGTGACAGAAGAGTTTAAGATTGAGAAAGGAACACGACAAGGATGTCCTATCTCCCCTTTGTTATTTATTTCGGTCCTGGAGGTGCTCTTGAATATGATTAGAGGGGACCGGTTGGTTGAAGGGATTCAGGTCGGAGCCAAACAGTACAAACTTAAAGCTTTTGCAGATGACTTGGTTTTGACACTACAGGAGCCAGAATCTAGTACAAAAAGGGTTTTAGAACTGATTCATGAGTTTGGTCGGGTGGCGGGATTTAAATTAAACAAACAAAAAACAAAGGTTTTAGAAAAAAATTTGACACCTTTGGAATCAGAAAGGTTTCAGAAAGAGACAGACTTAAATGTGGTTAAAAAGGTGAAATACCTAGGGGTTAATATGACTGCCAAAAATCTGAATTTATTTAAGGATAATTATGAAAAGTGCTGGACAGAAATCAAAAAGGATTTAGAAAGCTGGTCAAGATTGAAACTTTCCTTGTTAGGTCGAAATGCTGCTATAAAGATGAATGTATTGCCAAAAATGCTGTTTTTGTTTCAGACCCTACAGATTGTGGACAAGGTGGAATGTTTTAGAAAGTGGCAGAGAGATATTTCTAAATTTGTCTGGCAGGGCAAAAAGCCCAGAATAAAATTCAAAATATTAACCGACGCTAATCATATTCAAGAGCACCTCCAGGACCGAAATAAATAACAAAGGGGAGATAGGACATCCTTGTCGTGTTCCTTTCTCAATCTTAAACTCTTCTGTCACCACATTGTTAACTATCAATTTAGCTTTTTGTTCTGAGTAAATTGCCCTGCCAGACTTAAGGCTGTATTATGAATCTGCAGCTCTCTGCTGGCTGAAAGAGGGGTTGCTTTTGGAAAACACTGATGTCCTGGATCTGGAAGGGTTTAACAACGCTTTTGGATGGCATGCTTATTTGTGGTATGACAAGGTAAAAGTCCATAAGGCTTTCAAGAACCATATTGTCAGGAAAGCAATATTTAATGTCTGGATAAAATATAAAGACTTACTAGAAAACAAGACCCCAAGATGGCTGTCACCAATGGAAGCTAAAGCCCGGAAAAGACTCAATATGGAGGCCAAATGGCCAAAATATTGGGAAATACTAGAAAAAGTAGGAGATACCTGGAGGTTGCAGAGTTTTGAGAAATTAAAGGATAAAGTGCGAGATTGGTTACATTATGCTCAGATTAGGGAGATTTTTAATTTGGACAAAAAAATAGGTTTCCAGGTGGAAAAATCGAAATTAGAAACAGAATTGTTAGAACCTAAGACTAAGGTACTTTCGAAAATGTACAACTTGCTGTTAAAATGGAATACTCAAGATGAAACAGTTAAATCAGCCATGATAAAATGGGCACAGGACATTGGGTATAATATTATGTTTGCTGACTGGGAAAGGTTATGGACCACCGGTGTGAGGTTCACGGCATGTAGTGCCTTGAAAGAAAATATTATGAAAATGATATATAGGTGGTACATGACCCCAGTCAAGATTGCAAAAATATACCATTTGCACGATAATAAATGTTGGAAATGTAAGGAGACTGAAGGAACATTCTTTCACCTTTGGTGGACGTGCCCGAGGGTTAAGGCCTTCTGGGAAATGATTTATAATGAGTTAAAAAAGGTATTTAAGTATACCTTCCCTAAGAAACCAGAGGCCTTCCTTTTGGGCATTGTTGGCCAGAGGGTGTTAAAAAAGGATCGAACTTTTTTATGTATGCAACAACAGCAGCAAGAATACTCATCGCAAAACATTGGAAGACACAAGATTTGCCCACGCTGGAAGAATGGCAGACGCAATTGATAGACTACATGGAGTTGGCTGAAATGACTGGCAGAATCCGAGACTTGGGAGAAGAGACAGTGGAAGAGGACTGGAAAAAGTTTAAGGACTATTTACAAAAACATTATAAGTTGTATGAATGTTAAGAAAATGCACGATAGAAAACAACACGGCATCAGCAATTTAGTTGAAAGATATTATGAGAATAAGTGATGTTTAAGAAAAAGATGAAATTTGAAGCAATATTATGTTTAAACTAAGCAGCTAAGCACCGGACAAAAATATTTAAAGTCCGAGACATAATATTTGAGAATTACAAAGTAAGAATTGAAACAAGGCAATAAATTGCTGTTTATAATTTTTACTATTGTGAACGCAGGAAAGGGAGATGCGAGGAAGTCCAAAGGTTATGGAAATATGATTTATGGATAGTGGTTTTTGTTGCATCTTTTCTATTCTATGTTTATTTCTTTGTTTTTTGTTGTTTTCCTTTGATTGTTATTTGTTATTTCTTGGTGATGGTATTTTATATGTTTGGTGATTTTTTTCCTTTTTTGTTAAAAATTGGCAATAAATATCTTTTTTTAAAAAAAATGATTGGACTTTTTTTGACCATAGGAACGCATTAATTGATTTTCAATGCATTCCTATGGGAAACCGTGCTTCGCAAGACGAAAAATTCGCTAGACGAAAAAACTCGCGGAACGAATTAATTTCGTCTTGCGAGGCACCACTGTATAAGGAAACTAAGGTGGAAGTCCAAAGAAAGAGCAAGAGCCCTTCCAAAATGATCATCTCACAAGAACTCGATTCAGCGGCTCGTCGACCACGTAACCTTCAGGTAAAGGCAGAGATTAATCTACCTGCAATCAAGAAAGTACAACTTACAAAGGAGAACAATGCATCGCTCCCTATAAGGAAAAACATGCTTAAGGAAACCTCACCAGGCTTCTGGTCCAAAATGAGATACTTAGATGAAGCGGAATTAGGCTACAACCAGGTAAAATACCCCCAGGAGGAGGCCTTGTATAGCAAAGGCCCAGTGTCTACCAATGTGAGCACTCTATATTTACCATCTGACACCATAGAACACCTGGGCAGCTCTCCATGTAAAGATGATAGTCGGCTGCCACGTAGAATGGTAAACTTCCAACAGTACCTTGGAAGATAATTGACAAGGAGTGGATCTTGGTAAAGCCAACCTTAGCTTTTTATCATGGAATATCGCAGGATGGCAAAAAAAGGCAGCTGACCCATCCTTTGCTAAATTTATACAAGAATACGACATAGTATTTTTACAGGAGACATGGCTCACAGGGGACCTAGAAGTTAACGGCTTTTCCTCAATGTCCCTCACAGGATCCCCAAGCACTAAAGGGGGGAGAGTCAAGGGTGGCCTAGGCATTTTAATATCTACAAGGTTGAGGGCGTCCTTAGTAAAGTTAGAGACACTGAAACACCTGGCTATGGCCTTACTAGTGAAAAGTAGATTCTTCACCCTGCTACTGATTAATGTATATCTTCCCCCCCAAAGAGGCAAGCAGCTGATTAAAAACACCTGGCATGGGCTGGAAACATACATTGATGGTTTGATGACTCTTCTCCCCCCGCCAGCCTTCTAGCCAAGTCGGGGGACAGTGCGAAAGGCGCGCTGCGCCTCTCCTGCTGTCCCCCGAGTTTGTGGGGCTGGCGATGGGGAGGAGCAGGCTTCTCCCCCCCCCCACCAGCCTTCTAGCCAAGTCGGGGGACAGTGCGAAAGGCGCGCTGCGCCTCTCCCGCTGTCCCCCGAGTTTGCGGGGCTGGCGACGGGGAGGAGCAGGCTTCTCCCCCCGCCAGCCTTCTAGCCAAGTCGGGGGACAGTGGGAAAGGCACGCCGCGCCTCTCCCGCTGTCCCCCGAGTTTGCGGGGCTGGCGATGGGGAGGAGCAGGCTTCTCCCTCCCCCCACCAGCCTTCTAGCCAAGTCAGGGGACAGTGCGAAAGGCGCGCTGCGCCTCTCCCGCTGTCCCCCGAGTTTGCGGGGCTGGCGACGGGGAGGAGCAGGTTTCTCCCCCCGCCAGCCTTCTAGCCAAGTCAGGGGACAGTGGGAAAGGCACGCCACGCCTCTCCCGCTGTCCCCCGAGTTTGCGGGCCTGGCGACAGGGAGGAGCAGGCTTCTCCCCCCGCCAGCCTTCCAGCCAAGTCGGGGGACAGTGGGAAAGGCACGCCGCGCCTCTCCCGCTGTCCCCCGAGTTTGCGGGGCTGGCGATGGGGAGGAGCAGGCTTCTCCCCCCCGCCAGCCTTCTAGCCAAGTTGGGGGACAGTGCGAAAGGCGTGCTGCGCCTCTCCCGCTGTCCCCCGAGTTTGCGGGGCTGGCGATGGGGCTCTCCTGAAGCCTGGAGAGCAAGAGGGGTCGGTGCGCACTGCCCCCTCTCGCTCTCCAGGCTTCAGCGAAAGCCTGCATCCGCCCCATAGGACGCACACACATTTCCCCTTCATTTTTGGAGGGGAAAAAGTGCGTCCTATAGGGCGAAAAATACGGTATAAACAAACGCCTACTGTTTCTCATCCACAGTCTATATGAAAATACACGGATCCGGGTAAGGTGTGACCGACAGGGCCACCTATCCAAGGAAATCCAAATCCATCAGGGGGTCAGGCAAGGGTGTGTCCTTGCGCCTACTTTATTTAATTTCTATATCAACTCGCTAGTAGGAAATATGGAGAAAGAAAATGCCCATCCCCCCAAATTGGCTGGTACGCCCCTCCCGGTCCTTTTATATGCGGATGACACAGTTTTAATTTCCTTTTCTTGTGTTGGATTAAGAAAGCTTTTGAGATCTCTTACCAAATACTGCAGCATCGAACAACTAACAATTAACTACAACAAATCCAAAGTCATGGTGTTCTCTAAAAAAAGGAGGAGGCACAAATGGAGAATAGACAATCGCTTAATAGAACAGGTAGCAACCTTTAAATACCTGGGTGTAACCTTCCCGGAAAGGGGTTCCTGGTGCTTTCAGATTAATAATACTATTGCAAATGCAGAAAGATCTACCAAAGCGTTAATAAGATTCTTCTATGGGAAAGGGGGCCAACACATACCGGCAGCCTCCCAGGTCTTTGCTGCCAAAATACTATCACAATTGTTATATGGATCCCAGATCTGCAGCTTTAAAAACCTTACTCTCTTAGAGGCATTCCAAACTAAGTTTTTCCGCTGCCTGCTGGGGATCCCCTCTTGCGTATCCAACGTATCCGTTTGGAGGTTGGGCAAATTCCTATCAGTACTCGGATATGGATATTGAAGATCCATTATTGGCTAAAGCTTATTTTCTTCCCGGTTGGGCTGGCACCTTTAACCTTATTAGATACCTACCAATCCAAATGGAAAGCTACACTGCTGGAAAAGCTTAAAAGCTTGGGGATCCCACAGCAGACCCTGATAGTGACAGGCTTCGAGAAAGCTAGGACTACAATTCGCCAGCGTATCTGGGACGTAGAATTACAATGCCACATGAGCGAAATGATCAAACATCCAGCAATAAGGGACCATGGGAGAGGTTTCTCTCCAGCTAACTATCTGTCAGGTCTTCAGGTACCCAAATACAGACGGTCTTTTACCCTCGCCAGATTCAACGTTCTCCCTTCAGGGCAGATTTGAGGGTAAACCATACACAGCACGGGTCTGCCCTTGTGGCTCGTTGGAAGTTGAAACTGCTTCACATGTACTACTACGTTGTCGTCTTTATGAGGATATACGTTTGACTTTTATTACACCTGTTTTGCAAAAGTCCAGGAAAGAATCGGAACACCATAGTTTAAAACTACTGCTAGAGGACAAGAATCCCAAGACTACATTAAATGTAGCCAAATTCTGTGCGTCTGCAATTAATCGCAGGAAGCAAGTGGTATCCCATAATGACCAAACCCCTAAATGTTAATTACAGAGGGGCACACTAATAATTAATTTTAATTTTTTATATTTAAATCCTTGTTCTATTCAAATTGTCCTCTGTATTTCTGATATATATTTTTTATGATCTGTGATATTGTGTGTGTTGATGCTGGTCTGTGACCATATTAATAAATTCATTCATTCATTCATTCAATCTCGTGCTGTAAAAAAGAACAATACAGTGAGCCAGATATAGTCAAAGCACATTTGCTTCCATCTGCTAGTGTGACAGTTCGTCCACTTTTTACAGCTTTGCAGTTCCGCAGAAGACCACTAGAGGGCATGAGATTGTGAGTAGCACCACTGTCCACCACCCAGCTCAGCACGTTGCTATGGGTGGAGCTGGTCTCTGTTGCCATGCTCGCTGCAAAATACTGTGAAGACTTGTCCTTGCTTTCAGTTCCCTTGAAACTTTTGTGAGCTTCCCCACGTCTCTCCGCTGAGCTTATCTGGTTGCTACGCGAGACGATCTTGGATTCCTGAGCCTCTACCGGGCAGTCTCTCACGAGATGGGAGGGGGATCCACATCTGTAGCAACGTCTTGAAGCAAAAGCTTTCACATATTCATCATTGCTTTTTGCTGCCCCCCCCCCCACTCCTGGGTGCACAGCTCATGGGGGCACAGCTAGTGCCTACTCGCTTTCTGTCTCTTCTGCTCTTCATCGCAAAGTCTCCCCGTTATATATTCCAGACTAAGCTGGTCAGGCAGCATCGTTTCCATAGTCAAAACTAAATTCTCATAACTCCTGTCCAAAGAGCTCAACAGGATGTAAGCCTAGAGCTCATCAGGGAGAGGTACATTCAGCTGCCGCAGCTTAGTAAAAACAGACAGCATCTGTGTAATGTGATCTTGTACCGATTTCCCTGGAGACAGCCTCAACTCAAAAAGAGAGCGTGTCACATGAATCTTGGCACCAGCCGTGGTTCTTTGGTGTACCCTGACCAAAGAGTCCCAGACCCCCTTGCAAGTCAATAATCCATCAATGTGGGGCAGCTGAGAACCCTCCAGGGCAAGTACTATATGGGACATTGCTTTCTGGTCTTTCTTCACTGCCGCTGTAACTCTGGCAACCTCAGCAGCATTTGCCCCAGCGGCTGCCACTGGCGGTTCATTTTGGGTGCAATCCCAGAGCTGTTTGCCCAAAAGCCAATACTTCACTCTTCTCGACCAGTCCTCCCAATTGCGCCCATTAAGCCTCTCCAAAGGGATGGTGAAAGTCTCATGAGCCTGGGCCTCTGCCATCTTCCCGGGGCTATAAGCTTACTCACGCTTTCTGCCAGCCGGTTGTTTCAAAGATGCCTCCTCCAGCAGGCTCTTGCTTCCACCAGCAAGATCGGACTCCCTCTGCTTTCTCCACAACAGCAGACAGGATCTCAGAGCTGGACTTCACTGCAACTCCTCTCCTCACACTCAGCACAAACGTGGCTGGAAAGCTTCCATAACCTGTAGGTCCGGTACGTTTCCAAAGCAACAGAAATTCCTGGACTTGCAGCAGAGCGGCACAGCGAGTGCTTCTTGTGTGAGTGAGCTTGCAGAAGGGAGAGTCCAGACGCTGTTGTTCCTCTAACTAACAGCTTTATTTACATCAGAACGGTAAAATAACAAACAAACCATCGGAGACGGCAGGCATGGTGTCTCTCCGTCTCTCGGCAGAAAAGTGAAAGTAACTCACAAAGAACTCAGCTTTGAGTTGTTAACCCTGTAAGCTCCAAACCTCACATGCCAACAGAAAATCCTAGAGGCTAATAAAGAAAAAATTCAAATGTTAAACGCCCCAATAACAATATTAGAAAACAAAAATGCAATTAAGAAGACATGCAGTCCAGATGGCCTCCCAGCTGAATTTTATAAAAAAAATGGACAAGATTTTAGTAACACCATTGTTAGAAATAATGAATAATGCCCTTAATAAAGGGGAAATCCCTGATTTGTGGAGGGAAGCCTATAGGGAGGCTTCCCTAAACAGGGAGGCAACCCAGAACTAATATCTAACCACAGGCCGATATCACTATTAAACTGTGATTATAAGCTTTTCACCAATATATTTGGGAAATAGGCTCAAAGAAATCATTAGAGATATTATATATCCAAACCAGGCAGGATTTCTTCCCGGAAGACAAATCTCTAGAAATACCAGAAACATTGTCGAAATTTTGGAATATCTAGAAACTAAGAGTGATAAAAAGGCAGCTGTGTTATTACTTGACACCGAGAAAGCATTCGACAATGTTTCCTGGCTTTTTATGAAAAAACAAATAGAGGTAATGAAATTAGGAGAAAAGTTTAGAAACTGAATGGAGGCAATATACCATCAACAAAGAGCTAGACTTCTGATGAATGGCAACCTTACAGAAAATATCCCTATCGCAAAGGGGACAAGACAGGGTTGCCCCTTGTCGCCCTTATTATTTATATTAGCCTTATAACCACTCTTACAAAATATCAGGAAGGATGAAAATTTAAAAGGGATAGTGATTGGGGGGAAATCCCATAAAGTCAGGGCATTCGCTGATGATTTAATGGTAAGAATGGAAGATCCGAAACAAAGTTTACCAGCAACTATAGATTTAATTAAAAAATATGAAAGAATAATGGGAATAAAAATAAATTACCAAAAAACTAAAATATTGACAAAAAACCTAACACAAGAAGAGAGAAGAGAACTACAAGAAACAACAGGCCTGGAAATTAAAAACAAGGTTAAATACCTGGGGATCTGGATATTAACTAAAAATATAAACCTATATGAACATAATTATATTAAAACTTGGAAAGAGATTAAGAAAAACATGGAAATGTGGACTAGACTTCACCTCTCCCTTTTGGGGAAGAATCTCAGTAGTTGTCACAGAGCTGCCAGGGAATGCTCCGGAGCTGGAGGAGGGGGAGGAAAAGGAGCCAGTAGAAGAGACAGGAGGAGCACTGAGGGGAGAGCAAGAGGAAGGAACTCAAGCGGCAGGAAGGCTCCCTGATGTTGGTGAGCAGCAACACCACTCTACCAGCTCAGGCACAGAGGGAGAGGTGATGCCAGTTCCTTCAGCACAGGACAGGAGAGGGTTAAAGTGCAGGGAATAAAGAAGGCATTTGTGACTTCCCAAGCTGCTCTGCTGGAGGAGCCGAAAGTTCCCACTTCCTGGATCTACTATGGATGATTTGGACGCATGAAGCTACACTCTGTACCTTGTACATAGATGTAAATAAATACTGTAAATACATCTCTGAGTGAGCAGAGGTATTTCTTGCAAAAGGCTTCCCAAACCCATCACAGTAGTGAAGATGAATATCCTTCCTAAAATGATTTACCTGTTCCAAACAATACCAATCTTGGGAGGAATGAAATGCTTCCAAGAATGGAGAAAGGAATTAGCAAGATTTGTTTGGAGTGGAAAGAAACCGAGAATCAAACATCAATTATTAATAGATAAAAAAGAGAGGGGAGGGTTTGCATATCTGGACTTAGAATTAATTATACCATGCGGCTGCAGGATTAGTATGGTTAAAATAATGGATTATTCTAAAAGATACTGACGTGTTAGATCTTGAAGACCATGACAATTGGTACAGATGGCACGCCTATTTAATATATGAAAAAGTGAAGGTCCACATGGGGTTTTCGAGCCATATAATAAGAAAATCACTTTATAAGATTTGGATTAAATATAAAAGATTATTGGAACCAAAAATACCCTTGTGGACTTCACCTGCAGAAGCAATAGCAGTTAAAAGGAGGGATATGAAGGGAGAGTGGCCTACGTACCGGACACTATTAGAAGTGGAAAAAGAAGAACCAACTTTGAAGAATTATAATGAAATTAAAAAATATCTATCAGATTGGCTCCAATATTTTCAGTTAAACCAAAGAGTGTGCATAGATAAGAACCTTTGAAGGAAGTCTGTAATGAAATTTTAGAGGGGAAAAGGGCACCAGAATCGTGGAAAGAAGCTTATATTACACTCATCCCGAAAACAGAGACTGAAAAGACTCAGCTTAAGAACTACCGCCCTTTATCATTACTTAATGTGGATTACAAAATTTTTGCAGACATTTTGGCAAAAAGATTGAAAAAAGTATTGGTGGAAGAGATTCATAAGGACCAAGCAGGCTTTCTCCCAAGAAGACACTTGTCAGATAACGTGAGGAATATAATAGACATTTTGGAATTATTAGAAGTGAACATAAATACCAAAGCAGTATTGATATTTGTGGATGCGGAGAAAGCTTTTGACAATATCTCTTGGAGTTTTATGAAGAAGAATCTACATGGGATGGGGGTAGGCCAAGAATTTGAGAATGGTATGGGTGCAATATATTCAGAACAAAAGGCTAAATTAATTGTAAATAATGTGATAACGGAAGAATTTAAAATAGAAAAAGGGACATGACAGGGGTGCCCAATTTCCCCATTACTTTTCATATCAGTCCTGGAGGTTTTGCTAAATATGATTAGAAGGGACCAGCTGATTAAAGGGGTACAGGTGGGAGCTAAACAGTACAAACTGAGGGCATTTGCAGATGACCTGGTACTTACATTACAAGAGCCAGACACTAGTACGAAAAGGGTTTTAGAATTAATTCAAGAATTTGGTCAAGTTGCAAGATTTAAGTTGAATAAACAAAAAAATACTTGGGGATTAATATGACATCAAAAAATGTGAATTTATTTAAAGATAATTATGAGAAATGTTGGACAGAGGTAAAAAAAGATCTAGAAATATGGTCAAATTTGAAGCTTTCCTTGTTAGGCCGAATAGCTACTATTAAGATGAATGTATTGCCGAGAATGTTGTTTCTGTTCCAAACATTGCAAATTGTGGACAAGATGGATTGTTTCAAGAGGTGGCAGAAAGATGTTTCGAAGTTTGTCTGGCAGGGCAAAAAACCCAGAATAAAATTTAAAATTTTAACTGATGCAAAGGAAAGAGCGGGGTTTGCCCTGCCGGACTTAAAACTGTACTATGAATCAGCAGCTTTCTGCTGGATGAAAGACTGGCTACTTCTTGAGAATACTGATATTTTGGATTTGGAAGGTTTTAATAATGTATTCAGATGGCATGCATATATATGGTATGACAAGGTTAAAGCTCATAAAGCTTTTAAAAACCATATTGTTAGGAAAGCACTATATAATGTTTGGATTAGATATAAAGACCTGTTGGAAAATAAAACCCCAAGATGGTTGTCGCCATTGGAGGCTAAAGCTGTGAAAAAACTCAATATGGAGGCCAAATGGCCAAAATATTGGGAAATTTTGGAACAGGAGGGAGATAAACTGAAATTACAGAGTTTTGAGAAGTTGAAGGTTAAAGTGCGAGATTGGCTCCATTATTATCAAATAATGGAGGTTTACAAACAGGACAGGAAAATTGGCTTCCAGGTGGAGAAATCAAAATTAGAAACAGAACTGTTAGAACCCAATACTAAGAATTTATCAAGAATGTATAACTTGTTGCTGAAATGGAATACGCAAGATGAAACAGTTAAATCAGCCATGATTAAGTGGGTACAAGACATTGGTCATAACATCATGTTTGTTGACTGGGAACAGTTTTGGACCACCGGTATAAAATTTACGGCATGTAATGCCTTAAGAGAGAATATTATGAAAATGATTTACAGGTGGTACATGACCCCAGTCAAGCTTGCAAAGATCTACCATTTGCCTGATAATAAATGTTGGAAATGCAAAGAAACTGAAGGTACTTTCTTTCATCTTTGGTGGACGTGCTCGAAGATTAAGGCTTTCTTGGAAATGATATATAATGAAATGAAAAAGGTACTCAAATGTACTTTCCCTAAGAAACCAGAGGCCTTCCTCTTGGGCATTGTCGGCCAATTGGTGCCAAAGAAGGATAGAACATTCTTTATGTATGCTACAACAGCAGCAAGAATACAGGATCTACCCACCTTGGAAGAGTGGCAGATGAAGTTGATCGATTACATGGGACTGACTGAAATGACTGACAGAATCCAAGACCAGGGGAAAGAGACGGCGGAAGAAGTTTGGAAGAAATTTAAAATCTATCTTAAGAAACATTGTAAAATTAATGAATGTTAAAATGTTGTGGTTATATAAAGTAAGGGATTACAGCTGGTAAAGATTAAGTAAAAGAAAAGAAAAGGGAAAATTGGATAAAATTAAGGGGAAGGATTTGCTGAAATAAATTTGGGTATTGGAATGCAGAAAGGGGAGGTATGGGGAAGTCGATGAAGTAAGTTTAAAGAAAAAAGGAGTTGAAATTATACGTGTTTGTTTGTTTTTGTATGTGTAAGGTGTTTTGTGTGTATTGTATGTGTTTTTATAATTTGTGAAAATTCAATAAATATTTATTAAAAAAAAGAAGAAAGAAGGTATCGTAAAAGAAACATCTAGATTTGAAAAAGAGTTAACTCATAATAAAGGAAAACACATATCACAAATTTATGATTATTTATTAGAATGGGAAGTAAAAGAAGAACAAGTTAAAGTTGTAATGGTAAGATGGGCACAGGATTTGGGATACAACATTTACATGGAACAATGGGAAAGATTATGGAGGAAAGATATAAAATTCACAGCATGCTCAGCAATCTCAGAGAAAATAGTATGAAGATGTTATACAGATGGTATCACACTCCTTTTAAACTTGCAAAAATGTACAAAGGCAGATCGCCATTATGTTGGAGATGTAAAAATGATACAGGATCATATTTCCATATGTGGTGGAATTGCGAGGTTATCCATGAATTTTGGAACAACATTTATAGTGAACTTAAAAAATTATTCAAAGTTACATTTATTTAAAAAACCAGAAATCTTTCTATTAGGTATAATACCAATGAAAATAAAAAAGAATATAAGGCAACCAGAATAATAGTGGCAAGAAATTGGAAAAATGAAATCTTACCAACGATTACAGAGTGGCAAATTCTTATGATAGAATACCTGCAACTAGCAAAATTGACTGGAAAAATTAGAAGAATGTCAAACCAAAAGGTATTTAGGGAATGGAAGGTATTTAAAGAATACTTGAAAATGTACTGTACGAACAATAAGATACTTGCAGAAATAGAGTGATACAGATAACCAAGAACTATTTAAAATATAATAGTGGAATATAGATCTATATATAAAACAAAATAATATGAATCTGTGCAAGGAATACAGATAATATAAGCAGTATAATGAGGATTATTGGAAGTTACATATTTTAATTTGTTATGTAAGTGTAATATGTTTGTTTATTGTTTATTTGTTTATTTATGTTTGTTTTTCTATCTTTTCTTACTCTATTGTTTTTATTGTGTCAGGGAACTGACATCGGAGGAAAGGGAAGTGGTAGGGCTCCCAGAGACTGGGAGAGAGTCAACAGCCAAAGCAGGGACCAGCAGGGGGAGCGCGGGGTCTCTGGAGGAGGATCTCAGTAATGCTGAGAGAGACGCAGCAGCCCAGGCAGGAAGCAGCAGGGGAGAGAAAGGGGTGAGAGACACTTCGAGCGAAAATAGCGGGGAGGTGTCAGAAGCAACTGCAGGGAGACCTATGCTTCGCCGGAAGCTGTCACGTCGTGAGTCCAGGAGACGCGTTTCCGTTAAGGAACTTCTTTGCTGGAAGCGCTTCCGCAGACAGCCACTGTCGGACTCTACAAGTGACTAGAGCAGACATGTCTGAGGAGCTCTGTCACACACAGAGGTTTGTGGGGTCGCACAAACTCTGAAGGGGCACTATTTTAAGCACAAGCAGCTAATCATCCCCTGATAGCAGTCCGACAGTCTCTGTACGCTGCCTGTGCAGGAGAAGGCATCATGAGTGACCCAGCAGGAGCCGGAGCCGCAGGGGGTGGAGCTGGTCCAAGCTTGGAAGACAGATACCGAGCATTGGAGGTCCAACTTGCGCTGCAGACGGCGAGGCTCGAGGAGAGGAGGGCTCAAGATGCAGACAAGAAGGGGAGAACCACTCAGTTCCCCAGAAAGGTACCAGGATTAGTGCAGAAGTTTGGGGGGGACCCCAAGGATTACCATGCCTTTAGGACTGAAATGCAATATGCCCTGAATGTGCAGTTTGATGAGTTCCCTGATGAGGAATCCCGAGTTGCTTTCGTAATTGGGCATCTTGAGAAGGGGGCGCGAGATTGGGTTCGACCCCTGATGGCAACGCACAACGATATCCTGAAGGACACTATGAAATTCTTTCGTGCAATGGATATCATGTTCTCCAGCGATATTGAGGAGGGGGTAGTGCGCAGACAGCTAATGGCTTGCAAGCAGGGAAGCAGATCTGTCCGTGAGTACTGGACTGAATTTACCATGCTGATTCACAGATTGGGGTGGGATTTATCGGCAGCACCCATTCAGATGCTATTTGAAGAAGGTCTTTCTTCAGCTGTGAAAGACGAGCTGGCCAGGAGCCCCAGGGCGGTGTCTATGGATCAGCTGACCAAATCTGCGCTGACCATTGGAGCGCGCCAGGAGGCAAGAGCCTTGGAGAGGCGGGAAGGGAGAGGGGAACGTTGGAAGGAGTTACGCATTCCAGACATTCCTGAGCCAGCTTTCCCGCCGGCAGAGCCGATGGAAATCGGAACAGCCCGCGCGCGCGCAGTTTCAAAGCCCAGTGAGGGGGCGAAGAAGGAGGGAAAGGGACCCCGGAAATGCTATCTCTGCCAACAGCCAGGCCACTTTGCCAGAGTCTGCCCCCAGAGGAAGGAATGGCAAGGGATGGTGGGAACTGTTGAGGGGGAAGAGCAGGGAGAAACGGAGCAGGTAAAAGCCAACGCCTGGTTGCCAGCAGGGCACTGCAGCCAGGCCAAAGAGCAGTGAAAGTGCCCCTTCCCCAAGTGCCAGTGCCAGAAGCTCCTCGACCTGCTCTAGTGATTGAAGTGTCGCTAGAGTTGCAAAATGGACACCCCCTAAAAATAAAGGCGCTGTTGGACTCAGGCAGCTCCTGCAATTTCATGAGCAAGGAGTTTGCTGCTGAACACCAGATACAGACTATCCCCTTAAGCAACCCCCTGCAGGTGACCACGATCGATGGCAGAGAACTGTTGGGAGGAGGCGTCAGCTTGCAGACCATCCCAATGATAATGAGGGTGGCAAGGCACACAGAACTGATAGCGTTTAATGTGGCCACCTTGGGAGGCGCTCCCATTATTTTGGGAATGAGCTGGCTAGCCCTACATGATCCGCTGGTGGGCTGGCATCAAAGAGTGGTTTCCTTCGGTTCCGCACATTGCTTAGAGCACTGCAGGGGGGAAAAGGGGTCAGCAGGGGCCCAAGCCACCCTAGCAGGGACGGAAGTGATGGAGAAGGGGAAGGTGCCATCACAGTATGCTGATCTCAGCGACGTGTTCAGCGAGAAGGAAGCTGACCAACTACCCCCGCATAGGCCCTTTGATTGCCAGATCAATTTACTCCCTGGAGCACAGCTTCCTGTAGGCAGGTTGTATGCCATGTCAGACAGGGAGATGCAGGAGTTGCGAGCGTTCATTGACAAGAACCTGAAGAGAGGCTTCATCAGAGAGTCCAAGGCAGCGGGGGGTAGCCCAGTGTTTTTTGTGGATAAAAAGAACACGGACAAGCCGAGACTGGTATGTGACTTTCGGGCCCTAAATGCAGTGACAGAGCCGGTGGCTTTTCCTATGCCCAGGATTGATGATATTTTGACCAGGGTGCGAAAAGGAAAGATTTTTACAAAGCTGGACCTAAGGGGGGCGTACAACCTGATACGTATAAGGAAAGGGGATGAATGGAAGACCACCATGTTCACCCCTTTGGGGGCATTTGAATATCTCGTTATGCCTTTTGGATTACAAGCAGGCTCCGCGTGTTTTCAAGCCTTTATGAACCATGTACTGGGGCCTTTGCTCTACAAGAATTGCGTGGCCTTCTTAGATGACGTGTTGGTGTATTCGGAGAATGAGGAGCAACATGTGAGAGACGTCAGAGAAGTGTTGAGCAGGCTGCAAGCCAACAGACTGTGGGTGAAACTGGAGAAGTGTCAGTTTCATACCAAGGAGGTGGAATTCCTGGGGTACCGCTTGTCAGACAAGGGGTTGGCCATGGACCCCGGCAAGGTTCAAGCGGTGCTGGAATGGAAAACACCCAAGACTAAGAAGGATGTGCAGAGGTTCCTAGGGTTTGGAAACTTTTATCGTAAGTTCATCCGAAACTTCGCTCACCTGACGGCGCCCATCACGGACTGTCTCAGCAGCAAAAAGAAGTTTGTTTGGACGGGGGAGGCGGAGCGAGCGTTTGAGGAACTGAAAAAGGCCTTCGCCTCTGACGAACAACTTCTACATGTGGATTTACAAAAAAAGCTGAGGGTCGAAACAGACGCTTCTGACAGAGCCATAGGGGCGGTGCTTCTTCTGCAGCCGGGGAAGGAGGGGTCCGAGTGGCGACCGTGTGCCTTCTTTTCGCGAAAGCTGAACAAATCTGAGAGAAACTACACGGTGTACGACCGGGAACTTCTTGCGATTTATGAGGCCTTCCGGAGATGGAGGCACCTACTAATTGGTGCACAACAGAAGGTGCAAGTGCGCACGGACCATAAGAATCTAGAGTATTGGAGAACTGCGCGAGTGCTCAACCAACGGCAGTTGAGATGGGCCCAGGAGTTCTCCAAATTTAACTTTGAGATTTGTTACGTACCAGGCCCGGAGAACGTTAGGGCGGACGCTCTCTCACGCAAACCTGAATATTTGGAGGGAGAGGGTGCACCCGAAGAGACCCATGTCATTCCCGAGGATCGCTGGGTGTGTGGGGCGGCATTGGTGGGGCTAAGGGAACTGATAGAGGGAACGGTGCAGGATGAATATGCCCAGGACAAACTCAGGGGTCTCAGGAGGGAGGGAGACAAACCCGGGGGTTTTGAGGAGAGAAACGGGGCGTTGTACTACAAGGGAGCGTTATACGTACCTGAAGGAGAATTGAGGGAAAAGGTACTCAAGCAACTGCACGATAGCCCCACAGCAGGGCATTTTGGGCAACACAAAACCATGTGGCTGGTTACCAGGGAATTCTGGTGGCCCAAGGTCAGGGAAGATGTGCGGGAGTATGTGAGAGGGTGTGACCGATGTCAACGAGCCAAGGGGGAGAGGCGGGCACCGGCAGGTTTATTAGAACCACTACCCACGCCGGAAAGACCATGGGAGGCAGTGGCAATAGATTTTATGACTGATCTGCCCAGGTCCAAAGGGAAGACAGCCATTATGGTTGTGGTAGACCTGTTAACCAAGATGGCCCACTTTATAGCCTGCTCACATGCGGTCACAGCAGAAGAAACCGCTAAATTGTTTGTGGAAAATGTGTTTAGATTGCATGGGGCCCCCTTGAGGGTGGTTTCGGACCGAGGGAAACAATTTACTTCCAGGTTCTGGAGGAAGCTCATGAGCTTATTGCATGTAGAGGTGAATTTTTCCACTGCCCGCCATCCAGAAACCAACGGGCAGGCGGAAAGAGCTAATGGTGTCCTCCAGCAATATTTGAGGTGTTATGTGAATGACAGAGAGAATGATTGGGTGGAGAAGCTGGCGTTGGCAGAATTTGCCTATAACAATGCGGAGAACGTGTCCACGGGAATGAGCCCTTTTTTGGCCAATCACGGGTGTCATCCCCGAGCCTTCCCAGGGGGGGAGGGGGAGAACTGGAGCGTTCCAGCCGCAGAACAGTTCGTTGAAGAAATGGAAGCGATCCATCGCCAGCTCCAACTTAATTTAAACAGGGCGAAGGAGGAATATAAGAGGCAGGCAGACAAAACCAGAAGGGAAGGAGAAAGCATTAGGGTGGGGGACCAGGTGTGGTTGTCCACCCAAGGGTTACCATTTAAAGGAGGTTGTAAGAAGTTAAGACCCAAAAGGCTGGGCCCATTTGAAGTCACGCAACAGGTCAACCCAGTGGCTTTCAGACTCCGGTTACCTAACCACATGAAGTTGCACCCAGTGTTCCACAGATCATTGCTGTCACCGTATATAGGGGACAGAGAGGGGAGGGTCAATAGGGGACCAGCTATGGAGGAAAAAGAACACAGCTACCATGTAGCGGAGATTCTCGATTCCAGGTGGAGGGGAGAGCAAGTAGAGTATTTGGTAATGTGGGAAGGGGAGCCGGAGTCGGAAAACACCTGGGTCAGGGCAGAGGATGTAGATGACGAGGTTTTGATTGAAACTTTTCATCAGAGATTCCCTCGGAAACCCCAGCCAGTGGCGAGGTTCCGGAGGGAATACTTCGCCACCACCGACGAAGAAGAAGAGTTGGAGGGGTTCGCCGATTCCGAGGTGGAGGAGGATTCAGCGAGTCGGAACGAAGACCGATGGAGGGAAATGTTCGAGACGTCGGAAGATGAAGAGGATTCTTTTAGGGGTTTCAGCTCCTCACCGCCCAGAGGAGAGAGTAGGGGCGGGGGAGAGGGGGGCCCTGGAGGGGAGGTGGATGTCAGGGAACTGACATCGGAGGAAAGGGAAGTGGTAGGGCTCCCAGAGACTGGGAGAGAGTCAACAGCCAAAGCAGGGACCAGCAGGGGGAGCGCGGGGTCTCTGGAGGAGGATCTCAGTAATGCTGAGAGAGACGCAGCAGCCCAGGCAGGAAGCAGCAGGGGAGAGAAAGGGGTGAGAGACACTTCGAGCGAAAATAGCGGGGAGGTGTCAGAAGCAACTGCAGGGAGACCTATGCTTCGCCGGAAGCTGTCACGTCGTGAGTCCAGGAGACGCGTTTCCGTTAAGGAACTTCTTTGCTGGAAGCGCTTCCGCAGACAGCCACTGTCGGACTCTACAAGTGACTAGAGCAGACATGTCTGAGGAGCTCTGTCACACACAGAGGTTTGTGGGGTCGCACAAACTCTGAAGGGGCACTATTTTAAGCACAAGCAGCTAATCATCCCCTGATATATTGATTTGTATCTTTTTGTATTATATGTTATGTAATTCAAGTATATTTGTCTATGTGAAAATTAATAAAGATTTTCTAAAAAAATAAATAAAATATAAGCTTTTGTAGGGGTTAGTCCTGCAAGTCAGGGAGGGGCTGTGGATCAGCAGAGGAGCACCGTTCTTTGTATGTGAAAGCTCCCAGGTCCAATCTCTGGCATCCCCAGGTAGGGCTGGGAAAGAGCCCTGCCCCAAATCCTGGAGAGCTGCTACCAGTCAGGAAATGGCCTGCTACTCATTCATCAATAGTTTTTGTAACCTGCCTTTCATCCCAAAGAGGAGCACAGGGTGACTAACAAGATAACATGAAAAGAACTATATGACACAACTGCCTACCAGTACAATAAACAGCACCAGATAGACCCAACACCCTTTGGTCCCCACCTTACCCCAAAAGCCAGGACAGATTAGTGAATTTTTACATTTTGCCTGAATGTGACCAAAGTGGTGGACGATCTGACAATACTCAGGAGAGAGTTGCATAAACAGGGGGCTGCCATGCTTCATTTTATTGTATAAGGCAGCTTCCTATGTTCCAAAGTCCTGGTGCAACAGCAATAGAGTAATAGTCAAAACCTAACAGATGGGAGGCAAGGTCCACCTTGCTGCAGAGAGGTGCAACTGTGCTCACACACCACTTCCTAATGGTCAGCAAAGATGCAAGAGGGAGCTTGTGCTGGAACCGAGAGAAACTAGTCTCAAGATAGTCTGGAGCAGGGGTCAGCAAACTTTTTCAGCAGGGGGCTGGTCCACTGTCCCTCAGACCATGTGGTGGGCCGGACTATTTTTTTTTGGGGGGGAGGGACGAATTCCTATGCCCCAAAAATAACCCAGAGATGCATTTTAAATAAAATGACACATTCTACTCATGTAAAAACACCAGGCAGGCCCCACAAATAACCCAGAGATGCATTTTAAATAAAAGGACACATTCTACTCAAGTAAAAACACGCCGATTCCCGGACCGTCTGCGGGCCGGATTTAGAAGGCGATTGGGCCGGATTGGCCCCCGGGGCCTTAGTTTGCCTACCCATGGTCTGCAGGAACACCTTGACCAGCCATCTGAACAGGTGGGAGGAGAATTACTCAAAGAAACAAAAGGACTTCTCTAGATTTTTGTCCTCTTCAACCTGGTCAATTTTAGGGGGCCTCTTGCAGGCTGTGGCATTAGAATTAAGGACCACTAGGCTTTCCATAGTTAAAACCATACTCAAGGCAGCTTACAACTTGAAAAATATTACATAATTACAAACATATCAAAAGTAGCCATAAACAATAAACAAAACGTCAGAAAGTACACAACCGAATGAAACAATTTCCACAATGTACCTCATCAATGAAGTCATGAGAGCTATCCATTGCACTCACACTACCACATTCCAGACAGCACTCTAAATAGCAATCCCTTACCCAGCTGAGCAAATAATTTAAAATTTCCCAACAACAATATGGTTCCATCAGTGTTCTTCAGGAGGGTTGGGGGTCATGGTGACTGCAATACTACCCTTTCAGAACAGAAGCAGTTCCTCAAGGGAAAATGCCCTGATCCTGTGCAAGAGATGAGCCACAGCAGCACATTTCTTGGTCTTCAAAATAAACATGTGAAAAGGAATTCCAACCCTGGATGGAACTCAGTGGGTCATCTAATACAATCTCAATGTAATCTCAGTCAAATGTAGTTGGTACAAGTGTCAACCTGGAAAACCCATGTCTGAGTCTGTGTTAAGTCATGAAGCTCACTGCAGGGCCTTGGCTTAGTCACTCATCCTCAGCCTGTGGTACCTGACAGGGCTGTTGTGAGAATAAACTATGATAACCCTCATGTATATTGCCCACAACTCATCCTAGAAAGAGCAGGATACAAACATGATTGATGGTAACAATAAATAACCTCCTACCCTAGGAGACAAAATATCTTAGATGACATCCAAGAAAGACAGGAAGTTAACTCCATTGCATAACTGCTCTCCAAACTTCTTAAATCATTTTTAATCTACATCTGTCATGGAAGTTCACTACAAAGCTAGGGAAATGGCAGAAGTTGGATTCTAGCACATAATTATACAAAATAGGGTGCACAGGACTCCAATGTTATATAAATGCTGGTGCTTGGAAATTTTATGTATTTTCCAAAATCTGGATTCAAACCCATTGCTTTTTGCTTTGTCCTCAGTAGAAATGATGTTTGATATCCCTAACTTTGCAAAGATCTGTTCCTGTCCAGATCTGTTTTCTGCAGAACATATATTTCATCCTGGATATCATGATCTGAATTTTCTGTTGAAGGGTCCAGACATACTCTGAAGGGTGCCAAACAGGTGAAGGGGCCTCACAATGCTACTGGCTGGAACAGCAAGGAGGTCTCTTGAAGAGAAGTGATTAGCTTAGTCCTAGCAGAGAGGAAAGGGCAAAAGTGGGACAAGGCAAAAGACTGGGTGTTCTTGCCTAAGATGCCCTGAAAATCTCTCCTAGGACAGATGGGAAAAAAGAAGGAATAAAATACCAAAAAGGATGAAAATCTAAAGGAGACGGACAAAAAGAAGTGTCCAGAGAAATTGTTTTACAGTTTATGCATTTGTAAAAGGAGGACTTATTTCTGCAAAATAAAATCCCCAAAGAAATAGCAGGACACAAAAACTCCAGCAGTAAAGTTTCAAACCTCATGATGCCTTGAATATACAACTTGTCTTACTTTAGCCAAATAGCTAAACTTATTGTCCCCCTAGTTCCTTCTCCTCCTACTGCATACCCAAAATGATCAAACACTATTTTATCTGAAGAATGACAACACAAGCTTTTCTAGCCATAACACAGCATTCACAGAATTCAAGTTTGTGCTTCAAGAGGCTCAAAGCACTTAAGATACATTATTTCAATAACTCATGCAACAATCCTGTAAAGTTAGGGCAATATCCAGGATGGGTGAGAAAGCAAACAGCGGTTTTCCTAAGGGAACCACATTCACGACAGAACAGAATTTGAACTGGAGATTTCTTAAATTCAGTCTCAAAGCCCTTATATTAAACTTGTCTCAGAAAAGTGACCATTAGTAATGGACAGATCTGCCCAAGTCTGTCCCTTTCCTTTCCACTGGCACCCAATCATAGGTCTGTTCCATTCTATTTTGTGCAATTCTTTTTTAAAGATAGCATGAAAAAGTTGTACTTAAATTATATGCACTCCCCCAAAATATGTATTTTTCAATGCTTTTCAATGTATTTTCCACAAAAGGTACATTTTACATGTGCTTTAACCATCAACAACGTTTGTCTGTGCTCTTTTTGTGCACTAAAACTTCATTGCAAAATGCAGTTAAGTGCATCCTCTAATGAGGACTTGTGTTCCAATCCACAGACAAGTTTAGGAGTGTTGAACTGGGTCAATACATTGCAAAAAAAAAAAACCCACTAAAAAACGGACTAATTGAATTCTTCCTCCACCCCAAAAGACTACAGAGCAGAAACAGGAGAACCTATGGCCCTCCAGATGTTGCTGAACTCTAGCTCCCATCAGCCCCAGCCAGCATGGGCAATGGTCAGGGATGATGGGAGTTGTAGTCCAGTATGTTCTGGTGGGCCACAGGCTTCCCACCTCTGCCACAGAGGAAAAACCAGTGTCTGAATAAAGCTTTAGATGTTGTTGGAACATATTTACTAAGAATCAGGGCAAAATTTACAACATACATATATACTGTATGTTATAAAACCAACAGATTGTACAGCTTTGAGAGCTTCAGTGGCTGCCACAAAAAGTCAAAATTGACATCTCTGCTGGTGCTTGCAGAGACAAAGGCCAAAAGGAAATGAGTGCCTTCAACAGTTAAAGGCCAGACGGATTAACAACATTTCTTATAGCTCTTGTGTTACAGGTCAGCCCTTCAGATGAAGAAAGAGGTTTATTCCCAACCTGCAATCTCTTTAAGTTAACATTTGACGGACACATGGTACATAAGCAAGTGTGCTCCTGAATCGAATTCCATATATGACATTTTTCTTTTTAAAAATACTTTCCACCCCCCACCGCATGAAAAACAGCAACCGTCATGTAGGAAATAAATTCAGCTTGCAAAAGTTGCCAAAACTTTAGCAATATGGAGAAGATAAAGTTACACTATTTACTTATGCCGCGCCTTATAGCAACCTGGAAATCTGGATGTTGAGAACTTAAGTGAAGCAAGGACTCAGCACTGGCAACCTGCAATTAAGCACACAACACTATTGAGAGTGTACAGAGTGCCTCTTTCTCTTCATGAATTGAGAGAGAACACAGCTCCCATTCTACACATCCAGGTTGAAGGAACAAAGTTTCTAGGCCTACAGTGGCTTGAAGTATGGCACTACTTTTAGAAACAAACCACCACTATACCCAGTGGAAGGCCTTATCACAGTAGTGTCAGCAACCACTTCCAACTGGCTTCAATACAAGGCATGCATTTGGAGTGCAGGATCAGAGTGGAAGTCCCCATTTAAAACCAGCTCCTCTCCCTCACACTCTGCTTGCGAGTATGTATACAGAATGACTGCCAAAGCAATCTTTGCCTGCACACCTGCTCATTCCCTTTTCTTAAGCGTGCGCAGCCAGGACAATGCACTCCTAAGCATGCAAAGACAATAATGCATCTCCACCGAAGCCAGGCACTTGCAAACTTTTACCATCTCCAGGTAAACCCTCTCTCTTAGTCACACTGTGCAATGGCACAGAGAGAACCATCACTCGTTTGCTCACTGCAGCCTGGCAAAAGGAAGTCTCACAGTGGAAACCTGTCGCAGCTGCAGATTAACATCATGTTTCTTAAAAACACAAGACAGGCTATCAAGACTGGGAAAAGCCTCTTCCAGACTCCAAGCGCACACACATTGTCCAGCCGATGCCTGCAGCACCTCTTCCCACCCCCACCCCGCAAACTGCCCTTTATCCCCATTTCAGTTTCAAAAAATGTCCCATCCCTTCACTCTTTCCTGCTGCCACTGCCAGGCTCCAATTTCCTTGGCAGGCTGAGAACTACACAACAGTAAACATGCACAACGACTAGCTCCGGGGGCTGCCATTTGTGGGGCCAACCTGGAGGCAGAGCCATGATTACAACAAATTGGAGGGGGGTGTTGCTCATGTGTTACCTAACTCTATGCTCCTCACCAACACAGACACATGGACATTTTTTGTGCTTTGCAAGCATTCTCAAGCCACCCTCCCACCAAGACATCTGAGTTTAAAGGGCTGGCCACGTACACTGCAAAGATGCCAACCAATACTTCCCACTCTTCCAAACAGGGCAAAAGTTGTCCCCCTCTTTTTGAAAACAAGCTTATGTTCTCTTCGCCTCCTGCGGACACACTCGCTACCGAGACTCAGAGAAATCAACCTCCGGGAGAACGGGTCGCCTCCGTTCCGCCTTCAGCAGCCCATCTCTGCCTCCCAACCGTCTAACATTTGGTTACTGCTTCGAGTTTACTGTAGCTCGCCTCCGCGCCACGTTCCTCCTCTCCTTTTCCCTCGCGGACCACGATCTAGGTTGCCTGTCCCTTCGGGACCGTCACGGACTTCGCCCTTGTCTCTTGTTTGAGGGAGGGAGCGGGGTAGGGGAAAGAAAGAGGGAGGCGGCGGCGGAAAACAGCAACCCAAGACGCTTGGAAGAAAGCCATTCAGAAGTGTATATGCCATTATCAGGTCTCTTCTATCGGCGAATCGCCCCGCAACGTGCGCCTGGAGTGGGTGGCCGCTGAATAATTTCCCCTCCTTGCACAAAAAATTAAGTCCAGAATTTAGACGGGGTGGTGCAGCTCAGGCTCCCCATGCCGAAGGCTCACCACACGCCCTAGATGCACAGAGACTCGCGCAGACCACCGTATCCGCCTCTGGAGGCCAGAGCGAAAAGGGTGTCGACCCCCTCTGTTCGCCCCGTCACTGGAAGCAAAGGAGAAATGGAAAGAGAATGTGAAGAAGAGGAGGGTGGCAGTGGTCGAAGTAGTGGGAGTAAGCCCAAGCACCCCTTCCTGAGAACAGAAAGTGAAATAATCTGCCTGCTAGCCTGAAGCGACGATCGCTTCCTCCCTCGCCGTCGGGGCCGGAGCAGAAGCGGCCCTGCTGTCACCATCCTGTCCTGGACGGGACCTTACCGCGAAGGGAGGACGGGAGGGGGGGTCAGGAAGGGAGAGAAAAGGGCCGCGGTCCAAGGCCCGCTCCCCGTTTCCATGGAAACCTCACACGCCGCCCCCCTTCCCTCCCCGATGGCGAAGGAGGGGGGAGTATAGCTGTCAACTTTTCCCTTTTCTTGCGAGGAATCCTATTCAGAATAAGGGAATTTCCCTTAATAAATGGGAAACGTTGACAGCAACGCAGCGCAAGGAACAGCGGCGGTGGCGGCACTGGCAGGGGCAGCCCGAGTGTGAGGACGAGAACGAGCCGCCGCCGACTGCTGCTTGCTGCGGGGCCTGCCGGGAAGTGTAGTCCGGCCGCCCCCACGCCCACCCCGAGCCGGGCCCTGCCCTGCGGCTTACGCCTCCCCGGCTGCACCGCGGCGAGCCCTGCCGTGCGAGCGGGGCGGTTTGCTCTGAGCCAGCCGAGTCCGTAGAAGGAAAGAAGGGAGGAGGAGTGTTGGGGGGGGGGGATTGAGAGGAGGAGGGGCCTCGCGCCCTGCCCGGGGAGGGGCTGAGCGAGGGCCTCCCCTCTTTCCACCCCCGGGGTTACCCATTCACACGCGCAAAACCAAGTCCTCGGGTGGTACTAGGCACCCATCCCAAAAATATGCACGGTTAGCTCTCCACACCGATGAGGTCACGGGACTGGAGAGAGAGAAAAGAGATGGGGTCGGGGTACATCATACATGGGGGGGGGAGCTAGGTGTTTTCTGGGTAGAGATCTACAATTTTGGGTAATCAAGCGGGGGCCTGAAAAGATAAAGGGGGCACAAGGAACCCGCGTGGCGTTAAGGGAGGGGGAAGTGGAAGCCCCGGGTGCGCACGGAGCCCAAGAGAGTCAAGCGGCGTTGCCTACATTGGCGAGCGCGGGGTCTGGGTTAAAGGCGGATCTACACGGATCCTCATGGATCCTCCCCTTTTTTAAAAATAGCCCCAACAAATGCAGTGTCAAATCACACCTGGAAGGCACGCCTATAGACTGGACTATAAAAAACGTGGATCCAACACTTTGTCGCTGCAGCACCACAGAAACATGGATCCAAGGCATGGATCCTCATGAATTCATATGATTTTTATATTGAAACAAAATAAAAACACAATGATACTCTAGACCACATCTTAGTCTGTAGGCAGAACCAAAAAAAATCACGCATCCACTGTTTCGTGATGACGCAATGGCACAAAAACATGATTAAAAAACAAGGACAGGGGCGCCGACTTATAAAAAATATTGGGGGAGCCCATGAATAATAAATAATGAATAATAAATGAAAGCTCATGAATAATAAATAAGCTCATGAATATGCAAATAAAGTGGCGCCGCCTCCTCGTGAGCGAATAGGGGAGAGCGTGCTGCGCCTATTAATCAGCTCCGAAGGAAATTGGGTGGAGCTTTTGCTCGGGAGGGAGGGCAGGAGGCATGCAGCCCGACCCTGTGCATTTTGGGCTGGGGGAGGGGCGGCGATGGCGCTCTGCTGGAGGGGCGCCTGAGATTATTGGGGGGGCAGAGCCCCCCCAAATGAATTTTTGAGGGGGCTCGGGCCCCCTCAGGCCCCATGGAGTCGGCGCCTATGAACAAGGATCCTCATGGATCCTCATGATTTCTGCACTAGATCAGCCCAAAGTCACCATCAGATCAAACATCATGGCCATGGGCACAGCATCCATCACAAAAATCACGGATCCACGGCTTCCTGGCCATACCGTGGCCCAAAAACGTGGTTTTGAAGCACGGATCCTCATGGATCCTCACACTTTTTGCATTGGGCCAACCCAAACTCATTGTCAAATCACATGTTATAGCCAGGGGCACAGCTTGCACTACAAAAAACTCAGATCCACGGCTTCCTGGCCACTCCATGGCCCAAAAACGTTGTTTTGAAGCACGGATCCTCATGGATCCTCATGCTTTTTACATTGGGCCAACCCAAATTCATTGTCAAATCACATGTTATAGCCAGGAGCACATCCTGCAACACAAAAAACTCAGATCCATGGCTTCCTGGTCGTACCGTGGAACAAAAACGTGGATCCTCATGGATCCTCACCACAAAAATCATGAGTTGCACTACAAAAATCCCCTTACCTGCACTGTTCATGTTTTCACTGGAAAATTATTATTAGAGCCGAAAGGAGAATATATGACTATATATAGTACCAAGATATGGTTCACATTCAAAAACAGATCAAATACATGCCAAAGTATTAAAGAGGAGTAAAAATATGAAACTGCTTACATACTGTCAACTAATATCCAGATTCAAGAAAGACTCTATGGCAAACATATAAATCAGTGAAAAGACAGAATTTGAGTCCATCATAACAGAGTTCTACCTTTTGGGTAGAATTTATAAACTATTACTCAAATATGACATCGAGCCCGAACAAGCAAAACCTTATATGACAAAATGGATGCAAAAATGTTAAGAGCAGTTTACAGTGGAACAATGAGAACAATTATGAATAAAGGAATAAAGTTTACTGCAAGTTAAGCCCTAAAACAAAATTGGTACAGTGGAACCTCGGGTTGCAGACATAACCCGTGACTGATGCACGTCCGCAACCCACAGCGTTCGCATCCTGAAACGCTGCGTCTGCACAGGCGCCGGAGCAATTTGGCGCTTCTGCGCATGTGAGAGCTGCGAAACCCGGAAGTAACCTGTTCCGGTACTTCCAGGTTTCCCGTGGTCCGCAACCCAAAAACACATAACCTGAAGCGGCGGTAACTTGAGATATGACTGTACAAAAATGTTCTTTCAATGGTACAGTGGTGCCCCGCAAGACAAATGCCTCGCAAGACGGAAAACCCGCTAGATGAAAGAGTTTTCCGTTTTGGAGGTGCTTCACAAAACAAATTTCCTATGGGCTTGCTTCGCAAGACGAAAATGTATTGCAAGTTCCTGCTGTTTTTTTCCCCTCCCCCCTTTTTCTAAGCCGCTAAGCTGCTTATCAGCTGATCCGATCAGCAGATAAGCCGCTAAAAGCCGCTAAAAGCCACTAATAGCGCTAATCCGCTAATCCGTCAATGGGCTTGCTTCGCAAGACGAAAAAACCGCTAGACGAAGAGAATCACAGAACAGATTCTTTTCGTCTTGCGAGGCACCACTGTATATAACTTTGAAAAATATACAGAAGATGAATAATGCAATGAATGGACATTGCTGGAAATGTCATAGACCTTAAGGAATCTTCTTGCATTTATGGTAGACCTGTGAAAAGACCAAAAAGTTTTGGAGGAAAGTTCATTTCAAAATGAAAAAAAAAGTTAAAAAAAAACCTAAATTTGCATTGGACCCCAAAACTATGCTGTTGGGAATGACTCCTTCAGCTACTGTATTGTGAAATCGTCAGTGGAACTATTTAGTTATATGACCACAGCAGTCAGAGTGGTGTTGGCTAACATATGGAAATCTGACATATGTCCTGAAATAGATGCATGGAAAGAAAAACTATCAGAATATGCCGTAATGGCAAAACTCGCCAATTTAGTAAATAATTGACTCATCTTTATAATTTGTACACAACTTAACAGAACCGTAACAAAATGAACATCTGGATGGATTTGTATAATAGACCTTAGGTACAAAAATATTTCCTGTTTAAAAATAGCTTAGTGCATATATGATAAAGAAAGAAATATATAGTAGAAGAAATCTTGTCTGTCTGATTTAGAAATGAAATCATATTTTAAAATAATTCTTGCTTTAGATTTTTATAATCATATAAGGTATTTCTCCAATAACAAACTACCTAGAATACGAAATAATATTTAGTACACTAACCTTTGTTTAACTCTTGATAAATGTCAGCTTGCTGAGTTATTTTGTACCATTGTGATTCAATGTTATATTTGCGCTCAACCAGGGAAACCCACATGACCTGAAGGTGTTGCTGTGCAATGCTAGGTCAATAATTCATAAGACCACTGCCATCCATGACTTGATCGTGGATGGAGGACTTGACCTGGCATGTGTAACAGAGACTTGGTTGGATGAAGCAGATGGTCCTGTCCTAGCTGCTGCTTGTCCACCAGGTTCCCCTTACACACAGCAACCCAGGTCATGTGGACAAAGAGGGGGGGGGGGTTGCAGTGATTTTTAGGAAGTCACTAACTTGCACCAGGCGTCCTACTGAGAAGACCCAGTTCTCTGAGTGCATGTTTTGGAAGTTGGGCAATAGGGGCAGTACAGGATTCCTTTTGGTGTACTGACATCCCCACTGCACCAAGGATTCCCTGCCCGAGCCGCTTCAGGTCATGGTGGATGTTCTCCTGGAGACACCTAGTTTGGTTGTCCTAGGGGATTTTAACATCCATGCCAACACGACCTTACAAGGGGCTGCTTGGGACTTCGTGGAAAGCATGGCCTTCATGGGGCTGTCCCTGAATAAGTTTGGCCCAACTCATAGTCACGGACATGCCTTAGACCTGGTGTTCACCTCTAGTGACGTGGGTGATCTGACACTAAGTAAAAGTGAAACAAAAGAAGTGCCATGGTCAGATCACTTCCTGGTGCAACTGGACTTCTCTGTGACCCTTCTCCTCTGCAGTGAGGTGGGACCAATTCGGATGGTCCGCCCCCGCCACTTAATGGATCCAAATGGTTTCCAGAGAGTGGTAGAGCATGCTTTATCCCATGTTGATGGCCTTTCAGCTGATTCCCTGGTGGCCCGCTGGAATGCGGAGTTAACCAGGGCTATCATCTGTCTGGCTCCGAAGCACCTCTCCGATTGCATGGAGCCCGGACAGCCCCATGGTTTTATTTGGAGCTGAGGGCGAGGAAACAATCGCTGAGACGGCTAGAGCGCCGGTGGCAGAAAACTCATTTTGAATTGGACCGGACACAGGTTAGAGCTCAATGTCAAGCCTACCAAGTGGCGATAGTGACGGCAAAGAAGACTTTCTTCACCGCCCTATTGAATCTGCAGAAAATAGTAGCAGGAGACTCTTTCAGGTGGTTTGCAATTTAACGGAACCACCTTTACCACCGGGGCCTTGTAAAGACCCCAAGATCTCCTGCAACGATTCTGCAATTTTTTTTGCAGATAAAGTAGCTCATATTCGGAAGGAGGGTAGACACCACCGTGGGAGCAGGGCCAGGGCGGGAGAGTGCTAGAGCCCTGTCTGGTCAAGTTGCATGGAATCAATTCCAATCTGTTACCCCCGAGAATGTGAACAGGCTGCTTGGATGCGTGAAACCAACCACCTGTCTCCTTGATCCTTGCCCATCCTGGCTAATAAAAGCAAGCCGGGAAGGGCTGGGTGATGGGCTCTGTGGGGTGGTGAATGCTTCCCTCTGTGAGGGAGCATTCCCAGACCTGCTGAAAGAGGCGGTCATTAAACCGCTTCTTAAAAAGACATCTTTAGACCCGGACAGTATGGCCAACTATCACCCAGTCTCAAATCTTCCATTCTTAGGCAAGGTGATTTATTGGGTGGTTGCTGAACAACTCCAGGCATGCCTGGAGGATGCAGACCATTTGGAACCCTTCCAATCGGGATTCAGGTCTCATCATGGGACTGAAACTGCCTTGGTCGCGCTTGTTGATGATCTCTGGCAGGCTAGGGACAAAGGTGACAGCTGTTTCCTAGTTCTGCTGGATCTCTCAGCAGCTTTTGATACAATCAATCATAACATTCTTCTGGACCGTCTAGAAGAGCTGGGAGCTGAGGGCATTGTTATTCAGTGGTTCCGCTCCTTCCTCCTGGGCTGTGTCCAGAAAGTGGGGGGGGGATGAGTGTTCAGACCCCTGGGCCCTTACTTGTGGGGTGCCTCGGGGTTCCGTCCTCCCCTCCATGCTTTTTAACATCTACATGAAGCTGCTGGGAGAGATCATCAGAGGGTTTGGGCTCGGTGTCCATCAATATGCAGATGATACCCAGCTCTACCTCTCTTTCAACTCAGAACCAGTGGAGGAGGTGAAGGTCCTGTGTGAGTGCTTGGAGGCAGTTGGAGGATGGATGGCAGCTAATGGATTGAGGTTGAATCCTGACAATATGGAAGTACTATTCTTGGGGGACAGGGGGTGGGCTTGTGTGAAGGACTCCCTGGTCCTGCATGGGGTAACTGTGCCCCTGAAGGACCAGGTGCGCAGCCTGGAAGTCATTTTGGATTCACAGCTGTCCATGGAGGCATAGGTCAATTCTGTATCTAGGGCAGCTGTCTACCAGCTCCATCTGGTACGCAGGCTGAGACCCTACCTGCCCGGAGACTGTCTCACGAGAGTGGTGCATGCTCTAGTTATCTCCCACTTGGACTACTGCAATGTGCTCTATGTGGGGCTACCTTTGAAGGTGACCCGGAAAATACAACTAATCCAGAATGCGGCAGCTAGTCTGGTGACTGGGAGTGGCCACCGAGACCATATAGCACATGTCCTGAAAGACTTACATTGGCTCCCAGTACATTTCCGAGCACAATTCAAAGTGTTGGTACTGACCTTTAAAGCCCCAAACGGCCTCGGCCCAGTAGACCTGAAGGAGCGTCTCCACCCCCGTTGTTCTGCCCAGACACTGATGTCCAGCACCAAGGGCCTTCTGGTGGTTCCCTCACTGCGAGAAGCAAAGCAACAGGGAACCAGGCAGAGGGCCTTCTCTGTAGTGGCGCCCGCCCTGTGGAATGTCCTCCCATTAGATGTCAAAGAGCTAAACAACTACCTGACATTTAGAAGACATCTGAAGGCAGCCCTGTTTAGGGACGTTTTAATGTGTGACTTTTTAATGTATTTTTATTTCATTTTTTTGGAAGCCGCCCAGAGTGGCTGGGGAAATCCAGCCAGATGGGCAGGGTACAAATATTATTATTATTATTATTATTATTATTATTATTATTATTATTATTATCATCATCATCATCATCATCACCATCATTATCATTATCATTATCATCAGTACTTTGTAAGATTTGATAATCTTTATAGGTCTTCTAGATTTCTTATCTATCTATCTATCTCCTCCCCCTTTTCCCTTTCTGTACTTCCCTATCCTTATAAAATTGAATATATATATACAGTGGTACCCCGCAAGACGAATGCCTCGCAAGACGGAAAACCCGCAAGACGAAAGGGTTTTCTGTTTTGGAGGCGCTTCGCAAGACGAATTTCCCTATGGGCTTGCATCGCAAGACGAAAGCCCATAGGGAAATGCTGGCGGTCGGGAGCAAAGACTTTCGCCCACAGCCGGCCTTCAGAAGAGGACCTCTTCTGAAGGCCGGCGGGGGGCAAAAGTCTTTGCTCCCCCCCGCCTGCCTTCCCCCCGCCTACCCCGGGCGATCTTAAAATGCTGGCGGGCGGGAGCGAAGCGTTCGCTGCCGACCCCCAGCATTTTAAAATCTCCAAGGGACAGCAGAGAAGTCTCTGTCCCGGGGAGATTTTAAAATGCTGGGGGTCGGGAGCGTTCGCTGCCGACCCCCAGCATTTTAAAATCTCCCCGTGTCCCGGGGAGGTTTTAAAATGCTGGGGGTCGGGAGCGAAGCGTTCGCTGCCGACCCCCAGCATTTTAAAATCTCCCCGTGTCCCGGGAAGGTTTTAAAATGCTGGGTGCCGGGAGCGCTTCGCTCCCGACCCCCAGCATTTTAAAACGCTGTTCCGAAGGGGGGGGGCGGGAACACCTGCCCCAGCTGCCCCACTTCGGAACGCTGTTCCGAAGCGGGGAGGGGGGCGGGGACACCTGCCCCAGCCGCCCCACTTCGGAACGCTGTTCCGAAGCGGGGAGGGGGGGCGGGGACACCTGCCCCAGCCGCCCCACTTCGGAACGCTGTTCCGAAGCAGGGGGGGGCGGGGACACCTGCCCCAGCCGCCCCACTTTGGAACGCTGTTCCGAAGCGGGGCGGGGGGCGGGAACACCTTCTGAAGGCGGGCAGGGGGCCAAAGTCTTTGTCCCCCCTGCCTGCCTTCCCAGGGGCTTTTAAATCGCCCCGGACAGCGGAGAAGTCCTCCGCTGTCTGGGGCGATTTTAAAATGCCGCCCGCCAGCATTTTAAGATCGCCCCGGACAGCGGAGAAGTCCTCCGCTGTCCCAGGGTTTTTTAAAATGCTGGGGGTGGGAAGAAAAGCCCTTGTACCCCCCCCCCCCAGCCTTCAGAAGAGGTCCGGGGACAGACTGTCCCCGGACCTGGTCTGAAGGCGGTTTCCCTAGGAACGCATTAATTGATTTTCAATGCATTCCTATGGGAAACCGTGCATCGCAAGACGAAAAAACCGCAAGACGAAGAGACTTGCGGAACGAATTAATTTCGTCTTGCGAGGCACCACTGTATATTAAAAATTTACGGCTCCACAGTTTTCTGGGTCGCCCCATATTCATTACCCAACCACCTATACTGCTCATGGCCAGATCACTTTGGGGCACTGCCATGCTGTAAAAAGATTCTCATGAAGCACAGATCCCCATGGATCCTTAGGTTTTTTATGTTTGGTCACCCTGAAATCACTATCAAATCACACATGATATATATGACCACAGAATGAACCACAAAAACCACAGAGCACAGCCAAGGAACAAACACTATATTCAATACTTTGATCCTCCTGGATCGTCATGATTGTTAAATGGACTCCACCAAATTATATTGTAAGATCACACCAATGTCCATGGAATGACCAAAATAAAAACTCTATCTGAAATGGTTCTGGATTAGCAAGAACATTGTATTTAAATGACAGTCATATCCATAGCTTCCACTGTGAAGAACTGCACCTGGAAATTTTTGACGCTGCTAAACTTCAAGAATATCCAAGGCAGAGATTGTGATGATCTTACCTGTGAATGTAAATTATCAAACCAACTAGATGGAGACCACCAAAGTAACCATGAAAAACAATAATCTGTCTTGCATCAATTCAGCTACAAATGATTTTGAGACAAAAGTTGGTTGCTTTGGGGGGGGTAATTATAAATGGAGGTTTAACTGCAAGTTTTCTTGCCAACAGATTTTGTCAGCGCAAACTTTGAAATAGGGGGTCTCCAACGTGGTGCCCATGGGCATCATGGTGCCTGCTGACAGCTTTCCTGGAGTCCACTACGTGTTTTTAGAAAAAGAACAGGATTAGTGGTGAATTGTGCCCAGCATGACTTCAGATTGTTCATAGTACGTTTGATTGGCTGCAAGGGCATACGAAGGGGCAGCGGGGGGAGGGGTGCCCCGGGGTGCCATGCTGGGGGGAGGGTGACAGTACGGTTGCTGTACTGGCTGCCACTTATGCGGCGTCTGTGTGGGCTGCCGCTCTTGCAGTAACTGTACAAGCAGCCCCTCTTGCAGCGACCGTATGGGCCGTACGGGCAGCTGCTCTCGCGGTGACTGTACAGGCTGCTGCTCGCGTAGCGTCCATACAGGAAGCCCCTCTCACAGTGGCCGTACAAGCTGTACGGGCAGCCGCTCTCCTGGTGACCATACGGGCTGCCGCACACGCGGCATTCGTACAGTCTGCCATGCATGCACAGTCCGTACAGGTCATTGTGTGCGCGCCCATCATCCAGGATTTGTTACCATATTATAGCTGCCACAAAATCTATCAGCATGCCACCAGAACCAGGGAAGCCTTGCCAGTTGCAGCTCACACAGTTGAAGCAAAATAAAAGACAGAAGAATAGATTGGGAAGAAAGTTCCCCAGACTGCAGGAAAAGGTAACATTAGCGCCAGCATCTGATTCAGTGCGGGCTGCTGAGGGGTTGGACTCCTTAAGAACACCAGCTGACTATGAGACACCTGGAATGCACTCAACCTCAGATGACCTCCACTCCAAAAAGTGGGAAAGAGGATTTGACAGTGACCAATATTGATTCTTTCGATAGCAGCCCTATATTCTCAACACAAAGTGAGAAGTGTTTGGACAAATCACTGATTTGTACATCAGTTCCCCCATGGTACAACTGTACCTTCCCCACACTCAGTCTACAAACCTTGGGACTGGTGGGTTCAGTTGGCAACATCTGTGTGTATGACTATGACATAAACACACTGAAAGGATCAAACTGGATAAATGACTGCATAATAGATGCCTTTCTTGCTTCCAGGGTGATCATGGCCAAAGAGCTAGGTCACAATAGAACATTTTCCCCATTTACTTGCCACTTCATGCAGATATGTCAAAGATTGCCAGTGCAAGCTCTGAAGAACTGTTTGAGATTTGGAGTGCTAAAGAAAGATGTTTTGATTATTCCAGTAAATGACAGAGAAGTCCACTGGATACTGATAGTAATCATTTTAAAAAGGAAGACCGTGCTCTAGCTAGATTCAAAACATGGATTGAACCACTCTGTGATTGATGCAACAACATCCTTCTTAGCATGTCTGTATGAGATGGATTCAAAATATCCCTAGTTTTGCGGACTGGTCATTTTTTGCACCAACTGATATACCCAGGCAAGGTAATTCCAGTGACTACGGTCCTTTCACATGTACCATTGCCCATCTGATTGCTTCTGCTGCCCAATTACAGTTCATACAAATGGATATGGCTGCCATTAGACCCTGGATTGCAAAAGAAATAATACAGTACAGTGGGAAAACCTATTTTGAACAACAAGACAAATATTTTCAAGTGGAAATTGATGCTGTTCCTCCCAAGAAGAGACAAATCTTGAAAGAGAGTCACATTACTGTGTCTAGATCATGCCCAGAGGGATGGAAGGATACACTAACCTATTGCTCAGATATTTTACCTTCCTTGTTTGAAGGCTGCTGGTCACTATGTTTCTTGAAGGAAGGGTGCAGGAGGCCCAGTGGTGACCTAACTATGGCTTACTGTGAAGGAAACTGCAAGGACTGGTACCACTGCTTTCGCATAGGCATTGATTCAAAAGATCTTCCAGAGGTTTTCGTGTGTCCAGACTGTCAATCCACTGTGGCCAAATAGATTTTGAAACTGTGAACTGTCATATTCCACAGGTTGGTATAATACAGCAAAAGCCAAACATATAGTTTTCATCATCATGGCAGGGATGGTCCTTTTCCATAGAATTCTTATTCATGGAGTTGGTTTTTATATCCTGCTTTTCTCTACTTGAAGGAGTCTCAAAGTGGCTAAAAATCTCCTTTCCCTTCCACCCCCCACAACAGACACCTTGTGAGGTAGGTGGGGCTGAGAGAGTTCAGAGAGAAGTGTGACTGGCCCAAGGTCACCCAGCAGCCTGCATGTGGAGGAGCTGGGAAGCGAACCCAGCTCACCAGATTAGAGTCCACTGCTCTTAACCACGACACCACAGAAACGTATCTCTTAAAACTCTGAAGCAAGCTGTTCAGTTCAGCCTCATAGTGATACTGATTTGCGGAGGGAAGGTTGGTGATGAGCAAGATCTGTTCCTATTTCCAACACAGAGACCATAGAGTAGTTTCTTTTGGAGACTGAACCTGCAGAGTGTTTCTGTTCAGAATTTCCGTGGCAGAAATTGGCTAAGTGCCTTTATAAACATTCAGCTTCTCAAATCAAACACCATCATGAAACTTTCAGGTGTAGCTGTTGAAGGTGGATGGCAGAGAAGGTGCTAGTCCTTACCTCCCTCCTCCCAGCCCCATGATCAGTTGCCCAATGGGCTGAATTTCAGGGCTTTTGCATGTAAAGGGCAAGCTTGTTCTTTACTTGTTTAGACTCTTTAAACTTGGGAACAGATATTTGGCTCCATGACCAAAATGACCAAAAGGGTCAGCTTCTAGAAGACTGGAAAGATTGTATTTCCCCTACCCTCAGCCCTAACTCCATTGAGTATTTTTTGTTATGAGACTGAGTGTTTGGGGCTGATGCTGTAGCATTCTTGTCTGGGGGCTTGATGGAAAAACAGAAAAGTGACCCTCACCTAACTCTCCAATGCCCTTCAACAAGAATGCTGTAGGAAATATTGCTAAGCCCAAAGGGAGGCAAGAATTTATTCAGCTCACCCTGTTAATGGAAGAGCAAAAGCTATGTGTTTGTCATTCTCAATCAGTCTACTTTCAGGACTGATTTTAGAACCCTCTTATATCAGGCCACATGGTCACTGGAGGTGGCCCCATCATGCAGACTTGACTATCCACACAGGGACCATCTATTTCTATTTTTTTCTGATACTGGATTTTAAGTTACAGTTACATCTTTTAAAACAGCTGTCAGTATATCACACTGTATTCCACTTGCCTTCCAAAGGAACACGTGGCTCTCCCCACATAGCGGGTTAGGTTGAGACTGCTGATCCAAAGTGATCAGTAATTTTTACGGTAATTACAATCCTGCTTTCCCTTGTACCAGCTTACCTTGACTTCAGTAAGGCCTTTGAAAAGGTCCCCATGATATTATTGCAAAAAAGCTAGTAAAATGTGGGCTAGACAAAGCTACTGTGTTAACGGAAAAATCCGAGGGCTCCCTTGGACAAAAACAAAGACACCAACCAGGATTACTGGGAGCAAAACAGCAGCTGTAGGCTTGGCCTTTATTGAACTGTTGCAACAGGGTGCTTCCCTCACTTGCAGGAGAGAGGAAGGACCCAGGAAAATGGTGTGCAAGGCCTTATAAAGACTTTTGAAATTGCCACCCTGTAGATCAAGACCACCCCCAGAAACATCATACATACATCACAGAAGGGGTGTAACCTAAGACCACCCCTCAGATACATCACACCTACATCACAGAAAGGAGGGGTTGAGGGAGGAGTTGTGGTGGTAACCTGAGTGTCCTGTCACCTGGCTGGTTCCCCCTTTCCCCCTCCGAACTGTCTCAGGAACCCCCCCCCCCCAATCATTCAGTTTGTACAAACTTCACACACACTACATACGCTACACTTCTGTTATAAATTAATAGAAAATCAACCATACATCGGATTTGCACTGTTCCACTTTTATTTTACTCCATGAAGGAAGGACTACAAAACAGGGAAGGTTTGATACAGGGCAGTCATAATCCCTTGAGCATACCAGCACATACACAGGAGCCCTGCCCAGTTGCTATGCCAACCCTGATGGTCCTAGACAGAAGACCATCAAGATCACAAAGAACTTGCATATGGGAGTGGATTCAGCACGGACTGGAACAAAGGACAATAATCAGCTCTTCCCTCTGGGGGCAGGAAACTGCAAACTCCCCTCTGTCACCTGGAAAGTACTCATGGGGAGGGGGAAACCACGTTTTTGGGCCATGGAGTGGCCAGGAAGCCGTGGATCCGAGTTTTTCGTGGTGCAGGCTGTGCCCCTGGACATGATGTGTGATTTGATGGTGAGTTTGGGGTGGCCCAATGCAAAAAGCATGAGGATTCATGAGGATCAGTGCTTCAAAACCACGTTTTTGGACTACGGTACGACCAGGAAGCCATGGATCCGAGTTTTTTATTGTGCAGGCTGTGCCCCTGGACATGATGTGTGATTTGACGGTGAGTTTGGGTTAGCCCAATACAAAAAGCGTGAGGATCCATGAGGATCCGTGCTTCAAAACCACGTTTTTGTACCATGGTACAAACAGGAAGCCGTGGATCTGAGCTTTCTGTGGTGCAGGCTGTGCCCCTGGACATGATGTGTGATTTGACAGTGAGTTTGGGGTGGCCCAATGGAAAAAGCATGAGGATCCATGCTTCAGAACCACGTTTTTGGGCCACGGTATGGCCAGGCAGGCGTGGTTCCGAGTTTTTTGTGGTGTAGGTTGTGCCCCTGGCTATCATACAGGTGAAACTTGAAAAATTAGAATATCGTGGAAAAGTTCATTTATTTCAGTAATTCAACTTAAAAGATGAAACTAATATATGAGATAGACTCATGACATGCAAAGCGAGATATGTCAAGCCTTTATTTGTTATAATTGTGATATTATGGCACACAGCTGATGAAAACCCCAAATTAACAATCTCAGAAAATTAGAATATTAAATCAAATCAGCAAAACAAGGACTGCAAATAGAGCAATATTGGACCTAAGAGAAGTAGAAGCATGCATATGTCCTCAGTACTTGGTTTGGGCACCTTTTGCATCAATTGCTGCCTCAATGCGGCGTGGCATGGATGCGATCAGCCTGTGGCACTGCTGAGGTGTTATGGAAGACCAGGATGCTTCAATAGCAGCCTTTAGCTCTTCTGCATTGCTCGGTTTCATGTCTCTCATCTTTCTCTTGGCAATGCCCCATAGATTCTCTATGGGGTTCAGGTCAGGCGAGTTTGCTGGCCAATCAAGCACAGTAATCCCATGGGCACTGAACCAGGTTTTGGTACTTTTGGCAGTGTGGGCAGGTGCCAATTCCTGCTGGAAAATGAAGTCAGCATCCCCATAAAGCTCGTCTGCAGAAGGAAGCACGGTAATGGCGGTCTCCTTCTAGCTCGGAGGGAGAAGCTCCTTGGAAGCTGGGTCTTGCCGCTACGGCGAAGCGGGGACCCTGTCAAAAACCGTAGGCGGAGGAAGCCTGCGGCCGTGGGACTCGGCGGGCACCAAAAGCGCCTCTCTAACCTGCAAAAGGACCCCGTAAAGGGTCCCGGAGCGGAACGGGGTGGTGCGGTGCTGAGAGTCGATCGCTACTTCCGAGGAGTGAAGCCGCGCAGCTGTTGCCAGACAGCGCTGACCTTTTTTCCTTCTGACAATTCGGCTGATAAAACATCAACCTGTGAGTAGGTCAACTTTAAAGACCGAAAATTAAAGGAACAAGGCTTAATTTGGTACTAAAAGCAGGAAGGTGCAAAGAGGAAGTCCACCTTCCAGTCTGTATAAAGATCAAAGCAAAGACCGTCTAAGCTAAACACTGAGAAAGGACTGTGGAAAAGCTATAAAATCCAACGCCAAATCCAAGGGACTCCCCCCCCCCCTGACTTTAAGGAGAGGGAGGGGAAGAAGAGAAAGTATTTCTTGCTTAATTTAAAAATTTTGAAAGGGAAAAAAAAGTGGGATTTAAGACCACCACTCAATCCCTGGGACGGACTGTCAAGTTAATCAAACTTTGGCACTGAGAAGGTGCACTTGTAAAGACTGTATAATATGTTGCTAGATAACTCTGCGGGAGAGATACTTTGAAACTGTTAATTACTTTCTTTGAAGGAGGGCTTTTGGAAAGCTCACAAGACACTGTGTTACATTACCTATGGACTGTTACTGTGTCCCCCTAGAGGCCTATTGAAATTGTTACATCCAGCTGGGGAATTTTCCACTCACAACTAGCCTGGGAAAAGTTTCTCAGGAAAACAAGTTTGTCTGTGAGTGACCTTGACTTAGAGATAAAGTGCTATGGATGAGAAAGTAACAAAAGTGGATGAAAAAACAACAAGATCAGGCAAAGTCAGACTTCAACAGACTAGTACATTACTGCATCAACGTAGGCCATCTACATCTGGCCCCCCGGCATCGCAAGGGGAAGATCCAACGCAGGCTGGGACAAAAGGGATGACTTCAGAAGAAGGATTTACTTCAGTTTTTAATAAGATTTATGAAACCTTGGATAAAGTGAGTAAACAGGTGACTGAAGCAACAAATAAAATCGATCAGAACACTACAAGTATTAATAACTTGAGCCAGCAGGTGAACTCGAACACACAATCAATTGAAAAGTTGTTGAAAGAATCAGCGTCTAATCAAAGGATAGCTCAAGAAGCAAAAGAAAAAGCAGTGGCAGTAGAAGAAAAGATAATCCCAATAAACAGACGGATTGGGGAACATCAGACGCAGCTCGGGGCCCATCAGGCACTTTTGTCTATTGTCAGGGGTTCAGAGAGAGAGGCACAGGGGAGGCAGGAAATGGAGAGCGATGGAGAGGAATCCCAGGACAGCGAGGAAGAGGATGGCAATGACGCAAGGGATTCCATGAGTCTCTCCAGTGAATCAGAGGATTCCCAGAAGGGGGCACCGGTGGCCAAGGCAAGGGGAGCCCCAGGGGGAAAGTGTCAGGAGCGGGGGGCCAGCAGGGGATCCCAAAGTGGTAGCTGGGCGTCAGGACCAGCCACCCCGCCAGAACGCAGCGAAGGGGGTGGAGGTTCCAGTGTATCAGAGGAAGCAGCTCTGGCAGCAGAGAAGGAAGGGGGGTCGGAGCAAGCCACTCTCCCGGAAGGGGAGGGGAGTAGTGAAGGGAGTAGCGTAGCTGTCAAGAGGAAGGTTAGAAGTTCAAATGTACAGGCGCGCGGAAGAACAGGGAGCCCGGAGGAGGAGCCAGGTCCCAAAGCCCGCAGGAGAGAGGGAGAGCAGTCTGAGGATTCAGCGTCAGGGGAATCCAGGAGGGGCGGAACCCCGGCGGGCAGGAAGACCCTGCGGAAAAGGAGAGAAAGGAAAAGGTGGAGCAGCGCAAGCTTCTTAAACTGGTGTAGGGGAGGGACCGACTCAGAGGGGACTTCAACGGTCTAAGGCTAAGAGACGTGGGGCTGCACGCCTCGATTGTGGAACCAATAATGAACTGCAATAAACATCTTTGTATATAAGAAGAACTTGGCATTGGTCTTTTGTGAGCTGAGACCTGAGGCAGCCCTGACATCTATGATCGAATTGAAAGAAAGGCAGACTAATCTAAGGGTCAGAGCGGTGCCTGAGCTTGAGAAAGAGAACTTAAGTGATTTTCTGACACAGGAATTTGCAGGATTTTGGAAATTAGACGCAACACAAGATTTTAAAATACTAAAGGCCTTTAGACTTGGAAGACAAGCGAGAAAGAACAGAGTGAGAGATTGTTTGATTACTCTTCAATCAAAAGAGGAAAGAGACAAGATATTGAACCTGCATTACCAGAACACCTTGACAATTCAGGACTCAAGAGTAGAGATTTTTAAGGACATTCCGAAACAACTTCTGGACCTCAGGTCTAACTATACAGATCTGGTGTCACTGCTGAAAGGTAACAGAATCATATTTAGGTGGGAATTCCCTCAAGGCCTATCCTTCACCTTCAAAGGTAAAAAGTTTAAAATAAGATTGACAGAGGAGAAAGACAAATTTCTGAAAGACCAAGAAGAAGACCTGCAAAAAGTAGTGGAAGAAGACCCAGGAGCCTCACGACAAGCAGCAATAGACAAGGCACTATCACGTTTAGGACTGGACAAACCACAGAAAGTGATACCACCAACAGAAGAAGAGGAATTACTGGGAGCAGTTGGAGGAAAGTAATTTAGGTACATGTCCCTGCAATTATTAAGTTGGAATATTCATGGTCTAAATTCCCCGGAGAAAAGGGAAAAAGTCTTTCATTTGTTGAAAAAGGAACATTTGGACTTAATTTGTTTACAGGAAACACACATGATAAGGCTACATAGGAAAGTATTGATCAATAAGAGACTGGGTCAAGAGTTTATTTCATCAGATAAGGTTAACAAGCGAGGAGTCGTCATCTACGCAAAGGAGAGCCTTTCACCAAAATTTGTCTTCAAAGATGATCAAGGCAGATTTATTGCAATGGAAATCCAAACACAAGGAGAATTTTTTTTAGTAATTGGACTATATGCACCGAATGAGGGGAAATCTGAATTCTATAAAAAGTTGCATGAGACATTGTTGGGCTACATGGACTATAACATTATTTTGATGGGAGATATGAATTATTTTGATGGGAGATATGAATGAATCCACAAACATGGATAAGTCGCAGAGACAAGTAGTTACGAAAGATGGCAGACTACCAAAAACCTTTTTTTGAAATGGCTAACAATATGGACTTGACTGATATTTGGAGAATTAGGAATCCCCTGGCAAGAGAGGGAACCTTCTTTTCTGAAGCTCAAAAGACATGGACAAGAATTGACCAAATTTGGATTACTAGAGGACTGGCACCTAAGATTCGAAAGGTAGAGATCTGCCCTAAGACGTGCTCCGACTATAATGCCGTGAAAATGGAGATGAAACTAACACCAATTGGTTCCTTCAGATGGAAGATGAATGACACCTTGTTTAGAGATCAAGAGGTTATTAAGAAGGCCCAAAAAACCTTGAGAGACTACTTTGAGATAAATTTGAACACTACTGTGGAAAAAAGAGTAATCTGGGACGCAAGTAAAGCAGTTATGAGGGGTTTTTTGATCCAACAGAACTCTTTAAAGAAGAGAGCCCAAAATGAGAAGAAGGAAAAAAATTTGGAGAACATAAAAGAGGGTGAAAAGAAATTGAGAGTCAAACCAAATTCACAAGAGATTTTGAGAGAAATAAAGTTATATCAAGTGCAATATATGAAGATGATAAATCAGGAAATTGAATGGAAAATTAAACAAATGAGACAAAGGACTTTTGAATCGGCAAATAAATGTGGGAAATTGCTGGCTTGGCAGATGAAGAAAAGACAAAAACTTAACACCATTACAAATCTGGAAGTGGAAGGGAAAAATACCCAGAATCCAGTGGAAATTAGAAAATGCTTCCAGAGATATTTTAAACAATTATATACACAAGGGCCTCAGAAAGATTTTGATATTGACCAGTTTTTGAAAATAAATGTGCTGCAAAAAATCTCTCAGGAAAACAAGATAATGTTGAACCACAAAATTACGGAACAGGACGTAGAAGGTGCCATTCAGAATATGCAGTTGGGAAAATCTCCAGGACCGGATGGCCTAACCTCCAAATACTACAGAACTTTGAAAAACTGGATAATACAACCACTAAAGGAGGTTTGTAATGAAATTCTGGAGGGGGAAAAGCGCCAGAGTCATGGAAAGAAGCATTTATTACACTTATACCAAAAACTGAGACTGAAAAGACACAACTTAAGAACTACCGACCCATATCCCTGTTAAATGTGGATTACAAAATATTTGCTGATATTTTGGCCAAAAGGTTGAAAAAAGTATTAGGGGAAGTGATACATAAGGACCAAGCTGGCTTTCTCCCAGGTAGGCATCTGTCGGACAATACGAGGAATATAATTAACATTTTGGAGAAGTTACAAGAAGAAATTAATACTAAAGCTGTCTTGATCTTTGTGGATGCCGAGAAAGCCTTTGACAATATTTCTTGGAGTTTTATGAAGAAAAATCTTCAGGGGATGGGGGTTGGTCAAGAATTTGAAAACGGTATAAGTGTAATTTACTCAGAACAAAAAGCTAAGCTAATAGTGAACAATGTGGTGACAGATGAATTTAAGATAGAGAAAGGGACACGACAAGGCTGCCCGATCTCCCCATTACTTTTTATCTCGGTCCTGGAGGTTTTGTTAAACATGATTAGAAGGGACCATTTGATCAAAGGTATAATGGTCGGAGCTAAACAATATAAATTGAAAGCTTTTGCAGATGACCTTGTATTGACATTACAGGAGCCAGAATCTAGTACTAAAAGAGTTTTAGAAGTGATTCACGAATTTGGTCATGTGGCAGGATTCAAGTTGAATAAATCAAAAACTAAAGTTTTGGGGAAAAATCTAACAATAACTGAGAAAGAGAAGTTTCAGAATGAGCCAGGTTTAACAGTGGTTAAGAAAGTTAAATACTTGGGGATTAACATGACAGCTAAAACCGGGAACTTGTTTAAAGATAAGTATGAAAAATGTTGGACGGAGGTTAAAAAAGATTTAGAGATATGGTCAAATTTGAAGCTTTCCTTGCTGGGTCAAATTGCTGCTATAAAGATGAATGTATTGCCAAGAATGTTGTTTTTGTTTCAATCATTACAAATTTTAGACAAGATGGATTGTTTCAAGAAGTGGCAAAAAGATATCTCTAGATTTGTTTGGCAGGCCAAAAAGCCCAGAATAAAATTTAAAATATTAACTGATGTTAAAGAAAGAAGGGGGGTTGCCCTGCCAGACTTTAAACTTTACTACGAATCAGCAGCTTTCTGCTGGTTGAAAGATTGGCTACTTCTTGAAAATACTGATATTTTGGATTTAGAAGGTTTCAACAATGTCTTTGGGTGGCATCCATACTTGTGGTACGGCAAGGTTAAAGCCCATAAAGCGTTTAAAAACCATATTGTCAGGAAAGCATTGTTCAATGTCTGGATAATATACAAAGACTTACTTGAAAATAGAACCCCAAGGTGGTTGTCACCAATGGAGGCGAAGGCTCAGAAAAAGCTCAATATGGAGGCCAAGTGGCCGAAATATTGGGAAATTTTGGAGCAGGAAGGAGATAAATTGAAGTTGCAGAGTTTTGAGAAACTAAAAGATAAAGTGCGAGACTGGCTTCATTACTACCAAATAAGAGAGGCCTTTAATTTAGATAAAAAAATTGGCTTCCAGGTGGAAAAATCAAAACTGGAAACAGAACTATTAGAACCTAAAACTAAGATTTTGTCAAAGATGTATAACTTGCTGTTAAAATGGAATACTCAGGATGAAACAGTCAAATCTGCTATGATTAAATGGGCACAGGACGTTGGACATAACATTATGTTTGCTGACTGGGAACAGTTGTGGACCACTGGTATAAAATTCACGGCATGTAATGCCCTGAGAGAGAATATTATGAAAATGATTTATAGGTGGTACATGACTCCAGTCAAGCTTGCAAAAAACTATCATTTGCCTGATAATAAATGTTGGAAATGTAAAGAGACAGAAGGTACATTCTTTCACCTTTGGTGGACGTGCCCAAAGATTAAGGCTTTCTGGGAAATAATATATAATGAACTGAAAAAGGTATTTAAATATACCTTCCCGAAGAATCATAGAATCATAGAGTTGGAAGAGACCACAAGGGCCATCGAGTCCAACCCCCTGCCAAGCAGGAAACACCATCAGAGCACTCCTGACATATGGTTGTCAAGCCTCTGCTTAAAGACCTCCAAAGTAGGAGACTCCACCACACTCCTTGGCAGCAAATTCCACTGTCGAACAGCTCTTACTGTCAGGAAGTTCTTCCTAATGTTTAGGTGGAATCTTCTTTCTTGTAGTTTGGATCCATTGCTCCGTGTCCGCTTCTCTGGAGCAGCAGAAAACAACCTTTCTCCCTCCTCTATGTGACATCCTTTTATATATTTGAACATGGCTATCATATCACCCCTTAACCTCCTCTTCTCCAGGCTAAACATGCCCAGCTCCCTTAGCCGTTCCTCATAAGGCATCGTTTCCAGGCCTTTGACCATTTTGGTTGCCCTCCTCTGGACACGTTCCAGTTTGTCAGTGTCCTTCTTGAATTGTGGTGCCCAGAACTGGACACAGTACTCCAGGTGTGGTCTGACCAGAGCAGAATACAGTGGCACTATTACTTCCCTTGATCTAGATGCTATACTCCTATTGATGCAGCCCAGAATTGCATTGGCTTTTTTAGCTGCCGCGTCACACTGTTGGCTCATGTCAAGTTTGTGGTCAACCAAGACTCCTAGATCCTTTTCACATGTACTGCTCTCAAGCCAGGTGTCCCCCATCTTGTATTTGTGCCTCTCATTTTTTTTGCCCAAGTGCAATACTTTACATTTCTCCCTGTTAAAATTCATCTTGTTTATTTTTGCCCAGTTCTCTAATCTGTCAAGGTCGTTTTGAAGTGTGATCCTGTCCTCTGGGGTGTTAGCCACCCCTCCCAGTTTGGTGTCATCTGCAAATTTGATCAGGATGCCCTTGAGTCCATCATCCAAGTCGTTGATAAAGATGTTGAATAAGACCGGGCCCAAGACAGAACCCTGTGGCACCCCACTAGTCACTCTTCTCCAGGATGAAGAGGAACCATTGATGAGCACCCTTTGGGTTCGGTCAGTCAGCCAGTTACAAATCCACTGAGTGGTAGCATAGTCAAGACCGCATTTTACCAGCTTCTTTACAAGAATATCATGGGGCACCTTGTCAAATGCCTTGCTGAAATCAAGGTAGGCTACATCCACTGCGTTCCCTTCATCTACCAGGCTTGTAATTCTGTCAAAAAACGAGATCAGGTTAGTCTGACATGACTTATTTTTCAGAAATCCATGCTGACTATTGGTGATCACAGCATTCCTTTCTAGGTGCTCACAGACTGTTTGCTTAATGATCTGCTCCAGAATCTTCCCTGGTATTGATGTCAGACTGACTGGGCGGTAATTATTTGGGTCCTCTCTTTTCCCCTTTTTGAAAATAGGGACAACATTTGCCCTCCTCCAGTCTGCCGGGACTTCGCCTGTTCTCCAGGAATTCTCAAAGATGACTGCCAGTGGTTCTGAGATCACATCTGCCAGTTCTTTTAATACTCTTGGATGCAGTTCATCTGGCCCTGGAGACTTGAATACATCTAAACTAGCCAAATATTCTTGTACTATCTCCTTAGTTATTCTGGGCTGTGTTTCCTTTGCTGAATCATTTGCTCCAAATTCTTCAGGTCGGGCATTGTTTTCTTTATCGGAGAAGACTGAGGCAAAGAAGGCATTGAGTAGTTCAGCCCTTTCTGTGTCCCCTGTTTGCATTTCACCATCTTCTCCTCTGAGTGACCCCACTGTTTCTTTGTTCTTCCTTTTGCTACGAACATACCCATAAAAGCCTTTTTTGTTGCTTTTAACCTCTCTAGCAAGCCTGAGTTCATTCTGTGCTTTAGCTTTTCTGACTTTGTGTCTACACCTGCTGGCTATTTGTTTGAATTCCTCTTTGGTGGTTTCCCCCCTTTTCCATTTTTTGTACACATCCTTTTCTAATCTTAATTCAGTTAAAAGTTCTTTAGATAGCCACCCTGGCTTCTTTAGGCACCTTCCATGTTTCCATCTCATTGGTATTGCCTGACGTTGTGCTTTTAGTATCTCCCTCTTAACAAACTCCCAGCCATCATGAACTCCCTTTCCTTTTAGTATTGCTGTCCATGGGATCTCACCCAGCACTTCCCTAAGTTTTATGAAGTCGGCTTTCTTAAAGTCAAGAAATTGAGTCCTAGTATGCTTGGCTGCTCCTTTCCGCTGTATAGTAAACTTCAGAAGAGCATGATCACTCGCGCCTAATGATCCTTCCACTTCTACCCCACTAACCAGGTCATCAACATTGGTTAGGACCAGATCTAAAATGGCTGTTCCTCTTGTTGCTTCTCCCACTTTCTGGACAATGAAGTTGTCTGCAAGGCCAGTGAGGAATCTGTTTGACCTTATGCTCTTGGCTGAGTTTGACTTCCAACAAATATCCAGGTAATTGAAGTCCCCCATTACTACTATCTCCCTTCCTTTTGCATGCTTGGCCATCTGTTCCAGGAAGGCATCATCTATGTCCTCCGTTTGGCTTGGGGATCTATAGTAAACTCCCACAATGAGGTCTCTGTTATTCTTCTCTCCCTTAATTTTGACCCAAATGCTCTCACTTTGGCTTTGAGGATCTAAATCTTGGATCTCTTCACAGGTATACACATCCCTGACATATAACGCCACTCCTCCTCCTTTCTTGTCTGGTCTGTTTCTCTGAAATAGATTGTATCCCCCCATTATTACATTCCAATCGTGGGACTTATCCCACCAGGTTTCAGTGATGCCTATTATGTCATATTTAGTTTGCTGTACCAAGAGCTCAAGCTCATCTTGTTTATTTCCCATGCTTTGCGCATTAGTGTACAGACATTGAAGTCCATTAATCATTCCCCTGTGTCTCTTATTTAAGGATTTTTTCCTCCCACCACTAGGTCCGCGTGCTGTTTGCTCCATTTGGTCTATGACATTTGGATGATCATCTTCATTAATTGATAGACTCCTACCTTCAGGAGCACTGTCTCCCTCCCCCACATTAGTCAGTTTAAAGCCCTCCTGATGAGGTTTCTGAGATTTTTGGCAAAAACATTTCTCCCAACCGTTGTGAGGTGCAGCCCATCACTTGCCAGAAGTCCATCTTCAAGAAACTGCAGTCCGTGATCTAAGAATCCAAACCGTTCCTGTTTACACCATTTGCGAAGCCAGCTGTTCACTTCCACTATTTTCCCCTCTCTCCCTGGGCAACGTCGTTCAACTGGGAGGACAGATGAGATGACAATTTGTGCATTTAGTTGCTTCAATTTCCTGCCAAGAGCCTCGTAGTCTCTTTTGATCTTCTGGAGGCTATTGCTTGCAGTGTCATTGGTTCCCACATGAACCAAGAGGAAGGGGTATTTGTCAGTGGGTTTTATGATTCCTTGCAGTCGTTCAGTTACATCTTGGATCTTAGCCCCGGGGAGACAGCACACTTCCCGAGTCATCTTGTCAGACCCACAGATCACTGCTTCTGTTCCCCTCAGTAGGGAATCCCCTATCACCACTACACGCCTCCTCTTGGGTTTGGTCGGGGTTCTTCCGTGAGCTGTCCGTTCCAAGGTCGCCTGCACATTCCCTGAGGACTGACTTTGCTGCTCGTCTTCATATACCTGATCGACTGTAATGAGGGAGAGATCCTCAAATGGAGTCTGCTCTTCGTCTTCCATGCTAGGGGAGAGGACCTCAAAGCGATTGTGTATTTCTAAGCAATCAGAGTGAACCCTGGGCCTGGGCCAGAAACCAGAGGCCTTTCTCTTGGGTATTGCCGGCCATTGGGTGCCAAAGAAGGATAGAACTTTTTTTCTGTATGCAACAACAGCAGCAAGAATACTCATTGCAAAGTACTGGAAGACGCAAGATTTACCCACTCTGGAAGAATGGCAGACGAAGGTGATTGACTACATGGAATTGGCAGAAATGATTGGCAGAATCCGAGACCAGGGAGAAGAGTCGGTGGAAGAAGATTGGAAGAAATTTAAAGACTATTTACAGAAATACTGTAAAATTAATGAATGCTAAAAGGACGTTGGATTGAAATTAAGTGGTGTTAGTAATAAGATTAATAAGAATATGTAAATTTGGATTGATAATGACGGAAATTATATTTTTATCATAGTTTAAGATGTTGAATAAGGTTAAATGACAGAGGGTAAGAACTTGCTGAACCAAATATTTGAACTGGAATACAAAAAGGAAGGTGTGAGGAGGTCAAGAAACTAGTGAATAAGATATAATATCTGGAGGTATAATTTTTCTTTTTTCTCCTTTTTCGGTGTGGGTTGGCGTTTGTTATGAATTCCTTCTTCTTTTTTTGGTAACTGTCTTTCTGTTGAATATGTGTTTTGCTTTGTATTTCTTTTTATTCCGGATTTTTTTTTGGTGCTATGTATTTTATGTTTAAAACTTGTTTAAAATTTGTTTATGAAACTTAATAAATATATTTATAAAAAAACAACAACAAAATCTCCTGGTAGACGGCTGCGTTGACCCTGGAGTTAATGAAGCACAGTGGACCAATACCAGCTGGTGGCATGGATCCACAAATCTTCACTTCACACTGGACTTCAAGCATCTGGCATTGGAAACTTCACACTGGACTTCAAGTATCTGGCATTGTGTGCCTCCCCATTCTTCCTCCAGACTCTGGGTCCTTGGTTTCCTAATGAGATGCAAAAGTTGCTCTTATCAGAAAAGAGGACTTGGAACCACTGAGCAACAGCCCAGTTCTTTTTTTCCCTTTAGCCCAGGCAAGATGCTTCTGACGTCGTTTCTTGTTCAGGAGCGGCTTGACAAGAGGAATACGACATTTGAAGGCCATCTCCAGGATCCGTCTGTGTGTGGTAGCTCTTGATGCACTAACTCCAGCCTCAGTCCACTCCTTGTGAAAGTCCCCAACACGTTTGAATGGTCTTTTCCTGACAATCCTCTCCAGGCTGTGGTCATCCCTGCTGCTTGTGCACCTTTTTCTTCCACACTTTCCCCTTCTGCATAACTTTCCATTAATGTGCTTCGATACAGCACTTTGGGAACATCCAACTTCTTCTGCAATTACCGTTTGAGGCTTTCCCTCCTTATGGAGGGTCTCAATGATGGCTTCCTGCACAACTGTCAGGTCAGCAGCCTTCCCCATGATTGTGCTTCCTACTGAACCCATTGCAGGTGTTATGGATTGAATAGCTACTGCACCTTTTCACAATATTCTAATTTTCTGAGATTGTTAATTTGGGGATTTTATCAGCTGTACCCCATAATCGTCACAATTATAACAAATAAAGGCGTGACATATCTCGCTTTAGTTGGGTGTGGGAATTTGTTTAATTTAATTATGTTGTGTTTGTAACTTTGTTTTTTGTTTTTATAGTTTTACTGTTCTGTTAGTTTGTTTTTTGTATAGGCTTTAATTTGATTTTAAGGGGAGGGGTCAGGGCTGCCTGGGAGTGGGTCCCAGCAAACAAAATGGCTGGGGCAGGTTCCACAGGGGGGGATGCACTCGGACAACCGATCTCAGTGATCATGGGTAGGAGGAGGAGTTACGCTAAGACCAGACCATGTCATTACCGAGGAAGCAGGCTTAGTCATTGTCTGAGGACTATCCCTGCCTCCAGGTCTGGTCCTGACCGGAAGGATACTGGAATCAACAAGGGAAACCCACATGACCTGAAAGTGTTGCTGTGCAATGCCAGGTCAATGATGAATAAAACCACTGCCATCCACGACCTGATTGTGGATGGAGGATTTGACCTGGCATGTGTGACAGAGACCTGGTTGGATGAAGCAGATGGGCCCGTCCTTGCCGCTGCTTGTCCACCAGGTTTCTCTTACACACAGCGCGCGGGGAGGGGGGGTTGCAGTGATTTTTAGGAAGTCATTAGTTTGCACCAGGCGTCCTATTGGAAAGACCCAGTTCTCTGAGTGCATGTTCTGGAAGTTGGGCAATAGGGGCAGTACAGGATTCCTATTGGTGTACCGACCTCCCCGCTGCACCAAGGATTCCCTGCCTGAGCTGCTTCAGGTCGTGGCGGATGTCCTCCTGGAGACACCTAGTTTGGTTGTCCTAGGGGATTTTAACATCCATGCCGACACGACCTTACAAGGGGCCGCTCGGGACTTCGTGGAAAGCATGGCCTCCATGGGGCTGTCCCTGAATAAGTCTGGCCCAACTCATAGCCACGGGCATGCCTTAGACCTGGTGTTCACCTCTATGGATGTTGGTGATCTGACACTAAGTAAAAGCGAAACCAAAGAAGTGCCATGGTCAGATCACTTCCTGGTGCAACTGGACTTCTCCGCGACCCTTCCCCAATGCAGGGAGGTGGGACCGATTCAGATGGTCCGCCCCCACCACTTGGATCCAAATGGTTTCCAGAGAGTGGTAGGGGATGTTTTATCCCGTGTTGATGGCCTTTCAGATGATTCCCTGGTGGCCCGCAGGAATGTGGAGTTAACCAGGGTTATTGACTGTTTGGCTCCAAAGCGCCCTCTCCGATTGCATGGAGCCCGGACAGCCCTGTGGTTTTCCACGGATCTGAGGGCAATGAAACAATCGTTGAGACGGCTAGAGCGCCGGTGGCGGATAACCCATTCTGAATCTGACCGGACACGGGTTAGAGCTCAATGTTGAGCCTACCAAGTGGCGATAGCGACGGCGAAGAAGACTTTCTTCACCGCCTCTATTGCATCTGCGGAAAACAGCAGCAGGAGACTCTTTCAGGTGGTTCGCAATTTAGCGGAACCACCTGCGACATCGGGGCCCAGTACGGGCCACATGATCTCCTGCAATGACTTTGCAAAGTTTTTTGCAGATAAAGTCGCTCAGATTCGAGAAGAGGTAGACTCCACCATGGGAGCAGGGCCGGGGCAGGAGAGTGCTAGAGTCCTGTCTAGTGAAGTTGTGTGGGATCAATTCCAATCTGTAACCCCCGAGGATGTGGACAGGCTGCTTGGACGAGTGAAACCAACCACTTGTCTCCTTGATCCTTGCCCATCCTGGCTTATAAAAGCTAGCCGGGAAGTACTGGGCGATGGGCTTCGTGGGGTGGTGAACGCTTCCTTCCGTGAGGGAGCCTTCCCAGACCCGCTGAAAGAGGCGGTTATTAAACCGCTTCTTAAAAAACCATCTTTAGATGCAGCCACGATAGCCAACTATCGCCCAGTCTCAAATCTTCCATTCTTGGGCAAGGTGACTGAGCGAGTGGTTGCTGAACAACTCCTGGCACGCCTGGAAGAAGTGGACCACTTGGATCCCTTCAGGCCTCATCATGCGACTGAAACTGCTTTGGTCGCACTGGTTGATGATCTCCGGCGGGCTAGGGACAAAGATGAGAGCTGTTTCCTAGTTCTGCTGGATCTCTCAGCGGCGTTTGATACCATCGACCATAACATCCTTCTGGACCGTCTTGAGGGGCTGGGAGCTGGGGGCACTGTTATACAGTGGTTCTGCTCCTTTCTCCTGGGCCGTGTTCAGAAAATGGTGGTGGGGGATGAGTGTTCAGACCCCTGGGCCCTCACTTGTGGGGTGCCTCAGGGTTCTGTCCTCTCCCCCATGCTTTTCAACATCTACATGAAGCCGCTGGGAGAGATCAGGGGATTTGGGCTGGGTGCTCATCAATATGCGGATAATACCCAGCTCTGCTCCTCTTTCAAATCAGAACCAGTGAAGGCAGTGAAGGTCCTGTGTGAGTGCTTGGATGGCGGCTAACAGATTGAGGTTGAATCCTGACAAGACAGAAGTACTGTTTTGGGGGGACAGGAGGTGGGCAGGTGTGGAAGATTCCCTGGTCCTGAATGGGGTAACTGTGCCCCTGAAGGACCAGGTGCCCAGCCTGGGAGTCATTTTGGACTCACAGCTGTCCATGGAGGCACAGGTCAAATCTGTGTCCAGGGCAGCTGTTTACCAACTCCATCTGGTACGCAGGCTGAGACCCTATCTGCCTGCAGACTGCCTCGCCAGAGCGGTGCATGCTCTGGTTATCTTCCGATTGGATTACTGCAATGCGCTCTACGTGGGGCTACCTTTGAAGGTGACCCGGAAACTACAACTAATCCAGAACGCGGCAGCTAGACTGGTGACTGGGAGCGGCCGCAGAGACCACATAACAACGGTCTTGAAAGACCTACATTGGCTCCCAATACGTTTCTGAGCACAATTCAAAGTGTTGGTGCTGACCTTTAAAGCCCTAAACGGCCTTGGTCCAGTATATCTGAAGGAGCGTCTCCACCCCCATCGTTCTACCCGGACACTGAGGTCCAGCACCAAGGGCCTTCTGGCGGTTCCCTCACTGCGAGAAGCCAAGTTACAGGGAACCAGGCAGAGGGACTTCTCGGTTGTGGCGCCTTCCCTGTGGAACACCCTCCCACCAGATGTCAAAGAGAACAACAACTACCAGGCTTTTAGAAGACATCTGAAGGCAGCCCTGTTTCGGGAAGCTTTTAATGTTTGATGTATTATAGTATTTTAATATTCTTTTGGAAGCCGCCCAGAGTGGCTGGGGAGGCCCAGCCAGATGGGCGGGGTATAAATAATAAATTATTATTATTATTATTATTATTATTATTATTATTATTATTATTATTATTAGTTGAATTACTGAAATAAATGAACTTTTCCATGATACTCTAATTTTCTGAGTTTCAAGGTAAAAGGCGGATCTAGACGTATCCTTGTGAATTCATATGATTTTTTCATTCAAATTAAATAAAACCACCATGATACTGTAGACCATGTCTTACTCTGTAGGCAGCATCAAAAAAACCACGCACCCACTGTTTTGGGGGGCCGCAGGGGAGCAAAAATATAGTTAAAAAACACGGATCCTCATGGATCCTCATGATTTTTGCACTAGATCAGCCCAAAGTCACCATCAAATCACATATCATGGTCATGGGCACAGCATGCAACACAAAAATCACAGATCCACGCCTGCCTGGCCATACCATGGCTCAAAAACGTGGTTTTGAAGCACGGATCCTCATGGATCCTCATGATTTTTGCACTAAATCAGCTCAAAGTCACCATCAGATCAAACATCATGGCCATGGGCACAGCATGCAACACAAAAATCATGGATCCACGGCTTCCTGGCGAAACCGTGACCCAAAAACGTGGGTTTTGAAGCACGGATCCTCATGGATCCTCATGATTTTTGTATTGGGCCAACCGAAACTAACCAGCAAATCACATATCATGGCCATGGGCACAGCATGCACCACAAAAAACTTGGATCCATGGTTATCTGGCAATGCCATGGACCAAAAACCTGGTTATGAAACACGGATCCTCATGGATCTTCACGCTTTTTGCATTGGGCCAACCCAAACTCACCGTCAAATCACATATTATAGCCAGGGGCACAGCCTGCACAACGAAAAACTCGGGTCCACGGCTTCCTGGTCGTACTGTGGTCCTAAAACGTGGTTTTGAAGCACGGATCCTCATGGATTCTCATGATTTTTGTATTGGGGCAACCCAAACTCACTGGGAAATCACATATCATAGCCAGGGGCACAGCCTGCACCACAAAAAACTCAGATCCACGGCTTCCTGGCCACAACATGGCCCAAAAATGTGGTTTTGAAGCATGGATCCTTATGGATCCTCATGCTTTTTAAATTAGATCAGCCCAAAGTCACCATCAAATCAAACATCATGGCCATGGGCACAGCATGCAACACAAAAATCACGGATCCACGGCTTCCTGGCGAAACCGTGGCCCCAAAACGTGGTTTTGAAGCACGAATCCTCATGGATCCTCACACTTTTTGCACTGGGCCAACCTTAAATCACCGTCAAATCCCATATCATAGCCAGGGGCACAGTTTGCACCACAAAAAACTCGGATCCACGGCTTCCTGGCCGTACCATGGCCCAAAAACGTGGTTTTGAAGCATGGATCCTCATGGATCCTCAAGCTCTTTGCATTGGGCCAACCCAAACTCACAGTCAAATCACACGTCATAGTCAGGGGCACAGCCTGCACCACAAAAAACTCAGATCCACGCCTGCCTGGTCATACCGTGGCTCAAAAACGTGGTTTTGAAGCACGGATCCTAATGGATCCTCATGATTTTTGCACTAGATCATCCTAAAGTCACCATCAGATCAAATATCATGGCCATGGGCACAGCATGCAACACAAAAATCATGGATCCACGGCTTCCTGGCGAAACTGTGACCCAAAAACGTGGTTTTGAAGCACGGATCCTCATGGATCCTCACATTTTTTGCACTGGGCCAACCTTAAATCACAGTCAAATCACACATCATAGCCAGGGGCACAGCTTGCACCACAAAAAACTCGGATCCACGGCTTCCTGGCCATACCGTGGCCCAAAAACGTGGTTTTGAAGCACGGATCCTCATGGATCCTCATGATTTTTGTATTGTGCCAAGCCAAACTCACTGTCAAATGACACATCACGTGAGGAGAATCAGAACTTACAGGGTTAAACAGTTCTGTGTGACGTCTCACATTCTGAGGCGTGGTTATGTTCACATACGGGAATCTTTCTTTGTGTGTGAGTTACTTTCGTTTTTGGCTGAGAGGCGAGAAGGATGCCTGCTCTCTCGCCGGGACTGATTTATGATGTTTTTCTTCTCATTAAAGGCTGTTAGAGATTAGCAAGAAGCCTGCGAACAGTCTGATTTATTATCCACACACAAGGCAACACTTTCTGTCGCTGCAGAACTCTGCTAAGAGCTGCAAAGAGAGCTCAAGTTTTTTTCTATCGGCACAGGCGTCCATCGGCACAGGGGAAGTGTGCCGGGTGCCATCTTATCTCAGCAGGTTATGGAAGCCAGCCAAGCTTTGGAAGCTGTTGCCATGTCGTGCCTGTGTGTGTGGGAGAAGCCAGCTGGAGCTCCTGCCTAAAGTTTTGAGGCAGTGAAGCTTGCTGGGGAGGATCTCATCTTCAGGACCGGGTGCCAAGAGGAGCTGCTGGTTACTTGAGTAGGCTCAGCCCCGGGGGAGAAGATGGCAGATGGACAGGAGTCATTCTCAGTCCCTTTTGAAAAATTAAATGGGAGCAACTGGGAGGAGTGGTCAAGGAAGCTGAAGGCCTGGCTGGTAACCAAGGGTCTGTGGGAGGTGACCCAAGGGTCCCCACAGCAAGCTCCAGCCGGAGCTGCAGCAGCGGTTGTTGCAGCTGCCCATGCCTCACAGAGGAAAGACCAGGAAGCCCTGGGAACTATCGTGCTCAGTTTGAAGGGCTCACAGCTACCTTTGGTGGAGGGTCTTGACAGTGTCAAGGCTGTTTGGCAGGAGCTGGAGAGGGTTTGCCGAGAAACCACAGCGGAAGCCAAAAGCCACGTCCCCAGATGCAGTACAGCCTCAAGCAGAGCTGCTAGCAAGGTTGGGGGGGGGCAAGAAGACCAAAGGCCAGTTTGCAAAGTTTTCCACCGGTTGTTTGTGTGACGAGGAGGAACGCCGTCTCAGAGAGGGCCGAGCTGGCGCAGAGTGCCCTGCCAGCAGTGGGGGGGGGGGGCAAGCCAGCAGAAGGCACAGTTCAGGCTTTTTCCACTCATTATTGTTTTGTCTGCGGGTCTGTTGAACACCTGCGTCGGTCCTGTCCGAGGAGAAGCCAGAGAGGCCGGGCAGGATGTCTCCAAGGTCGCTTCCCATGGCAGTCAGCCAAGTCCTCGTGGCAGCCAGCCAGGTTTCCATGGCAGCCAGTCTAGGAGAGGAGGCCAGCGTGGGAACGCGAAGAGAGGACGTGACAGAGGAAGTGAGAAGGACGGTTCTTCTTATCACCTAGCTGCCTCCATGGCAACGCTGAAGGACAACTCCAGTGAGGGCAGCATGCTGCGTTGGGTCATTGACTCAGGAGCCAGCCATCACCTGATGCCATCTAGTGGCGAAATGTGGAACTACAGGGCTGTTTCAACTGGGAAAACAGTCACTCTTGCTGATGGCTCACAGAGACAATTAACCACTGTTGGCAATGTGTTTGTTTCTTTTTTACAGGCAGAGCTGGAAGTCTATGTTGTGCCAGGAATGAAGTGTTGTCTTTTATCTGTATCTGCTCTTGTAAAGGAGGGTTATAAGGTTTGCTTTGAAAATGATGTCTGTTCTATTTCCAGGGGTGGGAAACAACTGGTCAATGTTGCATGTCAGAACAACCTCTTTGTTCTGGAGACACCTCTGGAGGGTAAGGGGGACGCTGAGACAGCACAGGCGCAGTGTGCTAACGTTCCCACACATGATTCGTGTGCTCACTTGTGGCACAGGAGAATGTCGCATAGCTGTTGGAAATATATCCAGAAGTTGCCAGAATGCACTGAGGGTTGTAAGATGAAAGCATGTGATAAATTCTTGGATTGTAGGGCATGCAAAAGAGCAAAGATAAAAAGGTGCAGTTATCCCAGATCGGAGAGGGTAACCACAAGGCCTTTTGAGCTAGTGCATACAGACCTTTGTGGACCCATGCCAGTGCCGAGTCTGGGCGGAGCCAGGTATGCGCTCACGCTGACAGATGATTTTTCGAGGAACGGCTGGATCTTCTCGCTGAAACAGAAAAGCGAGGCGGCGCAACTGATCAAAGACTGGGTTGCGGCGGTGGAACTACAGTTTTCCACCAAGGTGCAGAGCTTTCAGAGTGACCGAGGCGGAGAGTTCACCGGGTCTGCTCTGCAGAGTTTCTTCCACCAGAAGGGGATAAGTCATAGGTTGACGGTTGCTTTTTCTCCTCAGGAGAATGGCGTAGCGGAGCACAGGAACAGAACGCTAGCATAGGCAGCTGACGCTCTACTGTTTGATGCTGGTTTGCCTCAGCGCTTTTGGGCCGAAGCTTGGAAAGCTGCCAGCTTCACGTTGAAAACGTGCTATAGCTCTGTTGTAGGGGACACACCCTATTTTCTGCTGCACGGCAAGAAGCCCAAGGTGCATTTCTTCCGTGTGTTTGGTTGCGAAGCTTGGGTGCTTGTGCCAAAGGCTCAACGCAAGAAAGGTGACCTGAGGTCCCGGAAAATGATCTTTTGTGGGTACGAGCCTGGGACAAAAGGGTGGAGGTTTGCCTATCCAGAAGGCGATCAGTCCAGGATTCTAGTCAGCAGGAGTGCTGAGTTCTGTGAGCAGAGTGGGTGGTCAAGGATCCATGCGAATCCTGACGTTCTCTCAGAGAGTCTGTCTGATTCTGCTGAGGAGGGAGAGTTAGAAGCTGAACCTGTTGATGAGGATCAGGTCTCTGACCAGGGTCAAGAATAGGGAAGGGCATCGCCACAGGTTGTTAAAAGAGAGCCCAAAAGTGAGCCTTCATCTCCCGTTAGTCAAGTGCAGAAGGCCAGAAGACACAGTAAGTCAGAGGGGGAGTCTTCTGATAACAAAGACACACTAGCTGGCCCCAGTGGGTCAGAGGGAGCACCTGAGACAGTGCTCAGACGTTCCACACGCACTACAAAGGGGGTACCCCCTGAGAGGTTTGAGGTCACCAGCGTGTGGGTTGGATTAGCGCAGTGCGAACCAGAGAGTTTTGAGGAGGTTCAACAGTTGCCTGAAGCAGAAACCAGGAAGTGGCAAGAGGCAATGGGAAAGGAGTTGAACTCAATGAGGTCCTTAGGTGTGTTCTCCACCACGAAGCTGCCAGAGGGCAAGCTGGCCGTGAGCTGTCGTTGGGTTTACAGGATTAAGCCCACAGCGTCTGGAGAACCACAGTACAAGGCGAGGCTTGTAGCCAGAGGGTTCACGCAGAGAAGGGGGAAGCATTACACCAAAGTGTATGCTCCTACTTCCCGGACTGAGACTCTGCGCGTGCGTTTAGCAGTAGCTGCTCAAAGAGGGCACCAAGTGCACCACTTTGATGTGGATGTGGCTTATTTGAACTCGGATCTGAAGGAGGATCTGCACATGCTACCTCCTCCAGGGTTTGAGGGCAATGAGCCAGGTGTTGTGTGGAGGCTGCACAAGTCAATTTATGGTTTGAAACAGTCAGCCAGAAATTGGAACATGTGCCTGAATGAAGCTCTGGAAAGTTTGGGTTTCTGGAAGAGTCTTGCAGACAGTTGCCTGTACCTGAAGGGGTCAGGAGAGACACAGGAAGCGATTCTGGTGTTCGTAGATGATATTCTGTACGTGGCACAGACAGGTAGACAGGTGCAAGGTTTTGCCAAAGAGCTTGGTAAGAAGTTTAAGCTCAAAAACCTTGGTCCCGTTCAGGTTTATCTAGGCGTTAGGATAGACAGGTCTAAGAACGAGAGTTTCTTGCTCAGTCAGAAAGGCAAGATTGAGCAGTTGCTTGAGAAGTTCCGGATGTCTGACTGTGCAGGGGTCAGAACGCCCATGGAGACCAACTTCGTGAAGGACAGTCAGCTTGGGGAGCGTTCTGAGTTCCAAAACCCTGAGGTGTTTCTTCTTTTTTTTAATAAATATTTATTAAGTTTTCACAATTTTTAAAAAGACATACAATACACACAATACAAAAATATACATACAATAACAAACAAACACGTATAATTTCCACTCCTTTTTTTTCTTAAACTTACTTCACCGACTTCCCCATACCTCCCCTTTCTGCATTCCAATTCCCAAAATTATTTCAGCAAATCCTTCCCCTTAATTTTATCCGATTTTTTTCTTTTCTTTACTTTTACTTAATCTTTAACAGCTGTAATCCCTTACTTTATATAACCACAACATTTTAGCATTCATTAATTTTACAATATTTCTTAAGATAAATTTTAAATTTCTTCCAATCTTCTTCCGCCGTCTCTTTCCCCTGGTCTCAGATTCTGTCAGTCATTTCAGCCAGTCCCATGTAGTCAATCACCTTCATCTGCCACTCTTCCAAGGTGGATAGATCTTCTGTCTTCCAATACTTTGCTATGAGTATTCTTGCTGCTGTTGTAGCATACATAAAGAATGTTCTGTCCCTCTTTGACACCAATTGGCCGACAATGCCCAAGAGAACGGCCTCTGGTTTCTTAGGGAAGGCACATTTAAGTACCTTTTTCATTTCATTATATATCATTTCCCAGAAGGCTGTAATCTTCAGGCACGTCCACCAAAGGTGAAAGAAAGTACCTTCAGTTTCTTTACATTTCCAACATTTATTATCGGGCAAATGATAGATCTTTGCAAGCTTGACTGGGGTCATGTACCACCTGTAAATCATTTTCATAATATTCTCTCTTAAGGCATTACATGCCGTAAATTTTATACCGGTGGTCCACAACTGTTCCCAGTCGGCAAACATAATGTTATGACCAATGTCTTGTGCCCACTTAATCATGGCTGATTTAACTGTTTCATCTTGCGTATTCCATTTCAGCAACAAGTTGTACATTCTTGACAGATTCTTAGTATTGGGTTCTAACAGTTCTGTTTCTAATTTTGTTTTCTCCACCTGAAAGCCAATTTTCCTGTCCTGTTTATAAACCTCCATTATTTGGTAATAATGGAGCCAATCTCGTACTTTAAGCTTCAATTTCTCATAACTCTGTAATTTCAGTTTATCACACTCTTGTTCCAAAATTTCCCAATATTTTGGCCATTTGGCCTCCATATTGAGCTTTTTCACGGCTTTCGCCTCCATCGGCGACAACCACCTTGGGGTTTTATTTTCCAACAAACCTTTATATCTAATCCAAACATTGTATAGAGCTTTCCTAACAATATGGTTTTTAAAAGCTTTATGAGCTTTGACCTTATCGTACCATATATATGCATGCCATCCGAATACATTGTTAAAACCTTCCAAATCCAAAATGTCTGTATTCTCAAGAAGTAGCCATTCTTTCAACCAGCAAAAGGCTGCTGATTCATAATAAAGTTTAAGGTCTGGCAGGGCAAATCCCCCTCTTTCCTTTGCATCAGTTAAAATCTTAAATTTTATTCTGGGTTTTTTGCCCTGCCAGACAAACTTCGAAATATCTTTCTGCCACCTCTTGAAGCAATCCATCTTGTCCGCAACTTGCAATGTTTGAAATAAAAATAACATTCTAGGCAATACATTCATCTTAATAACAGCAATTTGGCCTAACAAGGAAAGCTTCAAATTTGACCATGTTTCTAGATCTTTTTTTACTTCTGTTCAGCATTTCTCATAGTTATCTTTAAATAGATTCGCATTCTTAGATGTCATATTAATCCCCAAGTATTTCACCTTCTTAACCACAGTTAATCCTGTTTTATTCTGGAACCTCTCCCTTTCAATAACTGTTAAATTTTTCTCCAATACCTTAGTTTTTTGTTTGTTCAGCTTAAATCCTGCAACTTGACCAAATTCTTGAATGAATTCTAAAACCCTTTTCGTACTAGTGTCTGGCTCTTGTAAAGTAAGAACCAAATCATCTGCAAAAGCCCTCAATTTGTACTGTTTAGCTCCGACCTGTACCCCTTTAACTAGCTGGTCCCTTCTAATCATATTTAGCAAAACCTCCAGGACTGATATGAAAAGTAATGGGGAAATTGGGCACCCCTGTCATGTCCCTTTTTCTATTTTAAATTCTTCCGTTATCACATTATTTACAATTAATTTAGCCTTTTGTTCTGAATATATTGCACCCATGCCATTCTCAAATCCTTGTCCTACCCCCATCCCATGTAGATTCTTCTTCATCAAACTCCAAGAGATGTTGTCGAAGGCTTTCTCCGCATCCACGAATAGCAGTACTGCTTTAGTGTTTATGTTCACTTCTAATAGTTCCAAAATGTCTATTATATTCCTCACATTGTCTGACAAATGTCTTCCTGGGAGAAAGCCTGCTTGGTCCTTATGAATCTCTTCCATCAGTACTTTTTTCAATCTTTTTGCCAAAATGTCTGCAAAAATTTTGTAATCCACATTGAGTAATGAAATAGGGCGGTAGTTCTTAAGCTGAGTCTTTTCAGTCTCTGTTTTCGGTATGAGTGTGATATAAGCTTCTTTCCACGATTCTGGTGCCCTTTTCCCCTCTAAAATTTCATTACAGACTTCCTTCAAAGGTTGTAATAACCACTCCTTCAAAGCTTTGTAATATCTGGAAGTCAACCCATCCGGTCCTGGAGATTTGCCCAATTGCATGTTTTGAATGGCACCTTCTATCTCTTGTTCAGTTATTTTCTGATTCAGATTTATTTTATTTTGATGAGAGATTTTTTGTAATCCATATTTCTTTAGAAACTCATCTATGTCTCCTTCTTTCTGCGGCCCTTGCGAATAAAGTTTTTTAAAGTAGCTTTGGAAACAATTTCTAATCTCATTTGGCTTATAGATATTCTTTCCTTCAACCTCTAAGCTTGTGACCGTATTTAATTTTTGTCTTTTCTTCAATTGCCAAGCCAGACGTTTGCCACATTTATCTGCAGATTCAAATGTCCTTTGTCTCATTTGTTTAATCTTCCATTCTATTTCTTGATTTGTCAATTCCATATATTGCGTCTGGTATAGCTTAATTTCTCTCAAGATCTCTTGGGACTTTGGTTTAGATCTCAATTTCTTCTCTCCTTCTTTTATCTTTTCCAAAATCTTGACCTTTTTCTCATTTTGGCTTCTCTTCTTTATTGTATTTTGTTGTATCAAAAATCCTCGCATAACAGCTTTACTTGCGTCCCAGATTACTCTTTTTTCAACATCTGTTTTTAAGTTTATTTCAAAGTAGTCTCTCAAAGTTTTTTGGGCCTTTTTGTAAACCTCTTCATCTCTAAATAAGGTGTCATTCATCCTCCATCTGAAGGAGCCAGCTGTTGTTAACTTCATCTCCATCTTTACAACATTATGGTCGGAGCACGTTCTTGGGCAGATTTCCACTTTCTTTATCTTTGGTGCCATCCCACTAGTAACCCATATTTGGTCAATTCTAGTCCATGTCATCATTGCTTCAGAAAAGAAAGTTCCCTCTCTCTCGAGAGGGTTTTTTGTTCTCCAAATATCAATCAAGTCCATATTTTCAGTCATTTCAAAGAAAGTCTTTGGTAGTCTCCCATCTTTAGAGACTACCTGTCTTTGTGCTTTGTCCATATTTGTAGATACTACTCTGTTCATGTCCCCCATCAAAATTAAGTTATAGTCCAAATAATCCAGTAAGGTCTCATGCAGCTTCTTAAAGAATTCAGATTTCCCCTCATCTGGTGCATAGATTCCCACGATCAGAAATTTTTCTCCTTGAACTTGAATTTCAATTGCCAAAAATCTTCCTTGTTCATCTTTAAACATCAATTTCGGTAACAATTTTTCCTTTGCATAAATCACAACTCCTCTTTTCTTAACTTTGTCAGAGGAAATAAATTCTTGTCCCAATCTTTTGTTAATAAGTAATTTTCTATGCAGCCTCGTTACATGTGTTTCTTGTAAACAAATCAAGTCCAATTGTTCTTTTTTCAATATATGAAACACACTTCTCCTCTTTCGAGGAAGGTTCAAACCATTGCAGTTCCAGTTTAGAAGTTGCAGAGCCATCTTACAGTTATTTACTTGCCCCTCCTACCGCTCCAAGTAGTTGTTCGTCAGCAATCGGTAATTTCAGTCCAAATGATAGATTGGCAATATCAGGTATTGCCTCTGCTGATAATCTAGGTTCCACTCCAGCCACTTCTTTCAGAAGGTCTTCTTCATTATCTCGTAAAAATAGATCCTTGTCACTCACAGATTTAATTTTTATTTTCCTTTCCTTGTACTTAAAAGATAGGCCTTGAGGAAATTCCCACCTGAAGAGTATTCTATTATTTTTCAGTAGGTCGACCAAATCTTTATAGTGAGCTCTGGCGTCTAAAATGTGCTTGGGTATGTCCTTGAAGATTTCCACAAAGGAATTTTCAATTTCCAAAGTCCTTTGATAATGTAGGTTCAATATTTTATCTCTTTCTTCTTTTGATCTTAAAGTTATCAGACAATCATAGCATAGCATAGCACTGTAGAGTTGGAAGGGACCCTGAGGATCATCTAGTCCAACCCCCTGCAATGCAGGAATATGCAGCTGGTCCATACAGGGATTGAACCTGCAACCTTGGCGTTATCAGCACCATGGTCTAACCCACTGAGCTACCCAGCCCTTGGTTTCTTTCTGTTTTGTCTTCTGCCCAATCTGAAAGCAGCCTCTATTTTAAATTCTTCTTTCCCCAACTCCTGCTGCCAAAAGTCCAAAAATTATTTTGTGAGAAAGTCCGCCAAACTATCTTTCTCACTTTCAGGCACTGCTCTCATTCTCAAATTTCTCTCTTTTCTTTGCATTTCGAGCATAGACAAAGCCAGCTCATGTTCTTCCAATTTTTTATGAACTGGTGGTATCTTTTCCTGGGTGGTGACAGCAATCTCTTTAGCTTCTTCTGCAATTTTTCGAGTTGTGGCTGATTCTTCTAAAAGTTTCCCAATAGACTGCGTGTTAGAATTCACCTTCTCACCCAGGTCATTAATACTTTTCGTGTTCAAATCAAGTTTTGCTGCAACCTCAGCCAGTTGTTTCCTAGATTCCGCCAATTGTTTGCTGGATTCCTCACCTTGTTTTGTCAAATGTTCCAAAGACTCATTTATCTTACAGAGAGCTTGCGTTACAGCATCAGTAGACATAGCTTTTGGTTTTGTCTGGCCAGCTGCAGCTGTTACTGTACCAGAAACTGAGGCCCTTCTCCGGTGTGAGGCGTCAGTCTTATATTGTTTACCCGATCTAGTTCCATATGCCATAACACTCTCACACCAGCCAAGGTCGTTCCCACGCTTGTAGGTTGTTTTCAAGTGGAAGTTTCCAATGGCTTAACTTCTACAGTCCCATTTGCAGCTATTTTAACCAAATCCTCTGGGGGGGGAATCTCCAAAGTTCTTGCAACAAAATGTCTCTTTAAGAAGATTCCAAGTTTCCTTTTGTAACCATTCCCCCAAAGTCTTATAATCCAGTAATTCTGTATCCTTCACAGAGTTAAGTTAAGTATCAATTTAGAAGAATTTCCTTTGACAAAGTGACAGTCCTCTATTTGGCTTCCCTGTCAAGACAGTCCGTTCTCAGGGTTTTAAGACAGCAGATGTAATTCCCAAAAAGTTCCTTTTTCATGCAGGTATATCAAATAAGTCTTCCTCCCCTCTGCTCCTGCATGCATGAGGGGGATTTCAAATTCAATGTCTAGTTTACTGATTTTCAAAATAGTCCTCTCAAGTTACGCTTTGCGCTCTCTTTGCTTTGATCTTTCTGCAGTCCGGAAAGGCAGACTTCCTTATTTTTTGCCTTTCCCGTTTCCGGCCGAATTGTTCAATAATTTGTCCCAATTCCAGATAGTTATTTGTATCCTACTCACGGGTAGTTGTTTTCAGTCCGAATTACAGGAAGGAATCAGCGCTCTCTGACAATGGCGACGCGGCTTCGCTCCACGGGCTTGAATGACGACTCTCAGCACCGCTCCTCACACCTGCTGCCGTTTCGGAGCCTTTAAAAAGGCTCCTTCGCGATTTCGGGGGGCGCAAAGGTGCCCGCCGAGTCTCCTTGTTCACAGGCTTCCGCGCCTGTGATTTTCCTCTCCCCCATGCTTTTTAACATCTACATGAAGCTGCTGGGAGAGATCATCAGAGGGTTTGGGCTCGGTGTCCATCAATATGCAGATGATACCCAGCTCTACCTCTCTTTCAACTCAGAACCAGTGAAGGCGGTGAAGGTCCTGTGTGAGTGCTTGGAGGCGGTTGGAGGATGGATGGCAGCTAATGGATTGAGGTTGAATCCTGACAGTATGGAAGTACTGTTATTGGGGGACAGGGGGTGGGCTGGTGTGAATGACTCCCTGGTCCCAAATGGGGTAACTGAGCCCCTGAAGGACCAGGTGCGCAGCCTGGGAGTCATTTTGGACCATGGAGGCACAGGTCAATTCTGAATCCAGGGCAGCTGTCTACCAGCTCCATCTAGTACGCAGGCTGAGACCCTACATGCCCAGAGACTGTCTCACGAGAGTGGTGCATGCTCTAGCTATCTCCCGCTTGGAATACTGCAATGTGCTCTACTTGGGGCTACCTTTGAAGGTGACCTGGAAACTACAACTAATCCAGAATGCGGCAGCTAGAATGGTGACTGGGAGCGGCCGCCGAGACCATATAACACATGTCCTGAAAGACTTACCGTATTTTTCGTCCCATAGGACGCACCTAGTTTTTTTTGGGGGGGGGAAATAAAGGGGAAAAAATTCCTTTATTTCCCCCCCTAAACCAGGTTGGGGAAACCGAACCAGGTCGAGGAACAGCGGGATGGCGGCGCTGCGCCTCCTTGCTGTCCCCCGAGCTTGTGGGACTGGTCGATGTCAGTCCGGCGCGCCGGGCGACACGCTGCTATCCGCAGCATGGGGAGCCCTGCGGGGAACTCCCGCAGGGCTCCAACACGCTGCGGATGTCTGCCCGGCGCGAGGGGCGCTCTGCTTCAGGGCGTTCCTCACGCTGGGCAGCAGGCTGCTATCCGCAGCGTGGGGAGCCCTGCGGGAACTCCCGCAGGGCTGCCTAGGCTGCGGATGTGTTCCCGAAGCGCCGGGCGCTCTGCTTTCAGGGCGCCCGACGCTCCGGGAAGCAGGCTGCTATCTGCAGCCTAGACAGCCCTGAGGGACCTCCCGCAGGGCTGCCTAGGCTGTGGATGTGTTCCTGAAGCCGGGAGAGCAAGAGGGGTCGGTGCGCACCGACCCCTCTCGCTCTCCAAGCTTCAGCGAAAGCCTGCATTCGCCCCATAGGACGCACACACATTTCCCCTTCATTTTTGGAGGGGAAAAGGTGCGTCCTATAGGGCGAAAAATACGGTACATTGGCTCCCAGTACATTTCCAAGCACAATTAAAAGTGTTGGTGCTGACCTTTAAAGCCCTAAACGGCCTCGGTCCAGTATACCTGAAGGAGCGTCTCCACCCCCATAGTTCTGCCCGGGCAATGAGGTCCAGCAACAAGGGGCTTCTGGTGGTTCCCTCACTGCGAGAAGCAAAGCGACAGGGAACCAGGCAGAGGGCCTTCGCGATAGTGGCGCCCGCCCTGTGGAATGTCCTCCCATTAGATGTCAAAGAGATAAATAACTACCTGACATTTAGAAGACATCTGAAGACAGCCATGTTTAGGGACATTTTTAATGTGTGACTTTTTAATGTATTTTTATTTCATTTTTTTTGGAAGCCACCCAGAGTGGCTAGGGTACAAATATATTATTATTATCATTATTATTATTATCAGTAATTTGTAGGATTTGATAATCTTTATAGGTCTTTTAAATTTCTAATCTATCTATCATCTATCTATCCCCTCCCCCTTTTCCCTTTCTGTACTTCCCTAGCCTTATAAAATTGAATATATATATTTTTAAAAAATTTACGGCTCCACAGTTTTCTGGGTAGCCCCATATTCATTACCCAACCACCTATGCTGCTCGTGGCCAAATCATTTGGGGCACTGCCATGCTGTAAAAAGATTCTCATGAAGCACAGATCCCCATGGATCCTTAGGTTTTTTATGTTTGGTCACCCTGAAATCACTATCAAATCACACCTGATGTATATGACCACAGAATGAACCACAAAAACCACAGAGCATAGCCAGGGAACAAACACTATATTAAATACTTTAATCCTCATGGATCGTCATGATTGTTAAATGGGCTCCACCAAATTACATTGTAACATCACACCAATGTCCATGGAATGACCGAAATAAAAACTCTATCTGAAATGGTTCTGTATTAGCAAGAACATTGTATTTAAATGACAGTCATATCCATAGCTTCCACTGTGAAGAACTGCACCTGGAAATTTTTGACGCTGCTAAACCTCAAGAATATCCAAGGCAGAGATTGTGATGATCTTACTTGTGAATGTAAATTATCAAACCAACTAGATGGAGACCACCAAAGTAACCATGAAAAACAATCATCTGTCTTGCATCAATTCAGCTACAAATGATTTTGGGACAAATGTTGGTTGCTTTGGGGGGGGTAATTATAAATGGAGGTTTAACTGCAAGTTTTCTTGCCAACAGAGTTTGTCAGTGCAAACTTTGAAATAGGGGGTCTCCAACGTGGTGCCCATGGGCATCATGGTGCCTGCTGACAGCTTTCCTGGAGTCTACCACGTTTTTTTAGAAAAAGAACAGGATTAGTGGTGAATTGTGCCCAGCATGACTTCAGATTGTTCATAGTACATTTGATTGGCTGCAGAGGTATACGAAGGGGCAGCAGGGTGGTGGTGCCCTGGGGTGCCATGGCGGGGCTGCGGGTGACAGTACGGTCATGGTACTGACTGCCGCTTTTGCGGCGTCCGTGTTGGCTGCCGCTCTTGCAGCAACTGTACAGGCAGCCCCTCTCGCAGCGACCATATGGGCCATAAGGGCAGCTGCTCTCGCGGCGACTGTACAGGCTGCTGCTCGCATAGCGTCCATACAGGCAGCCCCTCTCACGGCGGCTGTACAGGCTGTACGGGCAGCTGCTCTCCTGGCGACTATACGGGCTGCCGCACGCGCAGCGTCCATGCGGTCTGCCATGCATGCACAGTCCGTACAGGACATTGTGTGCGCGCCCATCATCCAGGACTTGTTACCATATTATAGCTGCCACAAAATCTATCGGCATGCCACCAGAACCAGGGAAGCCTTGCCAGTTGCAGCTCACACAGTTGAAGCAAAATAAAAGACAGAAGAGTAGATCGGGAAGAAAGTTCCCCAGACTGCTGGAAAAGATAACAGTAGCTCCAGCATCTGATTCAGTGCAGGCTGCTGAGGGGTTGGACTCCTTAAGATCACCAACTGACTATGAGACACCTGGAAAGCACTCAACCTCAGATGACCTCCACTCCAAAAAGTGGGAAAGAGGATTTGACAGTGACCAATATTGATTCTTTTGATAGCAGCCCCATATTCTCAACACAAAGTGAGAAGTGCTTGGGCAAATCACTGATTTGTACATCAGTTCCCCCATGGCACAACTGTACCTTCCCCACACTCAGTCTACAAACCATGGGACTTGTGGGTTCAGTTGGCAACATCTGTGTGTATGACTATGACATAAACACACTGAAAGGATCAAACTGGATAAATGACTGCATAATAGATGCCTTTCTTGCCTCCAGGGTGATCATGGCCAAAGAGCTAGGTCACGATAGAACATTTTTCCCACTTACTTGCCACTTCATGTAGATATGTCAAAGATTGCCAGTTCAAGCTCTGAAGAACTGCTTGAGATTTGGAGTGCTAAAGAAAGATGTTTTGATTATTCCAGTAAATGACAGAGAAGTCCACGGGATACTGATAGTAATCATTTTTTAAAGGAAGACCGTGCTCTAGCTAGATTCCAAACATGGATTGAACCACTCTGTGATTGATGCAATAACATCCTTCTTAACATGTCTGTATGAGAGGGATTCAAAATATCCCTAGTTTTGCGGACTGGTCATTTTTTGCACCAACTGATATACCCAGGCAAGGTAATTCCAGTGACTACGGTCCTTTCACATGTACCATTGCCCATCTGATTGCTTCTGCTGCCCAATTACAGTTCATACAAACGGATATGGCTGCCATTAGACCCTGGATTGCAAAAGAAATAATACAGTACAGTGGGAAAACCTATTTTGAACAACAAGACAAATATTTTCAAGTGGAAATTGATGCTGTTCCTCCCAAGAAGAGACAAATCTTGAAAGAGAGTCACATTACTGTGTCTAGATCATGCCCAGAGGGATGGAAGGATACACTAACCTATTGCTCAGATATTTTACCTTCCTTGTTTGAAGGCTGCTGGTCACTATGTTTCTTGAAGGAAGGGTGCAGGAGGCCCAGTGGTGACCTAACTACGGTTTACTGTGAAGGAAACTGCAAGGACTGGTACCACTGCTTTCGCATAGGCATTGATTCAAATAATCTTCTTTTTTTATAAAATATTTATTGAGATTTTCAAAAAAAATTACAAATTAAAAAGAAAAAAAGAAAAATACAAAATAAAAAATAGTTAAAAACAATTCAGTCTTTCTGTCACATATTTTTCATTTGCTTATTTCCCGGACCTCCTCACGCCTCCCTTTTCTGTATTCCAATTCAAATTGTTAATTCAGCAAATACCTCCCCTCTTCAATCATCTTAATCTTCAATTTTAAAATATTATAACTGTCAGGGGTTCAGGAGCAGAGGCGAGGGCAAGGGAGGAAACAGAGCGCGAGGGGGAGGAGGCAGAAGAAAAGATGAGTGATGACGACGACCCGAGATCTCCGAGTCTTTCCAGTGAATCAGAAGATTCACAGGAAGGAGCGCCAGTGGCCAGAGCAAGGGGGGAGCTTAGGGGGACACCCCAGGAAGAAGGGTCCAGAGGGGGCTCAGAGAGCAGCAGTTGGAAATCGGGGCCAGCATCACCAACAGAACGCAGTGGAGAGGAAGGGCGCCAGGTACCGAGCTCTAGCAGCTCACAGCAGGAGGGAGGGCATGAGTCAGGAGTGGCCACACCTCCATCGGGGAGCGAGGAAACGGTCAGGCGGCAAGTGGAAGGTTGGGCGCGCGCGCCAAGTTCAAATACACAGGAAGGTGGAGCAGTAAGCAGCCCGGAAAGGGAGCCAGGTCCTAAAGCCCGACGCAAGGAGACAGAAGGGTCCGGGGGGTCAGCGTCAGAAGCGTCCAGAAAGGAAGAGACCACGGGGGGCAGAGGGACCCAGAGAAGAACGGTCAGGCGGAAAAGGTGGAGTAAGGCTAGGGTACTTAGCTGGTGTACAGGGGGCGGAGACTCAGACGGAGCTTCGCCGGTCTAACCCATAAGACGTAGAGCTGCACGCAGCAGCTTGAGAATGGAAACTGTAATTCAATAAAGACTTTTACTAAGTAACCGCTGGCTAGCGTGATCCTCTGTGAGCTAGGATCTTGAAGCAGCTCTGACAGTAAGCTCCGTCTCCATAGATTGTGGGCATCTACGGTCTCGCGGAGAGGAGAGAAAGCGGGTGCCTACTTGCAAGCTCACGAACGGCAGACAATATGACGGCCGAACAGCAGATAGCGGAACTCAGAGAAGCAGTAACACGACTGAATGCCGAGGCACTTGCATCCAGGAAGAGAGAGGAGGACGCAGCTGCCGCCTACAGGGATCTCCAGGTCAGGTTGGAAGTGCTTACGAAGCAAGGGCAACTGACACCCAAACCGGAGGGGATTGGGTTGGGGAGACGAACAGGCGGTCTGGTCTCTCACTTCGATGGGAATTTGCAACAGTACCCCAACTTTAGAGCAGATGTAATGTGTGCACTGCAATTGCTGAACAAAGACTTTAGAGATGAGCAAGAGAAGGTGGGATTCATCATGTCCCATTTGCATGGAGATGCTAAAGCGTGGCTGCGCAATTTGTGGAGGGATAAGGATCCGGCGCTCCGAGATGCGGATGCCTTTATTAAAGCAATGGATGGGTGCTTTTTATCAAGCATAGACGTGGATCTTGCACGGAAGGAGGTACATGGGCTGAAGCAAGGGAGGGCCAGTGTAAGACAGTACCACGCCCGCTTTTTTGTATTGGTCAGTGCCCTGGAATGGGACAGAGATTCGGCTCCAGTCAGAGACCTGTTTTGGGAAGGATTGAACAGCGCAGTTAAAGACGAAATTGCAAGGGGGGAGAGACCCCGGACCACGCAGGAGATCGTTCAGAGGGCGCTGGCGGTTGGGGTGCGGCTGGAGGAACGTCCATGGAGCAGGGACGAAGGGCGTGGAGGGCGCGAAACAGCGAGAGGGTTCTCCTTCGTTCCCAGGGAAGCTGCGCGTGCGCAATCCACACCTCCGCCAGGAGGGGGAGCGGAACCTATGGAGGTTGGCGGTGCCAGGGCTCAGTCAGCAACCAGAGCCCTAGCACCGGGAGCAGTCAAAGCGAAGCCTCCTAGAGGGAACCGGAAGTGTTACATCTGCGAAAGTCCGCAGCATATGGCGAAAGAGTGTCCCCAGAGGATCCACAAGCTCAATGCAGCCTCTGCAACGGTGACTGCAGCTGCTCAGCACGGAGACTCACAGCAGGGAAACGACGGAGTCTGGCTGGAGACAGAGGCACTGGGGCCCAGCCAGACGAGTCAGTGAAGCAGTCCCCAGAGATTTTGCAGCCCACAGACCCCCTCCCGCCCAAACCAGTAGTGTTGGAATTCTGCCTGGGTCAGAGGAATGTGCCACAGCGTAGGCACCGGCAGATATTCCTGTCGACCTCCCTGCGTCTCCACTCTGCTGATAAGCAGGCGAGGTCCCGGCGATTCATCTCAGATGTGTGAGAGGAACACACCGTTCATCCTCTCTCCCCTTTGGTGTCCCCCAGGAGGGGAAAGAAGCAGACAGAAAACTATTTACATCTTTTATTTCTGCCTCTCATATCAGTACAGAGAAACATGTCTGCACTCGACAACAGCAAGAAGAAACTCCACCCATGTACTTCCAGTACAGGTCATATGACACACACTCTGAGCTAACATCCGGTGCTCAGTACAGAATGGACTGCCCCTTTGTTTCCATGGCAACAGCCACAAACATCCTGTCTGGCTTTCTAGCCACAAGCAGCTGACTGAGCTGCTGGAGCCTTTGCTTGCTGCAGCATTGGTGCTTTATGGTAACATACTCCCCCTAAAGTATCAATGCGTGCTGCGAGCAAAGCGTCATCCAGAGAAGAAAACAAACAGTTGTTATACTTATAACATTCCCCTGTTGCTTCTGTTCCACCCTTGGAACTACCCGCCACTGGTTTTACCAATGTACCTCTCTGGTTGTGTGACTTCACATTTCCTTGGTTAACAACTCTCCGTTGTGCCTTTGTCTCTGACTCAGACACAGCTTCAATCTGTCCTTGATCATTTACAACAGCAACATATGCAAGGTTAGCAAACTCCTCTGAATACCTCTTGGGTGGTACACCCTTCGTTGCTCTCTCAGACCTACGTAAGAGCTGCTGCTCTTCTCTGCTTTCTGGTTCAGCCTCTGAACACTCTGGAGAACCAGTATTAAGCTTTATCAGTGGTTTATCTTCCTCTTCTGAGGGTCTAGTCATTATTTGAGATTTCCTCTCAATGACTGTGACAACTGAGCTGTCTGAGCTATCAGTGTCATCATCATCAGTACCACTGAACTCAATAAGATCAAACTCATCATCATCATCATCATCAGAATCATCTGTGGTAAAGGTGTGAACAATCACTCTCTCTCGTTCAGGAGCACTCTCTAGAAACTTTGTGAGAATCACCTGACCAGATTCAGACAAAATTACTCTGTAGAGACCTTTTTCATAACCTACAAAGATGCCTCTGGCATTCTTTACCCCACTTGGAGCTTCTGTTCTCACATGAGACCTGAAAACCTTGAAATAGGCAACAGAAGGTTTTCTATTAAACAGCTTCTCAAAAGGAGAACATCCCAACTCTGTTGAGACTTTTCTCAACCACACATGAAGATAGGACGCTAAAGATTCGGCCCAATAATCATGTGGCAAATGTGAACTTAGCAATTGCGCATGCATCCCCTTTTGCAATTCTTTGTTCACCCTAACACAGACACATTTCTTCCATGCTTCTTCGGAAGTAGCAAGTTTGTGTCTTATCCCTTTCTCATCCAGGAACCTCTGGAAATCCTGTAAAAGAAAAACTGGCTTGTCATCTGTGAAAAGACAATCAATGTTAGCATCATGCATACTTTTAACCTTGTCACAAAACTCCTGAAACTTTTCTAAAGTTTCCTGCGGTTTCTTCATCACATAAACCCAAGAATAATTAGTGTAACAATCAACACACACAAGGTAATATTTTGCACCGCCTCTAGATGGTTCTAAAGGACCAATCACACCAGCATACACCCGCTGAAAAGCTCTGTGGACCTTCTTAGACACCTTCCTGGTGTTCACACTGGTCACACCTGCAAGAGAAATTTCGTTAGAATCAGAAGTATTACATTTCATGTAATCACTTTGATCAAAAGTCAACAAATACAGTCCATCTTTCTCTTTGGCAGTAAGAAACAGTTCTCCATCTTTGTAGATCTTGCATCTTTTAGCATCATAGTACAGTTTCAGTCCCTTCTTTGCAATCTGCGACACACTCAGCAAATTAAATCTCAGTTCTGGAACCAGGTAAACATCGCTTATAGTCAAGTTCAGACTCTCAAGATACACAGTTCCAATTCCGGTCGCTTCCAGTTCTTGACCGTTGGCTTGTTTCACAGTGAAGCTTTGCTTCTTCAACGTCGAAAACAGTTCTCTGTGTGGGCAGAGATGCTTCGTGGCGCCGGTATCGATTATGAATGCATTCCCAACATCTGGCGTGGTTCCTTTCGCCATCATAGCCTTTGCAGGTTTCACCTGGCAGTTGGTACGGCTTTTGCTTGACGCCTCAGGCTTCGTAGAACTGTTCTTGGCTCCTTTTGACTGTCGCGGCTTCTTACAGTTTCGCTGTAGATGCCCAGTCTGTCCACAATTGTAGCATCGGACGGCACTCAATGCTACGGCATGCTCTCCAGTAGATTCAGCAGTGGGAAGATTTGAACTCTGTTCTTGCCTCCCTCTGTCTTTCACTTCCAGTGCAGCAAGTCTGTCGTGTTCGTTCAGGACGACGGCAGACACTCTTTCCGCGGTCAGATCCTGAGCAGGTAGCGAACCAAGCTGACTGGCAACAACCTTGTAGGTGCGGTTCAGGCTGTTTATCATCATGAAGCAAAACACTTCCTCCTGTAGACGGAAATTGCGTTCCACCATCTGTTGACGCAGAAACTTCATCTCTGTCAGGTGCGCTTGAACATCTCCATCAGGCGCTAATCTCAGATTGGTCAACTTCTCAAAATACAGCAACGCTGAAGAACCAGCATCTCTCTGATGCGTTGTACGCAGCGCGTTCCAAACCTCTTGCGCAAAGTCCAAATGCTGTATATGCACAAGCTGCGAGTCTGAGACACACAGAATTATAGGAGTTCTAGCCTTCACATTCTGTGACACCCAAGCACGCGTTGGTGCTGCAGGGATGGGATTCTCAATCACCCCAAACAGTCTCTGATTCTGCAGCAGGGCCTTCATCTTTACAGACCAAGATGAATAATTGTCATTGGTCAGGAGGGGTGGAGAAGGCAAACGTCCCCCCTTCTTGGCATCCATTTTGAGTCCTTGCCTTGACTCTGAAAACACAAGCCTCTAAAATCCAATAGCTGGCTTGTTTACACTCTTGACACCTGGCAACTCTGACTCTGGCTGCGTTGGAAAGTCCCTTCCAGCAGTTCGTGAGGACCTAGTCATAACAGACTTTGTTTACGCCTCTCTGAAGCATAGTCTGACTTTCCAGCCCTCTCGAGTAACTTTCCATTTCTCCTCTCTGAGGCACAGCCTTCTGAAGGACGTTGCTTAGCAACAGCGCATTCCTTTCCTCGGACAGGAAACCACAAGAATGCCTGGTATGCAGTCCTCTTCTAAGTTGGAGCTGCTTTCCCACACTCGCTTTCCGTGAAGCAGAGAATGAATCATTCTGCATTCACTCTTTTAAGCCCTTAAAAGTCTCATACCTTGAGTATCGGCTTGGCTGTCAGCTTCTTCTGGTCAGCTTCTGGCTGCAGAGAATCAGCCTCTCAAATCAGGCTTCCATGGAGCAGAGGAGGACAATTCACCAACCTCTCATCCAGATGTCCGATGGACAGCAACCATCCGAAGGCTGCCACTGTTGGAATTCTGCCTGGGTCAGAGGAATGTGCCACAGCGTAGGCACCGGCAGATATTCCTGTCGACCTCCCTGCGTCTCCACTCTGCTGATAAGCAGGCGAGGTCCCGGCGATTCATCTCAGATGTGTGAGAGGAACACACCGTTCATCCTCTCTCCCCTTTGGTGTCCCCCAGGAGGGGAAAGAAGCAGACAGAAAACTATTTACATCTTTTATTTCTGCCTCTCATATCAGTACAGAGAAACATGTCTGCACTCGACAACAGCAAGAAGAAACTCCACCCATGTACTTCCAGTACAGGTCATATGACACACACTCTGAGCTAACATCCGGTGCTCAGTACAGAATGGACTGCCCCTTTGTTTCCATGGCAACAGCCACAAACATCCTGTCTGGCTTTCTAGCCACAAGCAGCTGACTGAGCTGCTGGAGCCTTTGCTTGCTGCAGCATTGGTGCTTTATGGTAACATACTCCCCCTAAAGTATCAATGCGTGCTGCGAGCAAAGCGTCATCCAGAGAAGAAAACAAACAGTTGTTATACTTATAACATTCCCCTGTTGCTTCTGTTCCACCCTTGGAACTACCCGCCACTGGTTTTACCAATGTACCTCTCTGGTTGTGTGACTTCACATTTCCTTGGTTAACAACTCTCCGTTGTGCCTTTGTCTCTGACTCAGACACAGCTTCAATCTGTCCTTGATCATTTACAACAGCAACATATGCAAGGTTAGCAAACTCCTCTGAATACCTCTTGGGTGGTACACCCTTCGTTGCTCTCTCAGACCTACGTAAGAGCTGCTGCTCTTCTCTGCTTTCTGGTTCAGCCTCTGAACACTCTGGAGAACCAGTATTAAGCTTTATCAGTGGTTTATCTTCCTCTTCTGAGGGTCTAGTCATTATTTGAGATTTCCTCTCAATGACTGTGACAACTGAGCTGTCTGAGCTATCAGTGTCATCATCATCAGTACCACTGAACTCAATAAGATCAAACTCATCATCATCATCATCATCAGAATCATCTGTGGTAAAGGTGTGAACAATCACTCTCTCTCGTTCAGGAGCACTCTCTAGAAACTTTGTGAGAATCACCTGACCAGATTCAGACAAAATTACTCTGTAGAGACCTTTTTCATAACCTACAAAGATGCCTCTGGCATTCTTTACCCCACTTGGAGCTTCTGTTCTCACATGAGACCTGAAAACCTTGAAATAGGCAACAGAAGGTTTTCTATTAAACAGCTTCTCAAAAGGAGAACATCCCAACTCTGTTGAGACTTTTCTCAACCACACATGAAGATAGGACGCTAAAGATTCGGCCCAATAATCATGTGGCAAATGTGAACTTAGCAATTGCGCATGCATCCCCTTTTGCAATTCTTTGTTCACCCTAACACAGACACATTTCTTCCATGCTTCTTCGGAAGTAGCAAGTTTGTGTCTTATCCCTTTCTCATCCAGGAACCTCTGGAAATCCTGTAAAAGAAAAACTGGCTTGTCATCTGTGAAAAGACAATCAATGTTAGCATCATGCATACTTTTAACCTTGTCACAAAACTCCTGAAACTTTTCTAAAGTTTCCTGCGGTTTCTTCATCACATAAACCCAAGAATAATTAGTGTAACAATCAACACACACAAGGTAATATTTTGCACCGCCTCTAGATGGTTCTAAAGGACCAATCACACCAGCATACACCCGCTGAAAAGCTCTGTGGACCTTCTTAGACACCTTCCTGGTGTTCACACTGGTCACACCTGCAAGAGAAATTTCGTTAGAATCAGAAGTATTACATTTCATGTAATCACTTTGATCAAAAGTCAACAAATACAGTCCATCTTTCTCTTTGGCAGTAAGAAACAGTTCTCCATCTTTGTAGATCTTGCATCTTTTAGCATCATAGTACAGTTTCAGTCCCTTCTTTGCAATCTGCGACACACTCAGCAAATTAAATCTCAGTTCTGGAACCAGGTAAACATCGCTTATAGTCAAGTTCAGACTCTCAAGATACACAGTTCCAATTCCGGTCGCTTCCAGTTCTTGACCGTTGGCTTGTTTCACAGTGAAGCTTTGCTTCTTCAACGTCGAAAACAGTTCTCTGTGTGGGCAGAGATGCTTCGCGGCGCCGGTATCGATTATGAATGCATTCCCAACATCTGGCGTGGTTCCTTTCGCCATCATAGCCTTTGCAGGTTTCACCTGGCAGTTGGTACGGCTTTTGCTTGACGCCTCAGGCTTCGTAGAACTGTTCTTGGCTCCTTTTGACTGTCGCGGCTTCTTACAGTTTCGCTGTAGATGCCCAGTCTGTCCACAATTGTAGCATCGGACGGCACTCAATGCTACGGCATGCTCTCCAGTAGATTCAGCAGTGGGAAGATTTGAACTCTGTTCTTGCCTCCCTCTGTCTTTCACTTCCAGTGCAGCAAGTCTGTCGTGTTCGTTCAGGACGACGGCAGACACTCTTTCCGCGGTCAGATCCTGAGCAGGTAGCGAACCAAGCTGACTGGCAACAACCTTGTAGGTGCGGTTCAGGCTGTTTATCATCATGAAGCAAAACACTTCCTCCTGTAGACGGAAATTGCGTTCCACCATCTGTTGACGCAGAAACTTCATCTCTGTCAGGTGCGCTTGAACATCTCCATCAGGCGCTAATCTCAGATTGGTCAACTTCTCAAAATACAGCAACGCTGAAGAACCAGCATCTCTCTGATGCGTTGTACGCAGCGCGTTCCAAACCTCTTGCGCAAAGTCCAAATGCTGTATATGCACAAGCTGCGAGTCTGAGACACACAGAATTATAGGAGTTCTAGCCTTCACATTCTGTGACACCCAAGCACGCGTTGGTGCTGCAGGGATGGGATTCTCAATCACCCCAAACAGTCTCTGATTCTGCAGCAGGGCCTTCATCTTTACAGACCAAGATGAATAATTGTCATTGGTCAGGAGGGGTGGAGAAGGCAAACGTCCCCCCTTCTTGGCATCCATTTTGAGTCCTTGCCTTGACTCTGAAAACACAAGCCTCTAAAATCCAATAGCTGGCTTGTTTACACTCTTGACACCTGGCAACTCTGACTCTGGCTGCGTTGGAAAGTCCCTTCCAGCAGTTCGTGAGGACCTAGTCATAACAGACTTTGTTTACGCCTCTCTGAAGCATAGTCTGACTTTCCAGCCCTCTCGAGTAACTTTCCATTTCTCCTCTCTGAGGCACAGCCTTCTGAAGGACGTTGCTTAGCAACAGCGCATTCCTTTCCTCGGACAGGAAACCACAAGAATGCCTGGTATGCAGTCCTCTTCTAAGTTGGAGCTGCTTTCCCACACTCGCTTTCCGTGAAGCAGAGAATGAATCATTCTGCATTCACTCTTTTAAGCCCTTAAAAGTCTCATACCTTGAGTATCGGCTTGGCTGTCAGCTTCTTCTGGTCAGCTTCTGGCTGCAGAGAATCAGCCTCTCAAATCAGGCTTCCATGGAGCAGAGGAGGACAATTCACCAACCTCTCATCCAGATGTCCGATGGACAGCAACCATCCGAAGGCTGCCACTGTTGGAATTCTGCCTGGGTCAGAGGAATGTGCCACAGCGTAGGCACCGGCAGATATTCCTGTCGACCTCCCTGCGTCTCCACTCTGCTGATAAGCAGGCGAGGTCCCGGCGATTCATCTCAGATGTGTGAGAGGAACACACCGTTCATCCTCTCTCCCCTTTGGTGTCCCCCAGGAGGGGAAAGAAGCAGACAGAAAACTATTTACATCTTTTATTTCTGCCTCTCATATCAGTACAGAGAAACATGTCTGCACTCGACAACAGCAAGAAGAAACTCCACCCATGTACTTCCAGTACAGGTCATATGACACACACTCTGAGCTAACATCCGGTGCTCAGTACAGAATGGACTGCCCCTTTGTTTCCATGGCAACAGCCACAAACATCCTGTCTGGCTTTCTAGCCACAAGCAGCTGACTGAGCTGCTGGAGCCTTTGCTTGCTGCAGCATTGGTGCTTTATGGTAACATGCATCGCTTCAGCTACCCAATGGCCTCACTCTAGAAGTGCCAATCACCGTTGACTCAGGAAGCAATGCGGACTTTATAGGGCAGGACTTTGTCGATAAACACGCTATACAGCTGCTGCCTGCCACGCTGCCCCTGCAGGTTGTCACAGTGGATGGCAGGGAGCTGCTAGGGGGGCAGGTGGTGAAGCAAACGCCGCCTATGGTGATGCGACTGGGAAATCACAAGGAAGTCATCAGCTTTAATGTCACCAGGCTGTCGGACACGCCTATTGTCTTGGGCATGAGTTGGTTGGACAGACACAGTCCGACGTTGGCGTGGTACCAGCGGCAACTGGTCTTCGGCTCCTCATATTGCGCTGAACACTGCATTCTGCCCCAGCAAGAGGGAGAGGGGGAGGAGGCACAGCTGCAGCTGGGGACGCTGCAAGCAATCCCCCACAAATACGTGGGATTTTTGGAGGTCTTCTGCGAGAAGGAGGCGGACAGGCTACCCCCCCACAGACCATATGACTGCAAAATTGACCTGCTGCCAGGGGCGGCGCTGCCCAAAGGGAAGCTGTATTCCATGTCTGAGGACGAACTACAGGAACTCAAAGAGTTCATAGATCACAATTTGGAGCGCGGTTTCATCCGGGAGTCCAAGGCAGTGGGGGGCAGTCCTGTATTCTTTGTTAAGAAGAAGGACACGCCCCAAAAAGGCTGGTGGTGGACTATCGCACCTTGAACAGTGTGACCAAGCCATCGGACTTCCCCATGCCCAGAATCGACGACCTCCTCGCAACGGTGCGCAAGGGCCGCGTGTTCACCAAGTTGGACCTGCGAGGGGCGTACAACCTCATTCGCATGCGGGAAGAAGATGAGTGGAAGACAGCCATGTTTACGCCCCTGGGCACCTACGAATATAGAGTTATGCCTTTTGGACTACAAAATGGCTCCCACTGTTTTCAAGCTTTCATGCACCACGTGTTAGCGGGGCTCCTCTACAAGACGTGCGCCTGCTTCTTGGATGACATCCTGATCTTTTCGGAATCGCAGCAAGATCACGACAGACACGTCAAGGAAGTGCTGAGCAGGCTACAGCAGCATAGGCTTTACGCCAAGCTAGAGAAGTGCCAGTTCGACGTGACGGAGGTGGATTTCCTGGGCTACAAGTTGTCTGACAAGGGGCTCGCCATGGACAGCGCCAAAGTTCGCGCGGTGTTGGATTGGAAAAGCCCGCGCAACCGGAAGGAGGTCCAGCGGTTTGTCGGCTTTGCGAACTTCTATCGCAAGTTTATCAAGGGCTTTGCGATGCAAACAGCGGCCATCACAGACACGCTCAGCTCCAAGAAGAAGAAGTTCATCTGGACGGAACAGGCGGAGCAGTCCTTTCAGGCACTCAAGCGTCTCTTCGCGTCGGAAGAGCAGCTGCTGCATGTCAACCCCAGCAGGCCGATGAGGGTGGAGACGGACGCTTCAGACAGAGCCGTGGGGGCAGTCCTGTTGCAGCGAGACCCGCAGGGGGCTTGGAGGCCGGGAGCGTTTTACTCCAGGAAGCTCAGCAAATCTGAACAGAACTACACCATCTGGGACAGGGAGTTGCTTGCCATTCATGCAGCATTCAAGGCGTGGAGGCACTTCCTGATCGGCGCCAAGCACACGGTGCAGGTCTGCACGGACCACAAGAATCTGGAGCACTGGCGCATGGCGCAGTTCCTGAACCAGAGGCAGATACGTTGGGCAGAGTTCTTTGCGAACTTCGACTTCCGCATAGAGTATGTCCCGGGAGACACCAACGTCATGGCGGATGCCCTATCCCGTAAACCGCAGTATCTGGAGGAGGCGACGGCAGCGGCGGCCATGCACATCTTCGCACCGACAGTGTGGGCGTGCGCTTCGGCAACAGTTGACCTGGATGCGGTAAGGCGAGCGTTGCAGGATGACTCCTTTGCGCAAGCAAAGATGACAGAGGTGCACAGGGGCACGGCGGCGACCGACGAGTTCCAGGTGCGTGATGGATTGCTCATCCGTAAAGGCGCCATCTACGTACCGGGAGACGAACTTCGCGCCAAGGTACTGCAGCAGCTGCACGACGCGCCCACTGCCGGGCACTTTGGCAAGGAGAAGACGATGGAGTTAGTCGCTAGAGACTTCTGGTGGCCCAGAATGCGAGGGGAAGTCGCGGACTACGTGGCGAGGTGCGACACCTGCCAGAGGGCCAAACCAGTGCACAGACCGCCGGCCAGACTGCTGGAACCGCTGCAAACCCCGTTCGAACCGTGGGAGAGAGTGGCCCTGGACTTTGTCACGGATCTACCCAGCTCGAGGGGCAAGACAGCGGTGCTCGTGGTGGTGGACTTGTTCACCAAGATGGCGCATTTCATTCCGTGTGCGAAGGTGGCCACGGCGGAACAAACCGCTAAACTGTTCATAGATCACGTGTTCAAGGTTCACGGTCTGCCGCGGTCTATACTGTCCGACCGGGGGCGACAGTTCATCTCGAACTTCTGGCAGAAGCTGATGGGCTTCCTGAACGTAAAGATCAACCTGGCGTCGGCGAGACACCCGCAGACCAATGGCCAAGCGGAGCGAGTCAATGCCATCATGCAGCAGTACCTGAGGTGTTATGCAAACCAACAACCTGCAACGTGGGTGGATTACCTGCCACTCGCCGAGTTCGCCTACAACAACACGAAGCACGTGTCCACAGGGGTGACGCCGTTCTTCGCCAACAATGGAAGGCACCCCAAAACCTTCCCGGGACTGGAAAGAATGGGGGAGGGGGAGCCACAGGCAGCAGACGCGTTCGCGTCGGAGTTGCAGGAGGTCCACGATCAGCTCAGGCGGCAGCTGGAGCTAGCTAAGCATGCATACAAGGTGCAAGCGGACAAACACAGGCGGGTCGGCGAAGAGATCCAAGTGGGAAACTGGGTCTGGTTGGCAGCCCACGCAGTGCCGGCCAGATCGTTGGCAAAGAAGAAGCTTGGGCATAAGCAACTGGGGCCCTACCAAGTCGAGGCACAGGTCAACCCGGTGGCCTTCCGGCTGACTCTTCCGGAGGGATCCAGGATGCATCCGGTGTTTCACAGATCGGTGCTCACTCCCTACAAGGCTCCTCACAGATTTCAGGAACCGGGAACGGCACCGAGTCCACTCCAGAGGGGGAACGAGCAGGGGGGAGTACCGCAGGAAGAGCCCCTCAACGAGGTCACAGAGATTTTGGACTCTAGATGGGGGGAAGAGGGAGTAGAATACCTTCTCGCCAGAGAGGGCACCTCAGCCAGTGACAACAGCTGGGTGCCAGGCTACGCTTTGGAGGAACCTCTGCTCAAAGACGAGTTTCATGCCCTCTTCCCGCACAGGCCCATGCCAGCCGAGTTTTTCGACGACTGGCTTTTCACACCCACGCTTTCCGCCAGCACGTTCCGGGGGTTCGACTCGGATGAGGAACCGACAATAGACACTCGTTCCCCGGAGGGGTCGACAGCGGAATCTGCCTCAGAACCCTCGTATTGGTGGGACGATAGACCAGAGGAACAGTGGCGCAGGAAGTGGCTGAAGGTTCCAAGTCGAGCGACGGATCCGGGAACGCCTGAGGCGGAGACGGACGCGGACATGTACGGGGAGGATTTTGGGTTCGAGCACGGAGGCACAGAAATGGAGGCAGAGGTGACCGTTGTCGACGAGTGCAGGGAGGAAGAACCGGAAGTCTTCAGTTGGAGGCCCGCCACGGGAAGCGAACTGTATCCGACATTCGTCCCCATGCCACTGCAGCACCCAGCTCCCGCACCGGAAGGAGGGGAGGGGGGAAGGGGGGCTTCGAGGGGGGGATGGATGTCAGGGGTTCAGGAGCAGAGGCGAGGGCAAGGGAGGAAACAGAGAGCGAGGGGGAGGAGGCAGAAGAAAAGATGAGTGATGACGACGACCCGAGATCTCCGAGTCTTTCCAGTGAATCAGAAGATTCACAGGAAGGAGCGCCAGTGGCCAGAGCAAGGGGGGAGCTTAGGGGGACACCCCAGGAAGAAGGGTCCAGAGGGGGCTCAGAGAGCAGCAGTTGGAAATCGGGGCCAGCATCACCAACAGAACGCAGTGGAGAGGAAGGGCGCCAGGTACCGAGCTCTAGCAGCTCGCAGCAGGAGGGAGGGCATGAGTCAGGAGTGGCCACACCTCCATCGGGGAGCGAGGAAACGGTCAGGCGGCAAGTGGAAGGTTGGGCGCGCGCGCCAAGTTCAAATACACAGGAAGGTGGAGCAGTAAGCAGCCCGGAAAGGGAGCCAGGTCCTAAAGCCCGACGCAAGGAGACAGAAGGGTCCGGGGGGTCAGCGTCAGAAGCGTCCAGAAAGGAAGAGACCACGGGGGGCAGAGGGACCCAGAGAAGAACGGTCAGGCGGAAAAGGTGGAGTAAGGCTAGGGTACTTAGCTGGTGTACAGGGGGCGGAGACTCAGACGGAGCTTCGCCGGTCTAACCCATAAGACGTAGAGCTGCACGCAGCAGCTTGAGAATGGAAACTGTAATTCAATAAAGACTTTTACTAAGTAACCGCTGGCTAGCGTGATCCTCTGTGAGCTAGGATCTTGAAGCAGCTCTGACAATAACATTAAGTTTTTACCTATTAATAACCATTTTCTCATATTCTCTTATAGCATTACAGCTAAAGACCACTTAGTTTCTATCCAACATCATTCTAACATTCATTAATTTTACAATATTTCTGTAGATAGTCTTTAAATTTCTTCCAATCTTCTTCCACCGACTCTTCTCCCAGGTCTCGGATTCTGCCAGTCATTTCCGCCAGTTCCATATAGTCCATCACCTTCATCTGCCATTCTTCCAGGGTGGGTAGATCTTGTGTCTTCCAATACTTTGCAATGAGTATTCTTGCTGCTGTTGTGGCATACATAAAAAAGTTCTATCTTTCTTTGGCACCAATTGACAAGCTATGCCCAGGAGAAATGCCTCTGGTTTCTTCAAGAAGGTATATTTAAATACCTTTTTCAATTCATTATATATCATCTCCCAGAAAGCCTTAATCCTTGGGCACGTCCACCAAAGGTGAAAGAATGTACATTTCCAACATTTATTATCGGGCATATGATAGATTTTTGCAAGCTTGACTAGTGTCATGTACCACCTGTAAATCATTTTCATAATATTCTCTCTTAGGGCATTACATGCCCTAAATTTCATACCTGTGGTCCACAACTGTTCCCAGTCAGCAAACATAATGTTATGTCCAACATCTTGTGCCCATTTAATCATAGCAGATTTAACCGTTTCATCCTGAGTATTCCATTTCAACAGCAAGTTATACATCTTTGATAAAATCTTAGTTTTAGGTTCTAACAGTTCTGTTTCTAATTTTGATTTTTCCACCTGGAAGCCAATTTTCTTGTCCAAATTGTATGCCTCCATTATCTGATAGTAATGAAGCCAATTTTGCACTTTATCTTTTAATTTCTCAAAACTCTGCAATTTCAGTTTGTCTCCTTCTTGTTCCAAAATTTCCCAATATTTTGGCCATTTGGCCTCCATATTGAGTTTTTTCTGAGCCTTCGCCTCCATCGGTGATAGCCACCTTGGGGTTTTATTTTCAAGTAAGTCTTTATATCTTGTCCAGACATTAAACAATGCTCTTCTGACAATATGGTTTTTAAATGCTTTATGTGCTTTAACCTTGTCATACCACAAATATGCATGCCACCCAATAACGTTATTAAAACCTTCTAGATCCAAAATGTCTGTGTTCTCAAGAAGCAGCCATTCTTTCAACCAGCAGAATGCTGCTGATTCATAATAAAGTTTAAGGTCTGGCAGGGCAAATCCACCTCTGTCCTTTGCATCAGTTAATATTTTAAATTTTATTTTGGGTTTCTTGCCCTGCCAGACAAATCTAGAAATGTCTCTCTGCCACTTCTTGAAACAGTCCATTTTTTCCAAGATCAGTTGCCTAATGGGCTGAATTTCAGGGCTTTTGCATGTAAAGGGCAAGCTTGTTCTTTACTTGTTTAGACTCTTTAAACTTGGAAACAGATATTTGGCTCCATGATCAAAATGACCAAAAGGGTCAGCTTCTAGAGGCATGATTGTACTTCCCCTACCCTCAGCCCTAACTCCGTTGAGTATTTTTTGTTATGAGACTAAGTGTTTGGGGCTGATGCTGTAGCATTCTTGTCTGGGGGCTTGGATAGAAAAACAGAAAAGTGACGCTCACCTAACTCTCCAATGCCCTTCAACAAGAATGCTGTAGGAAATATTGCTAAGCCCAAAGGGAGGCAAGAAATTGCTTCAGCTCACCCTGTTAATGGAAGAGCAAAAGCTATGCGTGTGTCATTCTGAATCAGTCTGCTTTCAGGACTGATTTTAGAACCCTCTTATATCAGGCCACATGGTCACTGGAGGTGGCCCCATCATGCAGACTTGTCTATCCACACAGGGACCATCTATTTTTATTTTTTTCTGATACTGGATTTTAAGTTACAGTTACATATTTTAAAACAGCTGTCAGTATATCACACTGTATTCCACCTGCCTTCCAAAGGAACACGTGGCTCTCCCCACATAGCGGGTTAGGTTGAGACTGCTGATCCAAAGTGATCAGTAATTTTTACGGTAATTACAATCCTGCTTTCCCTTGTACCAGCTTACCTTGACTTCAGTAAGGCCTTTGAAAAGGTCCCCCATGATATTATTGCAAAAAAAGCTAGTAAAATGTGGGCTAGACAAAGCTACTGTTAGGTGGATTTGTAATTGGTTGACGGGCTGAACCCAAAGAGTGCTCATTAGTGGCTCACCTTCATCCTGGGAAAAAATGACTAGTGGGGTTCCACAAGGTTTTGTCCCGGGCCTGGTGCTTTTCAATATTTTTATAAATGATTTGGATGATGGAATAGAGGGCATGCGAATCAAATTTGCAAATGACTGCAAACTGGGAGGGGTTGCTAATACACCAGAGGACAGGGTCAGAATTCAAAATGACCTGAATAGCCTAGAGAGCTGGGCCAAAACCAACAATATGGAGTTCAATAGGGAGAAATGTAAGGTACTACACCTGGATAGAAAAAATGAAACGCACAGGTGGGGGACACTTGGCTTGACAACAGTACCTGTGAAAGGGATCTGGGAGTCTTAGTCGACCACAAGCTGAACATGAGTCAACAGTGTGATGTGGCAGCTAAGAACGCCAATGCAATTCTGGGCTGCATCAATAGGAGTATAGTGTCTAGATCAAGTGAAGGAATGCTACCACACTATTCTGGTTGGACAGACCACACCTGAAATACTGTGTCCAGTTGAAGAAGGATATTGTCAAGTTGGAGCATGTCCAGAGGAGGGTGACCAAAATGTAAAAGGTCTGGAATCCAAGCCCTATGAGGAGAGACTTAGGGAGCTGGATTTGTTTAATCTAGAGAAGAGAAGATTAAGGAGTGACATGATAGCCATGTTTAAATATTTGAAGGGATGTCATGTTGAAGAGGGACGCGGGTGGCGCTGTGGGTTAAACCACAGAGCCTAGGACTTGCCGATCAGAAGGTTGGCGGTTTGAATCCCCGCAATGGGGTGAGCTCCCGTTGCTCGGTCCCTGCTCCTGCCAACCTAGCAGTTTGAAAGCACGTCAAAGTGCAAGTAGATAAATAGGTACCACTTCAGTGGGAAGGTAAACCAGAAGCAGCTTAGTCATGCTGGCCACATGACCCAGAAGCTGTACGCCGGCTCCCTCAGCCAAACTATGGGAAAAGAGATTCCACCTGGGCGTGGTAATCCAGTCAGGGAAAAAGGGAGGCAGACTATGTTTAGGGCACCGTTTCCAGCCCCTTCCCCTTTTCGGGGTGAGCATAGTGGATCCTAAAAAGGGCCGCTCAGTCATGGATACAGCTGCTGAGCTGCTCAACTGCCTCATTCCTTGAGTCAGAACGACTGACCGCCCATGTGTCGGTTCATGACTAGGGGCTTCACATTCCTGCCTCCATAGCCATTTAGTGATCGCCATGGGGGGGAGGGTTTGGGGGGGTTGGGTTGGGTTTTTGGAAGACGCCTGTGCGTGAATTTGTTTTATGTGTGTAGATCAGTGCACGCTGACCAACGCACAGTCTTCGCAGTAGGGCTCTGTTCTGATGGCATGAGTAGTCACGACGAACTGGTGGATCCTATCTGCTGCAGCCTTCATCCGCCTTCACAGCCGTTGTAACACACCGCTTGTTATCATCGGCCTGTTCTGCCGTTGAGGGCTTCTCGGATCCTTCTTTGTCTAGCTCCTTCCCTGTTATGTACTAAGCTTGGATCCTAGAACAATAGGCAAGTAGGATCCTAGAATGCAAGAACTGATTGGCTTGCAAGAAAAGACCAATCAGGCTCCAGGAGGGAAGCAGAATCAGCCAGTCAGACGGGACTCATTGTGTAAATAATGTATATAAAAGCATGAGGTTTGGGGGGAAATTCAGTCACTGTTTTACAAGCTGCAATAAAGAGCATGAAATCACTACAGGACTCTGAGCATATTTAATTTTCTTTGACCTTACCGCCTTGGGTGACCCTGCTGGGAGTATGAGATTCCCAACGGCTTCGCTCACAAGGGTCATAGGAATGTGCAAGCCCACTCACCATGACAAGTGAGAGAACTGAGATAGATTGCACCGAGCCCTGGACTCATTAGACAAAGCGTTCCACCAAAAAGGCTCTGGCTCTGTTTAATCTAAGGATAAGAGCTAATTTTTGGAGCTGAAGTGCCACCCCCCCCCCCGGACCCAGGAGTGATCCGCGAGAAAGCCTGTTGGAGAGTTATTGAAGAGCTTGACAGCTGTCAAATTAGCTGTCAAGACGGAAAAAGCGAACTTTGTTTTCTATTGTCTCTGCTGGTTATATTTGTTACAATTTGGTTATACTTTGTTGAAAATAAGGAAGAACCGATACAAACTAACTTGACTTTTGGATTTGAACTGGAAGGAATACTAAGTAACCAAAATCCCTCTAGAGGGGGTTTTGGGACATTACAAGAATGGCTGAAGGAGGGAAAACTCAAGCTAAATTGGACAGAAATTTCTTTCTCTTGGGAAAGTTACAAGGCCAAATTGATGTTTTGGCTACTAACGTTGCAACCCTGGACTTAACAGTAAACAAGTGCATTGAATTTGATAAGGATTTGATCCGGGAAGTTCATGCAGCTGGACAAGAGGAGAAAGTCGAGAACTTTGAGAGTGTGGAGAAAGAGACACATGTTGTTTTTGAGGAAAGGGAAGGAGGAGATGTGGTGTTGCAGATGACAAAGGAGAGCCAGAGTCCTGACATGATGGCTACAAAGGAAAACAAGAATTGGATGATGAAAATTTGGTCCAAACTGGAGACTGAAGAATGGAGAGATCTTTATATGTGGAGATCTGAAGACCTAAAGATTACAAATTTGATTAAGGTGAAAGTTGGAGCTTTGGGGACATTTGCACTTGAAAGGAGCAAGAAACAAGATTTGGGCTCCACTTTTAAGTATGGTGGTCTGGCTGGAGGACACATTGTCCCTATCGGGTTAGAGCATCTCCGAGATCTGGTGTTTAATATTAAGGACTATCAAAAAAACCGGCAGAGAGGAACTGAGAGACAATTAAGGGCCTCGGACGTGAGATCTCCAGGCTGATAACAGATTAAGACTGATGGACATTTGAAAAATCAAAATTAGAAACAGAACTGATAGAACCCAATACTAAGAACTTGTCAAGAATGTATAACTTGCTGTTGAAATGGAATACACAAGATGAAACAGTGAAATCAGCTATGATAAAGTGGGCACAAGATATTGGTCATAACATTATGTTTGCTGACTGGGAACAGTTGTGGACCACCGGTATGAAATTTACAGCATGTAATGCCTTAAAGGAAAATATTATGAAAGTGATTTATAGGTGGTACATGACCCCAGTCAAGCTTGCAAAAATTTACCACTTGCCTGATAATAAATGCTGGAAATGTAAAGAAACTGAAGGTACTTTTTTCACCTTTGGTGGACGTGCCCAAAGATTAAGGCGTTCTGGGAAATGATATTGTCAGGGTTACTTCCAGATCCTAGCTCACAGAGGATCACGCTAGCCAGCGGTTGTTGATTAAAAGTCTTTATTGAGTTACAGTCTCCATTCTTGAGCTGCTGCGTGCAACCCTACGCCTTATGCTTAGGTCGGCGAAGCTCCTTCTGAGTCTCCGCCCCTTGCGCACCAACTTAATATCCTAGCCCTGCTCCACCTTTTCCGCCTGACAGTTCTCCTCTGGGTCCCTCTGCCCCCCTGGGTCTCTCCCTTCCGGGATTCTTCTGACGCTGACCCCCCTGACTCCCCTGTCTCCTTGCGCCGGGCTTTAGGACCTGGCTCTCTTTCCGGGCTGCCTACTGCGCCACCTTCCTGTGCATTTGAACTTGGCGCGCGCGCCCAACCTTCCACTTTCCGTCTAACCGTCACTTCGCTCCCCGATGAAGGTGTGGCCACTCCTGACTCGTGCCCTCCCTCCTGTTGTGAGCTGCCAGCGCTAGTTCCCAGGCGCTCTTCCTCTTCCCTACTCTCTGGCGGTGACGTAGGTCCCGATCTCCAACTGCTCCCCTCTGAGTCCCCTCTGGCTCTTTCTTCCTGGGGTGTCCCCCTAGTCTCCCCCCTTGCCCTTGCCACTGGTGCTCCTCTTTGTGAATCTTCTGATTCACTGGACAGACTCGGAGATCTCGGGTCGTCGTCGTCACTCATCCTTTCTTCTGCCTCCTCCCCCTCGCTCTCTGTTTCCTCCCTTGCCCTCGCCTCTGCTCCTGAACCCCTGACATCCATCCCCCCCTCAAAGCCCCCCCTTCCCCCCTCCCCTCCCTCCGGTGCGGGAACTGGGTGCTGCAGTGTCAAAGGGACGAATGTCGGGTACAGTTCGCTTCCCGTGGCCGGCCTCCATCCGCAGACTCCCGGTTCTTCCTCCCTGCTCTCGTCAACGACGGTCACCTCTGCTTCCATCTCCGTGCCGCCGTGCTCGAGACCCTGGTTGTCCCCGAAAAAGTCCATGTCGGTCTCTCCCTCGCTTCCTTCTGTAGGCGTAGCTCGTCCTGGACCCTCCAGCCACTTCCTGCGCCACTGCTCCTCTGGTCGATCATCCCACCAATACGAGGGTTCTGAGGCAGATCCCGAGGGTGACCCCTCCGGGGAACGGGCGTCTCGTGTCGGTTCCTCATCCGAGTCGAACCCCCGGAACGTGCTGGCTGAAAGCGTGGGCGTGAAAAGCCAGTCGTCGAAAAAGTCCGCCGGCATTGGCCTATGGGGAAAGAGGGCATGAAACTCTTCCTTGAGCAGAGGTTCATCTAGAGCGTAGCCCGGCACCCAGCTGTTGGCATTGGCCGGGGTGCCCTCCTTAGCGAGAAGGTATTCTACCCCCTCTTCCCCCCATCTGGAGTCCAAAATCTCCGTGACTTCGTTGAGGCGCACCTCCTGTGCCACTCCCCGTTGCCTGGTTCCCTCTCGGAGCGGACTCGGCGCCGTGCCGGGTTCCTGAAACCTGTGCGGTGCCTTGTAGGGAGTGAGCACCGATCTGTGGAACACCGGATGCATTCTGGAACCCTCCGGAAGCGCCAGCCTGAAAGCCACCGGGTTGACCTGCTCTTCGACTTGGTAGGGCCCCAGTTGCTTATGCCCTAGTTTCTTCTTGGCCAACGACCTGGCCGGCACTGCGTGGGCTGCTAACCAGACCCAGTCTCCCACCTGGATCTCTTCGCCAACCCTCCTGTGTTTGTCTGCCTGCACCTTGTATGCGTGTTTGGCCAGCTCCAGGTGCCGCCGCAGCTGATCGTGAACCTCTTGCAACTCCGACGCGAACGCATCTGCTGTCTGCGGCTCCCCCTCCACCAGTCTTTCCAGTCCCGGGAAGGTTCTGGGGTGCCTCCCGTTGTTGGCGAAGAACGGCGTGACCCCCGTGGACACGTGCTTCGTGTTGTTGTAGGCGAACTCGGCGAGCGGCAGGTAATCCACCCACGTCGCAGGCTGTTGATTCGCATAGCATCTCAGGTACTGCTGCATGATGGCATTGACCCGCTCCGCTTGCCCGTTGGTCTGCGGGTGTCTCGCCGACGCCAGGTTGATCTTGACGTTTAGGAAGCCCATCAGCTTCTGCCAGAAGTTCGAGATGAACTGCCGCCCGCGGTCGGACAGAATAGACCGTGGCAGACCGTGAACCTTGAACACGTGGTCTATGAACAGTTTGGCGGTTTGTTCCGCCGTGGCCACCTTCGCACACGGGATGAAATGCGCCATCTTGGAGAACAAGTCCACCACCACCAGCACGGCCGTCTTGCCCCTCGAGCTGGGCAGATCCGTGACGAAGTCCAGGGCGACTCTCTCCCATGGCTCGACCGGAGTTTGCAGCGGTTCCAACAGTCCGGCCGGCGGTCTGTGCACTGGTTTGGCCCTCTGGCAGGTGTCGCACCTCGCCACGTAGTCCGCGACCTCCCCTCTCATTCCGGGCCACCAGAAATCCCTGGCGACTAAGTCCACCGTCTTCTCCTTGCCAAAGTGCCCGGCAGTGGGCGCGTCGTGCAGCTGATGCAGTACCTTGGCGCGAAGTTCGTCTCCCGGCACGTAGATGGCCCCTTTGCGGATGAGCAATCCATCTCTCAGGTGGAACCCGTCGGTCGCTGCCGTGCCCCTTCGCATCTCAGCCATCTTTGCTTGCGCGAAAGAGTCATTCTGCAACGCTTGTCGCACCGCCTCCAGGTCCACTGTCGCCGCAGCGCACGCCCACACTGTTGGCGCGAAGATGTGCATGGCGGCCGCTGGCGTGGCGTCCTCCAGATACTGTGGCTTACGGGATAGCGCGTCCGCCATGATGTTGGTGTCCCCCGGGACATACTCTATTCGGAAGTCGAAATTCGCAAAGAACTCAGCCCAACGTATCTGCCTCTGGTTCAGGAACTGTGCCGTGCGCCAGTGCTCCAGATTCTTGTGGTCCGTGCAGACCTGCACCGTGTGCTTGGCTCCAATCAGGAAGTGCCTCCATGCTTTGAACGCTGCATGAATAGCCAGCAACTCCCTGTCCCAGATGGTGTAATTCTGTTCGGACTTGCTGAGCTTCCTGGAGTAAAACGCTCCGGGCCTCCAAACCCCCTGCGGGTCCTTCTGCAGCAGGACTGCTCCGACGGCCCTGTCCGAGGCGTCTGTTTCAACTCTCATCGGCCTGCTAGGATCGACATGAAGCAGCTGTTCCTCCGAGGCGAAAAGACGCTTGAGTGCCTGAAAGGACTGCTCCGCCTGCGCTGTCCAGATGAACTTCTTTCTCTTGGAACTGAGCGTGTCTGTAATGGCTGCAGTCTGCATAGCGAAGCCTTTGATGAACTTGCGATAGAAGTTCGCGAAGCCGACAAATCGTTGGACCTCCTTCCGGTTGCGTGGGCTTTTCCAATCCAACACCGCTCGAACCTTGGCGCTGTCCATGGCGAGCCCCTTGTCAGACAACCTGTATCCCAGGAAATCCACCTCCGTCACGTCGAATTGGCACTTCTCCAGCTTGGCGTAAAGCCTATGTTGCTGGAGCCTGCTCAGCACTTCCCTGACGTGTCTGTCATGCTCCTGCTGCGATTCCGAAAAGATCAGGATGTCATCCAAGAAACAGACGCACGTCTTGTAGAGGAGCCCCGCCAACACGTGATGCATGAAAGCTTGAAAAACGTGGGAGCCATTTTGCAATCCAAAAGGCATAACTCTATATTCGTAGGTGCCCAGGGGTGTGAACATGGCTGTCTTCCACTCATCTCCTTCCCGCATGCGAATCAGGTTGTACGCCCCTCGCAGGTCCAACTTGGTGAACACGCTGCCCTTCCGTACCTTTGCGAGGAGGTCGTCGATTCGGGGCATGGGGAAGTCCGACGGCTTGGTGACACTGTTCAAAATGCGGTAGTCCACCACGAGCCTTTTCTGGGGCGTGTCTCGCTTCTTCACAAAGAATACAGGACTGCCCCCCGCTGCCTGGGACTCTCGGATGAAACCGCGTTTCAAATTATGATCAATGAACTCCTTGAGTTCCTGCAGTTCGTCTTCAGACATGGAATACAGCTTCCCTTTGGGCAGCGCCGCCCCCGGCAGCAGGTCAATCTTGCAGTCATATGGTCTGTGGGGGGGTAGCTTGTCTGCCTCCTTCTCGCAGAAAACCTCCAAAAATTCTGCGTACTTGTGGGGAATCGCTTGCAGCGTGCCGAGCAGCAGCTGTGACTCCTCTTGCTCCCCTTCTTGCTGGGGCATGATGCAGTGTTCAGCACAAAAGGAAGAACCGAAGGTCAGCTGCCTCTGGTACCAAGCCAGCGTCGGGCTGTGCCTGTCCAGCCAACTCATGCCCAATACGATAGGCGTGTCTGAGAGTTGAGTGACGTTGAAGCTGATAATCTCCTTGTGATTTCCAAGCCGCAGCACCATAGGTGGCGTCTGCTTCACCACTTGCCCCCCTAACAGCTCCCTGCCATCCACCGTGACAACCTGCAGTGGCAGCGCGGCAGGCAGCAACTGTATAGCGTGCCGGTCGACAAAGTCCTGCCCTATGAAGTCTGCATTGCTTCCCGAGTCGACGGTGATTGGCACGTCCATGGTGATTCCATTGGGTAGCTGGAGCGATGCGGTGAGCCTCACTACTGGCTTGGGCGGGAGGGGGTCCATGGGCGGTAAAATCTCTGGGGACTGCTTCACTGACACGTCTGGCTGGGCCCCAGTGCCTCCTCTTCCAGCCAGACATCGTCGTTTCCCTGCTGTGGTTCTCCTTGCTGCGTTGCTGCAGTCACCATTGCTGAGGCTGCAGTGTGCTTGTGGAGCCTCCGGGGACACTCTTTCGCCAAATGGCCTGGATCCTCGCAGATGTAACACTTCCTGTTCCCTCTAGGAGGCTTCGCTTTCACTGCTGCCGGTGCTAGGGCTCTGGCTGCTGACTGAGCCCTTGCACTCCCAACCTCCATCGGTTCCACCCCTCCCCCTGTTGGGGGCGTGGATTGCGCACGCGCTGCTTCTCTGGGAAGGAAGGAGGAGCCCCTGGCTGGTTCGCGCCCGCTGCGCCCTTCGTCCCTGCTCCACGGACGTTCTTCCAGCCGCACTCCCACCGCCAGCGCCCTCTGAACGATCTCCTGCGTGGTCCGGGGTCTCTCCCCCCTCGCAATCTCATCTTTCACCGAGCTGTTCAAGCCCTCCCAAAAAAGGTCTCTGACGGGAGCCGAATCTCTGTCCCATTCCAGGGCACTGACCAAAGCGAAAAAGCGGGAATGATATTGCCGTACGCTGGCCCTCCCTTGTCTTAGTCCGTGCACCTCCCTTCGGGCAAGATCCACGTCAATGCTTGATAAAAAACAGCCATCCATCGCTTTAATAAAGGCGTCCGCATTTTGGAGCGCAGGATCCTTATCCCTCCACAAATTGCGCAGCCATGCTTTAGCGTCTCCATGCAAATGGGACATGATGAACCCCACTTTCTCTTGTTCATCTCTAAAGTCTTTGTGCAGTAGTTGTAGTGCACACATTACGTCTGCTCTAAAATTGGGGTACTGTTGCAAATTCCCATCGAAGTGCGAAACCAGACTGCCTGTGCGTCTCCCCAACCCAATCCCCTCTGATTTGGGTGTCTGTTGCCCCTGCTTCGTAAGCACGTCCAACCTGACCTGGAGATCCCTGTAGGCGGCCGCTGCGTCCTCCTCTCTCTTCCTGGACGCCACCGCCTCGGCAGTCAGTCGTGAAACCGCGTCTCTGAGTTCCGTTATTTGCTGTTCGGCCGTCATATTGTCTACCGTTCGTGAGCTTTCTTGTAGGCACCCGCTTTCCCTCCTCTCCGCGAGGTCGTGGATGTCCACAATTTGAAGAGAAGGAGCTTACTGTCAGGGTTACTTCCAGATCCTAGCTCACAGAGGATCACGCTAGCCAGCGGTTGTTGATTAAAAGTCTTTATTGAGTTACAGTCTCCATTCTTGAGCTGCTGCGTGCAACCCTACGCCTTATGCTTAGGTCGGCGAAGCTCCTTCTGAGTCTCCGCCCCTTGCGCACCAACTTAATATCCTAGCCCTGCTCCACCTTTTCCGCCTGACAGTTCTCCTCTGGGTCCCTCTGCCCCCCTGGGTCTCTCCCTTCCGGGATTCTTCTGACGCTGACCCCCCTGACTCCCCTGTCTCCTTGCGCCGGGCTTTAGGACCTGGCTCTCTTTCCGGGCTGCCTACTGCGCCACCTTCCTGTGCATTTGAACTTGGCGCGCGCGCCCAACCTTCCACTTTCCGTCTAACCGTCACTTCGCTCCCCGATGAAGGTGTGGCCACTCCTGACTCGTGCCCTCCCTCCTGTTGTGAGCTGCCAGCGCTAGTTCCCAGGCGCTCTTCCTCTTCCCTACTCTCTGGCGGTGACGTAGGTCCCGATCTCCAACTGCTCCCCTCTGAGTCCCCTCTGGCTCTTTCTTCCTGGGGTGTCCCCCTAGTCTCCCCCCTTGCCCTTGCCACTGGTGCTCCTCTTTGTGAATCTTCTGATTCACTGGACAGACTCGGAGATCTCGGGTCGTCGTCGTCACTCATCCTTTCTTCTGCCTCCTCCCCCTCGCTCTCTGTTTCCTCCCTTGCCCTCGCCTCTGCTCCTGAACCCCTGACAGATATATAATGAAATGAAAAAGGTACTCAAATGTACTTTCCCTAAGAAACCAGAGGCCTTCCTCTTGGGCATTGTCGGCCAATTGGTGCCAAAGAAGGATAGAACATTCTTTATGTATGCTACAACAGCAGCAAGAATACTCATCGCAAAGTATTGGAAGACACAAGATCTACCCACTCTGGAAGAATGGCAGATGAAGGTGATTGACTACATGGGACTGGCTGAAATGACTGGCAGAATCCGAGATCAGGGGAAAGAGACGGCGGAAGAAGATTGGAAGAAATTTAAGATCTATTTTAAGAGACATTATAAAATTAATGAGTGTTAAACTGTTGCGGCTATAGAAGTAAGCGGATTACAGCTGTAAAGATTAGGTTAAAGAAAAAGAAAGGATTATAATTAGATTAAAATTAAGGGTGAGGATTTGCAGAACTAAATATTTGAAATTGGAATGCAGAAAGGGGAGGTATGAGGAGGTCGGTGAAGTAAGTTTTAAGAGAATAAGGATTTGAAATTATATTTGTTTGTCTTTGTGTGTGTTTGTTTGTATTGTATGTGATTTTATAATTTGTGAAAACTTAATAAATATCTTTTTTTTAAAAAAAAGACTGATGGACATTTGTTGGGGATTGAAACCGGGAAAGGGGATGGGGTGGGGTTTGGGGATCCAAAGGGTGTATAATTATAATTTGTCCTTTTCCTTTTATTCTGTTTCGTTATCAGTATGAAAAGTGGGGAATTCGTGGAAGGGAATTTGGGTCGACTTTAGAAAAAAGGATTTAAGAATGAGTGCTGAGGTACAAATTTTGAGGTTTATAAGGTAAAATTGGTTTTTTAAAAATGAATTAAGTATAAAAAGGTTAAAAATTGGGGATAAGAACTTGTTGAATTTACAATTTGAATTGGAATATAAGAAGGGGAGGTGCGGGGAAGTCAGGGAAATATGTTATAGAAAATAAGGATTGCAAACTGTATATGTTTTTAATTTTTCTTTTTCTTTTTGGTTTTTTAAAAATGGAAAATTCTCAATAAATTTTTATTTAAAAAAAAAAGGATCCTGAGTGGGGGACAAGCACTGGTGCGCTTGGCTCAGAGGCCGCTTCCTAAGACCAAGAAAGCGGCATACCAGCAGCGGGGCGGCAGCTTGTTTACTTCAGCATCGTAGTAAAAAAGGGGAGGAGGTTCCCCCGCCTGCTGAGGAGAGGAACTAGGCTTTCCGTTGGGCATCTCGTTCTCAAGTACCGCCTGCTATCCCTGGTTCCGCATTTTCACTGGCCGAACCGCACGTCATTCAAAAAAAAACAACAAGCCACGAGGGGGGCGGAACGGCCTGATGAGCAGGGATGAAGGGCAGGAGCCGACCAGAGTTTTTTTGCGTCAATGGATCGAAGGCGTGGTTGCTGTTTCCGGCACGTCATTGGCCCTTGCTAAACCCCACCCTCTGGTCTTGTCCAGATTCCAAATGAGGCGTGGTCATGAGCTGGTCACGCCCCCTTATTAAAATAGCCAGTAGCCTCCGGGAATAAGCCTTTGTACCCTTCTTGCTCGCTTCCCTTTTAGATTGCAAGGTACGGGTGTCGTTGCACGTATTTGCATGTATTTTGAATAATTAATTGGCATATTTAAATAAGGGCGTGTCACGTGCGACATGTCCTTGCCCTCCCAGAGCAGCGCAATAGCGGCCCCTGTGGCCTCACCAGTGGGGGAGAGATCGGAAGTACTGCAAAAATTTAGGTTCACAGCCGGAAGTTCTGCCGTGTTTGACGGTGCGCAGGGTGCTATTTGTTCTCTGCCGAGGCTTGGCCACCCACGTGGTCACCCTCCCTTCCTGGACTGAAGAAAAAGGGAAGGGGATTATTGGGGTGTCTGAGCTCCCCCCATGGCGGCTGCAGAAGAGGAACATCCCTTGAGGAACGAGCTGGTCATGAGTGAGGACGAGGAGGAGAAGGAGGTGAACTTTGAAGCCCAACCGTATTTATTTCCAAAGCTGTACTCTGTGTGATCCCATGTGTGTGGGAGGGGATGGTTTAGAGCCATCCGCGCGTGGGGGAAGTGCTCTGTAAGCTTGGGGGGTACCTTTGTTCCCTTCTCGGGGTGCTGCGGTATTCCTGTTGAGACGCTTTAATGCAATTAGCTTTATGGATTTCTTTGCCCCGTGAACGATGCCCAGGACAGCATGCTGTAGGCGTAGCCGAGGGTGAAGGGGGACAATCACGCCGGTTCTGCCCCCCCAAACAAAAGTCCTGCTCCCCAACTACGTCCTGACCCACCCCCCGCAAAAATTCTAGCTACGCTCATGCAATAAGGAATAAATATATTAAAGTTCTGCGAGATTAAACAGCAGAACTGGATTGATGCCTCCTTGCAAAGGCTTGAATGGCTTTTGAAAACTCTACTCCTAATCCTGAGTTTTGATCCCTACATCTGTGTCTCCCCTTGTCCTTTTCTTTTTGCGTTTTTCCTTACAGCCACTCTTCAAAGCTATAAGCAGTGCTTTTTTCTATTAAAAGATGTGCTGGAACTCACCATGAACTCCTCCCTTGTAATGGCAATGGCAGCCACCGGAGAGGTGCAGGAACTTAGTTCCGGCAAGTTCCAACTGGGGAAAAAAGCCCTGGCTATTTAAGGCAGTAAGTCCAGTGAGCAGGTCAGTCTGATTAGCTGGCAGCTGCATCTCATCACAGGTTAGCACTGCCATGCTAGAGGCTAGGTATGCTCAGTGGTACACTTTGAAGTTATTATTCATCTTGTTGCAAGGATGAGTCTGGGTTCAGCCCTCTGTGAGATGGTCCTTGGCCCTTATTCATTGGTAACCTTTTGTTCCCCAGGCAGACAATGAAGACGCAACAAAGAAGCACCATCAACTTGTGGATTCACTCACTGCCTTGGCTGGAGCGAAGCGGTATGAAGGAAGGGAGATAATAATATTATAATAATTTATTATTTATACCCCGCCCATCTGGCTGACTTTCCCCAGCCACTCTGGGCGGCTCCCAATCGAGTGTTAAAAACAATACAGCATTAAGTATTACAAACTTCCCTAAACAGGGTTGCCTTCAGATGTCTTTTAAAGATAGGATAACTGCTTATTTCCTTCACATCTGAAGGGAGGGCGTTCCACAGGGTGGGCACCACTACCGAAAAGGCCCTCTGTCTGGTTCCCTGTAACCTCACTTCTCGCAATGAGGGAACCGCCAGAAGGCCCTCGGTGGTGGATCTCAGTGTCCGGGCTGAACGATGGGGGTGAAGACGCTCCTTCAGGTATACAGGACCAAGGCCATTTAGAGCTTTAAAGGTCAGCACCAACACTTTGAATTGTGCTCGGAAACGTACTGGGAGCCAATGCAGACCTCTCAGGACCGGTGTTATGTGGTCCCGGCGGCCACTTCCAGTCACCAGTCTAGCTGCCGCATTCTGGATTAATTGCAGTTTCCAGGTCACCTTCAAACGTAGCCCCACGTAGAGAGCATTGCAGTAGTCCAAGCGGGAGATAACTAGAGCATGCACCACTCTGGCAAGACAGTCTGTAGGCAGGTAGGGTCTTAGCCTGTGTACCAGGTGGAGCTGGTAGACAGCCGCCCTGGACACAGAATTAACCTGCGCCTCCATGGACAGCTGTGAGTCCAAAATGACTCCCAGGCTGCGCACCTGGTCCTTCAGGGGCACAGTTACCCCATTCAGGACCAGGGAATCCCCCACACCTGCCCGCCCCCTGTCCCCCAAAAACAGTACTTCTGTCTTGTCAGGATTCAACTTCAATCTGTTAGTCGCCATCCATCCTCTAACCGCCTCCAGGCACTCACATAGGACCTTCACCGCCTTTACTGGTTCTGGTTTAAAAGAGAGGTAGAGCTGGGTGTCATCTGCATACTGATGAATACCCAGCTCAAACCCCCTGATGATCTTTCCCAGCGGCTTCATATAGATATTAAAAAGCATGCGGGAGAGGACAGAACCCTGAGGTACCCCACAAGTGAGAGCCCAGGGGTCTGAACACTCACCCCCGCAACACCACTTTCTGGACACGGCCCAGGAGAAAGGAGCGGAACCACCGTATAACAGTGCCCCCAGCTCCCAGCCCCTCTAGACGGTCCAGAAGGATGTTATGGTCGATGGTGTCAAAGGCCGCTGAGAGATCCAGCAGAACTAGGAAACAGCTCTCATCTTTGTCCCTAGCCCGCCGGAGATCATCAACCAGCACGACCAAGGCAGTTTCAGTCCCATGGTGAGGCCTGAATCCCGATTGGAAGGGATCCAAATGGTCCGCATCCTCCAGGCGTGCTTGGAGTTGTTCAGCAACCACCCGCTCAATCACCTTTTGCCCAAGAATGGAAGATTTGAGACTGGGCGATAGTTGGCCATGTCGGCCGGGTCTAAAGATGTTTTTTTAAGAAGTGGTTTAATGACCGATGGAATTGGCTGGAGAGGGAGCGGTCTTCCCAAACACAGACTGTTTCATGGCCCTGGTGATGGAGACAAGGAATGATTAGCTTGATTTTCCATTCCTAACTAGGTCAATGTCCTTTTTTTTTTTTTTTTTTTTGCAGATGGAGGGCAGTTGAACGCACTGAGGCGAGCAGACAGATATCGGAATTTGATCTTTGTGGTGGAGGTGAGAGCTTTCCCCTCAAGCTCTCGCAGCATAGCAATCGCTGGCACAGATGAATCCTCTGTTACCGATGGGTCATGGCTAAGAGGGAGCATGTGACCAGATCCATGTACCATTTCTCAATCTCTAGCAGAGAGGCATGGCTATACAAGTTTGGCCTTCTAGATGTTACTGGACAACAACTCCCATGATCCCTAGAAGAAGAGTTTGGATTTGATATCCCGCTTTATCACTACCCGAAGGAGTCTCAAAGCGGCTAACATTCTCCTTTCCCTTCCTCCCCCACAACAAACACTCTGTGAGGTGAGTGGGGCTGAGAGACTTCAGAGAAGTGTGACTGGCCCAAGGTCACCCAGCAGCTGCATGTGGAGGAGCGGAGACACGAACCTGGTTTCCCAGATTACGAGACTACCGCTCTTAACCACTACACCACACTAGCTATTGACCATGCTCGCGGGGCTGATGGGAGTTGTAGTTCAGCAACATCTGGAGATGCTAGAGGTTCTCCACACTTGCTATAGAACATGGGTAGGCAAACTAAGGCCCGGAGGCTGGATCTGGCCCAATCACCTTCTAAATCCAGGAATCAGCATGTTTTTACATGAGTAGAATGTGTCCTTTTATTTAAAATGCATCTCTGGGTTATTTGTGGGGCATGCCTGGTGTTTTTACATGAGTAGAATGTGTCCTTTTATTTAAAATGCATCTCTGGGTTATATGTGGGGCATAGGAATTCATTCATTCCCGCCCCCCCAAAAAATATAGTCTGGTCCCCCACAAGGTCTGAGGGACAGTGGACCGGCCCCCTGCTGAAAAAGTTTGCTGACCCCTGCTATAGAACATATGCTTTGCATGCAGAAGAAAGTCCCTGGTTTGGTACCTCCAGGTTAAATGGTCACAAATCAGGTGATGGGGTAGGTCTCTGTCTGAGACTCTGAAGAGCTGCTGCTAATCAGAGTGATGATACTGGACAAGACGATGTTGATACCAAAACAAGGACAAGACCTGACGCTAATTAAAAACTATAGGCCCATATCACTGCTGAACAGTGATTACAAAATATTCGCTGACATTCTAGCCAACAGATTGAAAAAAATATTAAATGAAAGTATACACAAAGATCAAGCTGGCTTTCTACCAGGTAGATACATACACAGCAGCATGAGGAATGTAATAGATTTACTAGAATACCTATAAGAAAGATAAGACAAAAAGGCTGCTTTAATATCAATAGATGCGGAAAAGACATTTGACCAGGTGTCGTGGGACTTCATGAAAAGGGTCATAAAGGAGATGAAACTGGGGGAAGATTATATTAAAGCTATAGAGGCAATATATAGGAAACAAGCAGCCAAACTTATTCTTAATAATGAAATGACAGAAGAATTTTGTATAGAGAGGGGGACAAGACAAGGTTGCCCCTTGTCACCACTACTATTTATTATGGTACTGGAATTATTGATGAATGTCATAAGAAATGATAATAAAATAAAAGGTATCTCATTAGGGAAAAAGGAATATAAGATAAAAGCATTTGCAGATGACCTGATTCTGACTGTTGAAAACCCCAAAGAAAGTATAATACAGATACAGTGGTGCCTCGCAAGACGAAATTAATCCGTTCCGCAAGTCTCTTCGTCTTGCGTTTTTTTCGTCTTGCGAAGCACGGCTATTAGCGGCTTAGCGGCTATTAACGGCTTAGCGGCTTTAAGAAAAAGGAAACAAGCTTGCAAGAACTCGCAAGACGTTTCGTCTTGCGAAGCAAGCCCATAGGGAAATTCGTCTTGCGGAACGACTCAAAAAACGGAAAACTCTTTCGTCTTGCGCGTTTTTCATCTTGCGAGGCATTCGTCTTGCGAGGTACCACTGTAATTGAAAGAATATTAGAATTTTGGAAAGTAGCCGGCTTTAAGTTAAACAAGAATAAAACTAACATGATAGTAAAAAATATGACCAAGCAAGAAAAGGAAGAACTACAGGAGATATTAGGATTAACAATAGTAAATAAGACCAAGTATTTAGGAATCTGGCTGACCAATAATAATAGTAATCTATTCAAAGATAATTACATAAAAACCTGGAAAGGAATCAAAAGAGATTTAGAAATCTGGAATAAGTTAAGATTATCGCTTGTTGACAGAATATCGGTGGTTAAAATGAATGTATTGCCGAAAATGATGTATCTATTCCAAATGATACCGATAATTGGAGGAATGGGAAGTCTTATGGCAAAAAGAGATATCCAAATTCATATGGCAGTATAAAAAACTAAGAATTAAACACAAGCTTCTAATAGATAAAAAACATAGAAGTGGACTGGCGCTACCTGACCTAAATTTATATTATGACGCTGTCTGTTTAAATTGGCTAAAAGAGTGGATTATATTAAAAAATAGTGATTTGTTAGATCTAGAAGGATATAACAATCGTTATGGTTGGCATGCGTATCTAGTACAGGATAAAGGAAGTCTTTTATTTGGTTGTTTGTATTGTTTTATGTTATGTTTATTGTATTTCTGGGGTGGGGTGGGGGGTTTATGTTATGTTGTAAATAAAATTTCCAATAAAAAGTTTTTTAGAAAAAGACAATGCGCCCAGATCTGGCCTATCATCCAGTGTTACCATGTGTTGTGCATTGCAGGTGCTAGAGAAAAAGTTCTCCTCTCAGAACTGTTGCAATCAGCTTCCAGCTCACCAGCTCTGGGTTCCATTCAAAAGCAGCTGAAGAAAGCCCAGCACAAAAAAACCATCCAGCTCCCACTGAGCAAGGAGGAGAATGAGCGGGTGATTTCAGTGGGCTGTTTTGGGGGCAGCTGTGCTTGGGGTGGTGGCAGGGAGGAAGATGTTGGCATTGGAGGTAGAAATGTGAAGGAAAGGACACTGGAGGGAGAAACCAAAAGGAGAGGAACAGAGGAAAAGTGTGTGTGTGTTGGCACAAGTAGGATAGACTGGCAAATGTACCTTTTCCTGTGGTACAGGTGATTCTCAACTTAAATGGTTACGTTCCGCGGTCACAGCATAAAGCCAAAATCACATATAGTCACAGCACGTTGGGTACAGTGATGAGTGGGATTGCCATTTTCCCCCAGATGCACCCTGCCTCTTTCAATTTTTTACAAAATTTGTTCGCCAAGCACGTGAAGCTGAGTGCACGCAGGTTCAATGTGTGTATGTTGCAAGTTACCTGTACATCTCTTAATTTTTGTTGTCAAATTCATTTTCTCAAGGTTTGCTCCTAGGCTTATCCTTTTTAAAAAATAAATAAAGGGTCCTATAAATTAATGAGGAATAGGTCCATCAGGGGTTATCGGCTGTAACAGAACAATTCAGAGGCAGTATGCTAGACGGAGCATAAACAGGAAAAAGCCATCACCATTGTCCTATGCTGTTGAACGTGGAATGAAGGACTAAATGTTTTTGTCTTGTGTGATAAAGCAAGGTATTTTTTTCTGCCTTGTGAAGAGGAGGGGTTCGTGGACATGAATTTAACTTGGGTGTTCTGTGTTAATGGTTTCAAATCAAATAGATGGAGCAGAATTGATACCTGGCTACATTGAGATTCCAGCAATGGGATTGCATCATATCCTGGGTGAAGTAATGCCTTCCTAAAGATTTTATACTGAGGCTTATGGGCATCTTTATAGTGGGTGCTCTAAAATATGCCTCTGGGAAAGCTCGCTGTAGCTGGTCCACCATATATATATTTATACATATCCATACATGCATATATATGTATTTCTCTCTCTCTCTCTCTCTCTCTCTCTCTCTCTCTCTCTCTCTCTCTGTGTGTGTGTGTGTGTGTATGTTTCAGACTAGTCAGAGCCAACAGAGGGTCACACTTTTATAGTATGTTCTGCCAAAAGTGGGTTCTGGCTTGACAACTCCCACGTCTCCTTAAAGAAATACCTGTGTGTCACTGGGATCTTCCTGCTGAAGGTTGTGCTTGTCTTATCTGTCTTCCTGCAGGTGGTGAGGGAAGCTGCCTACACTCAGACATCTCAAGCCCTGGCTAAGTGGCATCCAGTGGTGCAGCAAAACAGACGTGCTGAGCAGCTAGTCTTCCCATTGCAACAAGAGAGTGTGAATGTCACGGCCATTGAAGAAGTGATAAATGGATGGCAGGTGGGTGTTGGTTGACCTCAGCAAGAAGTGAGAATTAGGCTTGAGCTGGACCCAGCTGTTGCACAGTGCTCTTGCCTCATGTTCAAGCCAAGCTATGCCCCTAGGAGTGTAGGAAGCTGCTCTTCTACTGTGTCCCATCTAACTTAATATTTTCTGCATTGACTGCCAGCAGCTCTCCAGGGTTTCAGGCACAGTTCTCTCCCAGCCCTACCTGGAGGTGTGTGGGTGTGCCAATCATCTACTGTGGCTTTTGTAGCTTGTGGTCTGGTAGACGGAATTCTGACTTAGCTATTCAACTTCTTAGCTCTGATCTCCTATTTGAGCAGAACTTACCAAGTGGCTGCATATAAGTGACCCTCTCTATCTCAGTTCCTCATCTGAAAAAAAAGAGAAAAAGAGAGACACTTACCTGTTTTATTGTGCAGATTAATACCATATAAGTTGTTAGGCAATCCAACGTTACTATGCAGTTACAGACCCATTCAAAAACAAAGGAAACCCCAAAACCATATAACTTCTAGCATAAAATTTAATATGGTTCATACGTGTATATGAAACAGGGAAAAGAAAAACAGCCCAAACAACACTTAACTGTCAGAATATTTTCATGAAGGTTTTGTTGTGGGAAATGAATATCTATGAACTGTTTCTGTTACTGTTTTATTCATATTAGCCAATAAGCAAGCTAAATAACACTCAAAAGACCTTCCTGGATATTTTAGTTAGACAGGAATAAATCTGCTTTGCTCATCTCTTTAAAAAATACAAAAATAATACCTATTATGATTTCTATCGCTCCATCCCTGTGAAGGGATGATGAGCTGCTTGTGCGTAAAATCGTAGTCCCTCAGAGTCTGTTCAAGTCCACAAACCTCTGTCTGTGACGGAGCCCCTCAGACATGGCTCCTCTAGTCACTTGCAGATTCCGACAGTGGCTGCTTTCGGAATCGCTTCCAACATAAAAGCTCCTTAACGGAAACACGTCTTCTGGACTCACGGCGTGACAGTTTCCGGCGAGGAGTGGGTCTCCCTATGGGAGGTCCAGAAACCTCCCCACTGTTCTTGCTGGACGTGTCCCTGAGCCCTCCCTCTTGCTCGCTTTCCCTCAGAGACCCACCTCTCCCCCTGCTGGTTCCTGCTTCCGCTGCTGGGTCTCTCCCAACCTCCGTGAGCCCTTCCACCACCTGTCCCTCCGATGGCAGTTCCCTGACATCCACCTCCCCTCCAGGGCCCCCGTCACCCCCTCCCGTTCCCTCTCCTCTGGGCGGTGAGGAGGTAAAACCCCGAAAAGAATCCTCTTCATCTTCAGACGTCTCGAACATTTCCCTCCATCGGTTGCCGTTCCGGGTCGCTGAATCCTCCTCCTCCTCGGAATCTCTGAACCCCTCCAACTCCTCTTCCTCATCTGTGGTTGCAAAGTATTCCCTCCGGAACCTCGCTACAGGCTGAGGTTTACGTGGGAACCTCTGATGAAAAGTTTCTATTAAGACCTCGTCATTGACATCCTCTGCCATGACCCAGGTGTTTTCCGACTCCGGTTCCCCTTCCCACATTACCAAATACTCCACTTGATCTCCCTTCCACCTGGAATCGAGGATCTCCGCCACATGGCTGCTGTGTTCCCTTTCCTCCATTGCTGGTCCCCTGGTGAACCTCCCTTCTCTGTCCCCTTTATACGGTGACAGCAACGACCTGTGGAAAACTGGGTGCAGCTTCATGTGGTTCGGTAACCGGAGTCTGAAAGCCACTGGGTTGACCTGTTGCGTGACTTCAAATGGGCCCAATCTTTTGGGTCTTAACTTCTTACAACCCCCTTTGAATGGTAACCCTTGGGTTGACAGCCACACCTGGTCCCCCACCCTAATGGTTTCACCTTCCCTTCTGTTTTTGTCTGCCTGCCTCTTATACTCCTCCTTGGCCCTGTCTAAGTTGAGTTGGAGCTGACGATGGATCGCTTCCATTTCTTCTACGAACTGTTCGGCAGCCGGGACGCTCCATCTCTCCCCTTCCCCCCCCTGGGAAAGCCCTGGGATGGCACCCGTAATTAGCCAAAAAGGGGCTCATCCCTGTGGACACGTTCTCCGCATTGTTGTAGGCAAATTCCGCCAACGCCAGCTTCTCCACCCAATCATTCTCTCTGTCATTGACATAACACCTCAGATATTGCTGGAGGATGCCATTGGCTCTTTCCGCCTGCCCGTTGGTTTCAGGATGCCGAGCAGTCGGAAAATTGACCTCTACATGCAGTAAGCTCATGAGCTTCCTCCAGAACCTGGAAGTAAATTGTTTCCCTCGGTCTGAAACCACCCTCAAGGGGGCGCCATGCAACCTAAAAACGTTTTCTACAAACAATTTCGCTGTTTCTTCTGCCGTGACAGCATGTGAGCAGGCTATAAAGTGGCCCATTTTGGTTAACAGGTCTACCACAACCATGATGGCTGTTTTCCCTCTGGACTTTGGCAGATCAGTCATAAAATCTATTGACACTGCTTCCCATGGTCTTTCAGGTGTGGGTAGCGGTTCTAATAACCCCGCCGGCGCCCGCCTCTCCCCTTTGGCTCGCTGGCATTGGTCACAACCTCTCACATACTCCCGTACATCTTCCCTGACCTTGGGCCACCAAAATTCCCTGGTAACCAACCACATGGTTTTGTGTTGCCCAAAATGCCCCGCTGTGGGGCTATCGTGCAGCTGCTTGAGTACCTCCCCCCTCAACTCTCCTTCAGGTATATACAGCGCTCCCTTGTAATACAACGCCCCGTTTCTCTCCTCAAAACCTCCGGGTTTGTCTCCCTCCCTCCTGAGACCCCTGAGTTTGTCCTGGGCGTATTCATCATTCTCCGTTCCCTCTACCAGTTCTCTTTGCCCCACCAATGCCGCCCCACACACCCAGCGGTCCTCTGGAATGACATGTCTCTCTTCGGGTGCTCCCTCCCCCTCCAAATATTCGGGTTTGCGTGAGAGAGCGTCCGCCCTAATGTTCTCTGGGCCTGGCACGTAACAAATCTCAAAGTTAAATTTGGAGAACTCCTGGGCCCATCTCACTTGCCGTTGGTTGAGCACTCGTGCCGTTCTCCAATACTCTAGGTTCTTGTGGTACGTGCACACTTGCACCTTATGTTGTGCGCCAATTAGCAGGTGCCTCCATCTCCGGAACGCCTCATGAATGGCAAGTAGTTCTCGGTCATACACCGTGTAGTTCCTCTCGGATTTGTTCAGCTTTCGCAAAAAAAGGCACACGGTCTCCACTCTGACTCCTCCTTCCCTGGCTGCAGAAGCACCGCCCCGATCGCTCTGTCTGATGCGTCAGTTTCAACTCTCATCGGTTTTTGTAAATCCACATGCAGGAGTTGTTTTTCCGAGGCGAAGGCCCTTTTTAGTTCCTCAAATGCTCGCTCCGCCTCCTCAGTCCAAACGAATTTCTTCTTACTGCTGAGACAGTCCGTAATGGGCGCCGTCAGGTGGGCAAAGTTTCGGATGAACTTACGATAGAAGTTCCCAAACCCTAGGAACCTCTGCACATCCTTCTTTGTTTTGGGTGTTTTCCATTCCAGCACCGCCTGGACCTTGCCAATCCCTTGTCTGACAGGCAATACCCCAGGAATTCCACCTCCTTGGTATGAAACTGACACTTCTCCAATTTCACCCACAGCTGGTTGGCTTGCAGCCTGCTCAACACTTCTCTGACGTCTCTCACATGCTGCTCCTCATTCTCAGAATACACCAACACGTCATCTAAGAAGGCCACACAATTCTTGTAAAGCAAAGGCCCCAGTACGTGGTTCATAAACGATTGAAAGCACGCGGAGCCTGCTTGTAGGCCGAAGGGCATAACTAAATATTCAAATGCCCCCAAAGGGGTGAACATGGTGGTTTTCCATTCATCCCCCTTCCTTATTCGTATCAGGTTGTACGCCCCCCTTAGGTCCAGCTTTGTGAAAATCTTTCCCTTCCGCACCCTTGTCAAAATGTCGTCAATCCTGGGCATAGGGAAGGCCACTGGTTCTGACACTGCATTCAAGGCCCTGAAGTCACACACAAGTCTCAACTTGTCCGTGTTTTTTTTATCCACAAAAAACACTGGGCTGCCTCCCACCGCTCTGGACTCTCGGATGAAACCCCTCTTCAGATTTTTGTCAATGAACTCCCTTAGTTCTAACATCTCCCTGTCTGACATGGCATACAACTTGCCTACTGGGAGCTGTGCCCCAGGGAGTAAATTGATTTGACAGTCAAAGGGTCTATGCGGGGGTAGTTGGTCAGCCTCCCTTTCGCTGAAGATGTCGCGGAGATCTGCGTATTGTCGTGGTACCTTCACGTTCTCCTTTACTTCAGTCCCTGCTAGGGTGGCTTGGGCCCCTGCCAAACCCTTTCCCTCTTTGCAGTGTTCTAAGCAATGTGCTGAACCAAAGGAAACCACTCTCTGATGCCAGCCCACCAGCGGATCATGTAACGCTAGCCAGCTCATCCCCAAAATAATGGGAGCTCCTCCCAAGGTGGCCACATTAAACGCTATCAGTTCGGTGTGCCTTGCCACCTTCATTATCATTGGGACGGTCTGCAAGCTGACTTCTCCTCCCAACAGCTCCCTGCCATCGATCGTGGTCACCTGCAGGGGGTTGCTTAAAGGGATCGTCTGTATCTGGTGTTCAGCTGCAAACTCTTTGCTCATGAAATTGCAGGAGCTGCCTGAGTCCAACAGCGCCTTTATCTTTAGAGGGTGTCCGTTTGGCAGCTCTAGCGACACTTCTATCACTAGGGCGGATTTCGGAGGTTCTGGCGTGGGCACTTTCACTGTTCTTTGGCCTGGCTGCTGTGCCCCGACGGTGGCAGCCAGGCGTTGGCTTTTACTTGCTCCGGTATTTCTTCCTCTCTTCCCTCAACAGCTCCCACCATCCCTTGCCATTCCTTCCTCTGGGGGCAGACTCTGGCAAAGTGACCTGGCTGTTGGCAGAGACAGCATTTCCGGGCGCCTTTTCCCTCCTTCTTTCCCCCCTCACTGGGCTTTGAAACTGCGCGCGCGCACGCTGTTCCGATTTCCATCGGCTCTGCCGGCGGGAAAGTTGGCTCTGGAATGTCTGGAATGCGGAACTCCTTCCAACGTTCCCCCTTCCCTTCCCGCCTCTCCAATGCTCTCGCCTCCTGGCGCGCTCCTATGGTCAGCTGGTCCATAGAATCCGCCCTGGGGCCCCGGGAAAGTTCGTCTTTCACAGCCGAAGCAAGCCCTTCTTCAAATAGCATTTGAATGGGTTCCGCCGATAAGTCCCACCCCAATCTGTGAACCAGCATGGTGAACTCAGTCCAGTACTCACGGACAGATCGGCTCCCCTGTTTGCAAGCCATTAACTAACTGTGCACCACTCCCTGCTCAATATCGCTGGAAAACATCAGATCCATGGCACGAAAGAACTTCATAGTGTCCTTTAGGACGTCATTATTCGCTGCCATCAGGGGTCTAACCCAGTCTCTCGCCCCCTTTTCAAGATGCCCAATCACGAAAGCCACTCGTGATTCCTCGTCAGGGAATTCATCAAACTGCAGATTGAGGGCATATTGCATCTCTGTCCGAAAGGCATGATAGTCCTTGGGCTCCCCCCCAAACTTCTGCACCAATCCTGGTACCTTTCTGGCGAGCTGGGTTGCTTTCCCCTTCTTGTCTGCATCCTGAGCCCTCCTCTCCTCAAGCCTCGCCGTCTGCAGCGCTAGCTGGACCTCCAACACCCGGTACCTTTCTTCCAGGCTTGGACTCGCTCCCGCTCCTGCTTCTCCGGTTCCGGCTGCGTTGCTCATGATGCCTTCTCCTGCACAAACTGCTTACAGTGACTGTCGGAATGCTGTGAAGGGATGATGAGCTGCTTGTGCGTAAAATCGTAGTCCCTCAGAGTCTGTTCAAGTCCACAAGCCTCTGTCTGTGACGGAGCCCCTCAGACATGGCTCCTCTAGTCACTTGCAGATTCCGACAGTGGCTGCTTTCGGAATCGCTTCCAACATAAAAGCTCCTTAACGGAAACACGTCTTCTGGACTCACGGCGTGACAGTTTCCGGCGAGGAGTGGGTCTCCCTATGGGAGGTCCAGAAACCTCCCCACTGTTCTCGCTGGACGTGTCCCTGAGCCCTCCCTCTTGCTCGCTTTCCCTCAGAGACCCACCTCTCCCCCTGCTGGTTCCTGCTTCCGCTGCTGGGTCTCTCCCAACCTCCGTGAGCCCTTCCACCACCTGTCCCTCCGATGGCAGTTCCCTGACAATCCCCATGGAGGGCAAAATTGTTCATTGTAAGAAAACCCCAATAGGCAGTTAAAGCAATTAAATTTGGACCTAGAGAAGATGAGCCAATATTTGGGAGCAGTCACATTATCCATATATTTGGAACAACCCTTGAAGCAGTCAGTGGACAAATCAAGATAAATTGGGGAGCAGGTTTTATAAGCAGCAGTCATTGAGAAATTTGCATCAATATCTTTAACCTGAAGTTTAAGAATACATTTTGCCCAGTAGTGGTACTGAGTAGGAAAAAAATCAACAAAAGTCTGATAACTGTAATTTATTGATACAGGCTTTGGAATTTTCTTCTTTTTTTTTGTTGCTAGAAATAATATATGGCAATTATGTGGTAACGCTATCTTATATGGGTTATCCAGTTCCAGCTGATCTTTATCCATACCTCTGAGTTACTTTTAAAAGACAGCTGAAGAAAAATCTAGAGAATTTAGCCACAGGTGCATTTTTCTGGAAGAAAAGTATCCTTCTGAAAGAAAGCACCAGCCTGAAGATGACGAGTGAGACCTCGTCGAAACGTCGCCCAGACACCCCGACTCTTACACGGGAAGACACCCGAAGACACCAAAACCTGCATTCCTGTACCCGTGAAAATCTACGAAAGCATATATATATAAAATACAACCCCCCCAAATACATCCTGGACCTGACCAACCACTGACCAACCACTGACCAACCACTGCCTAACCAACACGTACTTCATCCACAATGGACAAAGATACAAACAGATAGAAGGAGCACCTATGGGATCACCCCTCTCACCGGTCATCGCAAATTTGTACATGGAACACTTTGAAACCAATGCTTTAGACAAGTCAGAACACAAACCCAAACTTTGGCTCAGATATGTTGACGACACCTTTGTAATTTGGCCACACGGGAAAGAAAAACTAGATAGCTTCCTCACACATCTCAACAGCCTACACCCCAAAATACAATTCACTATGGAAATAGAAGACAACAACCAACTCCCCTTTCTTGACGTCCTAATCTACAAAAAACCTGATGGCTCCCTAGGACACACTATCTACCGGAAAAAAACACACACCAACCGCTACTTACATGCACAATCACACCACCACCCTGCACAAATAAACTCCGTAGCCAAGACTCTCATCTCCAGAACCAAACGCCTGGCTGACAAAGACCACTTGACAACTGAGTTACAGAATCTCTCAAATGTGTTAATCGCCAATGGATACCAGAAAAACAGGGTTACGAAGCTAATCCAAAAAGAAACACCCCCCAAAAACCAAGACACAGAAGAAAACAATGGCATGGCCCTCCTTCCTTATATCAAGGGCACTACAGACAAAATCAGCAAAATCCTCCATAAACACAATATCAAAACAGCCTTCTGCACCAACCAAAAAATAGCCAATATCCTCAGAAACCCAAAAGACAAAATCCAGCTGGAAAACCAAGGGGTCTATGAAATACCCTGCAAAGTCTGCCCAGCCACGTACATTGGACAAACAAACAGACGAATAAATGCACGTATCGCAGAACACAAGAATGCCGTCAAAAAAGAAGAAAAAACTTCCTCTCTTTTCCAACACATGAAAGAAACAGGACATGAAATTAATTTTGCAGATTCCAAATTGCTCTTTAACATGGAACATCACCACAAGAGAATAATCATGGAAGCCATCGAGATAGAGAAACACCCTCACAACATGAACAAGCGTGACGACACGTCCCGCCTGCCAGACATCTGGAAATTAGCCCTCCCCACAAAAACCGACACCAGAACCAGAGGCACACAGAACGCCGTCACCAATCAACCACACCAGACCCAAACCCAGACCCTCTCCACAGACATATTACAGACTCCATCCAGTAGCCAAACTATAGTGGCACCTCCGGATGCTGCACCCCCCTGCAATCCCTACACAGATCTGGCTGGCACAAGGCACAAAACCATAGCTCGCCCCTATACACGAAGCCAAGCCAGAGCACAACTAAATGCAGCACAGCCATCTTCTCAGAAAAACTCTTCACAAGCTCAAGAGGTCAAGACACGAAAGCTTTAGCAACTAATCTACACTTAATGACCCACCCAGTGATATTCTGAATATCACTCATGAAATCACCCAAGATATCCCTCAAGTAATTAAAGAACAAAAGAAGAAAAGGCACACTAATCTAGGAACTTCCTCTTTGCCCAGAACGTTGGAGGCTATACACCACACCCCTCAACAGTATTTATAGGAACTCAAACACCAGACTCTGCTCTGTTCCAGTAACAAGAAGCCGAAAGCACCAGCCTGAAGATGACGAGTGAGACCTCGTCGAAACGTCGCACAGACACCCCGACTCTTACACGGGAAGACACCCGAAGACACCAAAACCTGCATTCCTGTACCCGTGAAAATCTACGAAAGCATATATATATATATATATATATATAATATTTTTATTAATTTTCACCAAAAGAAAAATAGATAAACATTTCCACTTTACAAATTTTCTCATTTTTTGGACTTCCATCAGCCATTCTGACAATCATCCGAGTTAAACTTTTTAGTTACACATTTCCTACATTTCCTATTGCCTTTTAACAAACCTATCCACACCTGTTTTTCTTTCTTACAATATTTCTTAAGTTTTTACAGAGCTTCTTTAAATGCTGCAAACGTTATTTCATTATCACTTAAACCTCCCCAATACTCGACTAGTTTCCCCCAGTCCTCGATAAACTTTTGATCTCGTTGGTATCTGATCTTCCTTGTCATTTTATCAAGTTCTGCATAGTCCATCAGCTTCATTCTCCACTCCTCCAAAGTAGGTACTTGTTCCTGTTTCCATCTCTGGGCCAATAATATTCTTGCCGCTGTTACTGCATACTAGAAAAGTTTACAGTCCTTTCTGTTTATTTCATTTCCTATGATTCCTAAAAGGAAAACCTCTGGTTTTTTAGGAAATGTATACTTCAACATTTTTTTCAATTCTTTATATATCAATTCCCAGAAGCTCTTCACTTTCTTACATTCCCACCACATATGGTAAAAAGTGCCATCCTTTTCTTTACATTTCCAACATTTCTTACATGTTTTATACATTTTTGCAAGTTTTACCGGTGTAATATACCATCTATAAATCATTTTCATAACATTTTCCTTTAACGCAGTACATGCGGTGAATTTAATGTTTTCACTCCATAGTTTAATCCAATCTTTAAATTGTATATTATACCCAAAATCTCTGGCCCATTGTATCATAACAGATTTGACTTCTTCATCTTTTGTATACCATTCCAACAATATCTTATACATTTTAGATAAAATCTTACAGTTATTGTTTATTACTTCTATTTGAAATTCTGAATCTTTCTCTGTATAGCCATTTTCTTTAAGATCCTTTTTAAACATTTCATTTATTTGAAAATAATGCAACCAATCGTATACATACTCTTTTACTTCTTCATAGGGTTTCATTTTCCATTTCCCCCCTTCCTTTACATTCAGATTTCCATATGTAATCCATTTCCTTCTCATGTTGATTTTTTTAACACTCATAACCTCTAATGGAGATAGCCAGTGTGGAGTTTTTGGTTCGAGTAGGTTTTTATACCTATCCCATATTTCAATCAACGATCTTCGGAAAATGTGGTTCTCAAAACCTTTATGGATTTTCTTTTTTTCAAACCATAAATAGGCGTGCCACCCAAATCTATTATCAAATCCTTCTAAATCTAGCAACTCTGTATTTTCTAATTTTACCCATTCCTTTAACCAACAGAGATATGAAGCTTCATAATACAATTTCAAGTCTGGCAGGGCGAAGCCTCCTCTTTCTTTGGCATCTGTTAATAACTTACCGTATTTTTCGCTCTATAGGACGCACTTTTTCCCCTCCAAAAATGAAGGGGAAATGTGTGTGCGTCCTATGGAGCGAATGCAGGATCCTCGGCTTCGCCGCGAGGCGCCTAACCTGGAAGCCGGAGGAGGAACAGAAGGGACTCCTTCTGTTCCTTCTCCCGCTTCACAGTGACGTGCCTTTCCAGCGAAGCCGGAGGAGGAACAGAAGGGTCTCGTTCTGTTCCTTCTCCCTCTCTGCGCAGCGCCTCTCCTGTGAAGGAGAGGCGCTGCGCAGAGAGAGAGAAGGCGCAGCGCCCCTTGATTGGCGCGCCTGTCATGCGAAGCCGGAGGAGGAACAGAAGGGACTCCTTCTGTTCCTTCTCCCGCTTCACAGCGACGTGCCTTTCCAGCGAAGCCGGAGGAGGAAAAGAAGGGTCTCCTTCTGTTCCTTCTCCCTCTCTGCGCAGCACCTCTCCTGTGAAGGAGAGGCGCTGCGCAGAGAGAGAGAAGGCGCAGCGCCCCTTGATTGGCGCGCCTGTCATGCGAAGCCAGAGGAGGAGCAGAAGGGTCTCCTGTTCCTTCTCCCGCTTCGCAGCGAAGCGCCTTTCCAGCGAAGCCGGAGGAGGAACAGAAGGGTCTCCTTCTGTTCCTTCTCCAGCTTCGCTGAAGGGCGCTGCGCCTTCTCCCTCTCTGCGCAGCACCTCTCCTGTGAAGGAGAGGCGCTGCGCGGAGAGAGAGAAGGCACAGCGCCCCTTCAGCGACACGCCTGTCATGCGAAGCCGGAGGAGGAGCAGAAGGGTCTCCTTCTGTTCCTTCTCCAGGTTTGCTGAAGGCGCAGCGCCCCTTGAGCAGCGCGCCTGTCCAGCGAAGCTGGAGGAGGAACAGAAGGGTCTCCTTCTGTTCCTTCTCCAGCTTCGCTGAAGGGCGCTGTGCCTTCTCCCTCTCTGCGCAGAGAGAGAAAGTGCAGCGCCCCTTCAGCGACGCGTCTGTCCTGGCTTCTGCTTTAGCCCTGTGCAGCCTCTTCGGGCAGGGGGAGCCTTCATCCCGCTGCCCTGAAGAGGCTTGGCGCGGTTATCCCAGAAGCCAGAACAGCCACACGGTATCCCAGAAGCCAGATCCCTCTTGCTGTTCTGGCTTCTGGGGTTCAGAATAAGTTTTTCTTGTTTTCCGCCTCCCAAAACTAGGTGCGCCCTATGGTCCGGTGCGCCCTATGGAGCGAAAAATACGGTAAATTGAATTATTGGCTTCTTACCCTGCCATATACACCTTGAAATTGCTCTTTGCCACTCTTTAAAAATCACAGTCCCTTTGATTATTGGAATTGTCTGAAACAAAAATAACAATTTTGGCAGCACGCACATCTTTATAGATGAGATCCTTCCCCACAACGATAACTTCATTCGTCCCCACACCTACAGATCTTTCTTTATTCCATTCCACACTGGTAAGTAATTATTCTGATACAAATCAATATTCTTTTGGGTTATCCAAATGCCCAAATATTTCACCTTCTTTACCACTTCTGTACCCGTTTGTTGTTGCACTATTCCTATCGTTTCCTGATCCATATTCTTAGCAATTATTTTAGTCTTTTTCTTATTCAGTGTAAATCCTGCCACTTGACCAAATCTTTCCACCTCTATAAGTATGTTTTTAACACTTTCCAAAGGTTCTTCCACCGTTAGGACCAGATCGTCGGCAAAGGCTTTAACCTTATATTCATTTCGGCCTACTGCCACCCCTTTTATTGCCTCATTTTTCCATATAACTTTTAGAAAGACTTCCAGGACCATGAGAAATAACAGTGGTGAAAGTGGATACCCTTGTCTTGTACCTTTGATTATCCCTATTTCTTCCGTACTCACATTGTTAACAATCAATTTAGCTTTCTGTTCAGTATATATTGCCTTTATTCCATTGAGGAATTCCTTCCCCACCTCCATATGCTCTAAATTTTTTATCATAAAATCCCAAGATATGTTATCAAAGGCCTTTTGTGCATCCACAAATATTAACATAGCTTGTTTCTCGTTCCTGGCAGTCAGATATTACAAAATATTAATTATATTCCTTACATTATCTTTCATCTGTCTGCCAGGTAGGAAACCCGCTTGATCTTTGTGAATAACTTCTTGTAATATTTTCTTAATCCTCCTCGCCAAAATGCTTGCAAAAATTTTGTAATCTGTATTTAATAATGAAATAGGCCTATAGTTTTTAACTTGTGTCAAATCAGAGTCTTGTTTTGGAATAAAGGTAATAAACGCTTCTTTCCATGTTTCTGGGATTTCTCTTTCCTTGAGAATGTTATCCATTACTTTTTTCAAGGGTATTGCTAGGATGTTTTTCATTTCCTTGTAGTAACTTGCTGTAAATCCGTCTGGTCCTGGGGCTTTCCCCTTTTTAAGTTCTTTTATAGTCTCTTTTATTTCCTCAATTTCTATTGGGGCATTCAGCCTATCTCTTTTTCTGTCGGGATCTTCTGCACCTTCTTTTCATTTAAATATCTTTCTACCTTTCTCATGTTGTTCTTTTCCGTTCTTTTATATAGATGTCTGTAAAAGTCCAAGAATCCTTTTCTGATACCTTTTGGGCTATCGATTTCTTCTCCCTCCACGATAATTTTGTTGATTGTATTCTGTTCTTTCCTTTTTTTAATTTGCCATGCCAGCCATTTACCTGATTTATTAGCAGATTCAAAATTCCTTTGTCTCATTCTTTTTATATTCCATCTACTTCTCTGTTGATTATCAATGCAAATTGGGTTTGCAGCGCCTTTATATTCTGTTTTACTTTTTCGTTGTTCGGTTTCTTAACTAATTTTTATTCATTGTCCATTATTTGTCTTAAAATTTCCTTCTTTACTTTTTCTCTGCTTTTGTTTTTAATTGAATTCTGCTGGATAAAAAATCCTCTCATAACCGCCTTGCTGGCATCCCAAACTATATTCATTTTCGTACCTTTATTAGAATTGTTTACAAGGTAGTCCATCAAATTCTTTTGAGCTTTCTCAACAATTTTTTGGTCATCTAGGAGATAATCGTTCATTCTCCATCTAAACGTTCTTTCTTCATATCCTTGTAGTTCAAATTTTATAGGATTATGATCTGAAATTACTCTCGGTTGAATTTCTATTTGCCTGATTCTTGGAGTTAATTCATTTGAGACCCATATTTGATCGATTCTTGACATTGACTGATTTGGGTCTGAATAAAATGTAAATTGTTTTTCCAGCGGGTGTCTCAATCTCCATATATCAACTAAGTTGCAGTTTTTTATCATCGAAAAGAATGTCTTTGGTAACTTCCCTTCTTTACTGAACCCTGCTGCTCTTAATCTATCCATTTCCATTGACACCACACCATTCATATCTCCCATTATTATAATCTTTTGATCCATATATTTGAACAGCTTTTCTTCCAAATTTTTGAAAAAGTCACTTTTGTTTCCATTAGGTGCATAGATCCCGACAATTATTATTTTTTCCCCTTGCCATTTGATCTGGACTGCTATGATTCTTCCTTCTTCATCTTTGAAAATTTGTTGACCTTCAATTTTGTTCTTTACATATAAAACAACCCCTCTCTTTTTACTTTTATCCGAAGATATGAATTCATTTCCTAATCTTTTATTAATCAAAACTTTTCTATGTTTTCTTGCCACGTGTGTTTCTTGTAGACAAATTATATCCAAATTTTTCCTTTTTAAACATTGTTCAATTTTATTCCTTTTTTTCCTGTCATTCATTCCATTAATATTCCAATTCCAAATTTTTAATGCCATTGTAGCCTCTGGAGCCAGTGTGGTGTAGTGGTTAAGAGCGGTAGTCTCGTAATCTGGGGAACCGGGTTCGCGTCTCCGCTCCTCCACATGCAGCTGCTGGGTGACCTTGGGCCAGTCGCACTTCTCTGAAGTCTCTCAGCCCCACTCACCTCACGGAGCGTTTGTTGTGGGGGAGGAAGGGAAAGGAGATTGTTAGCCGCTTTGAGACTCCTTAAGGGGAGTGAAAGGCGGGATATCAAGTTCAAACTCTTCTTCTTCTTCTTCTTAATTAAATAGTGGCTTTGTTTGTTTATAATCCCTTTGCTCTCGCTTCTTCTTCCTCTTCCTCTTCTTCTTCCTCCTCCTCTTCTGTCACCTTTCCTTCCTCTTCTTCATCATCATCCTTTGGACCTGCTCCACCTCCTCCTGCTCCTCCTACAGCTCCTTTTTCTTCATCTTCTTCTGCTCTTAGTTCTTTATATTTTCTCAGGAACTTGCTTGTTTCTTCTGGGCTTATCAGTCTATGTTTCTTACTCTTGTAGGAGAACGATATTCCTTCAGGGAATTCCCATCTGAATTCAATATTGTTACTCTTCAAAATTTGAACAAAGGCTTTATATGAGTCTCTTCGTTTCAGTAGTCTTATTGGAATGTCTTTAAAAATGATAAAATTTCCATCAATGTTCAGTCTTTTTTCTCTGTTCTTTTGTAATATCAGATTTCTCATATCTCTGTCTCTAAATGTTATTAGGCAGTCTCCTGGGACTCTCCTTGCTTTGGCTGATCTTACTCTCATTCTGAATGCACTTTGAACAGTTTTTGCAACCTCTTCTGGATCCATCTCTAACCATTGAGCCAACTCTTTTATCAACTTCTCCTTGATGTTCTCTCCCTGTGTCTCCGGTATGGCTCTCAGCCTCAGATTACCTTCTCTCTGTCTCAATTCATTCATTGCAATCGCATCCAAAACTTCTTCCTGGGTTTTATTCATCTCTGACATACCTGTTTTCATCTTCTCTTCCTCTTTTTTCATCTCCCTCATTTCAATTTTCGTTCTCTTCCACCCTTCCTCTCATTTTTGTGTTCATTAACTGTTTTGTCTATTTTTTTATCCATTTTACCAATTCTATTATCCACCTGTTCTAATTTAGTTTCTAAATTCTTTTCACTTTGTTTAATTTCTGCAAACATTCTCAAAATTTCCGCTTTAAATTCCGACTCCTGTTTTGACCCTTTCCTGTCCGCTGGTGTCCCTTCACTCGTTTTTTTCATTTTATCCATAGTCTCAGTTTATAGCAGACAATAGATTTCAAATTATACAAATCAACTTTTTCAGAATATCAATCACAACAATTTGCCAAAATGAATCAATTCTCTCTGAGAGTCGGAAGAATAGAATAAAGTCTACATACACAACCAAAGATAATTAATGGAACATAAAAGATGGAAGTTGTTGAGTTAACTCTAATTCCAAAGAAAATGTTTTTAATTCCAATAAAGGGTATTAATAAAAAAGGTTGGTCTGACTCATATAGCTTCTTGCCACCAACTAGGCTAATCCTTAATAATATCTTCTGCCACCAATTAGGCTAATTCCAATTGAATGAGGATGTCAAAAAAAAAAGAGGAGGAATGCGTCCCAGGTCCACAAAAATCCAAGACAACTATGTCTCTCCAATTATAATAACTGAGTTTAATCAATATCTCCCAAAGACTCCCCACCAAAATTAGAACAAAAATGTGGAAATTAATCCAAAAAATATTCCAAATTATTCCCAAGGTACAGAATAGGTTTCCCAAGCCTGAGGTAGGAGCAGGTCAAACTTGAAAATCGAGATGAAAAGGCACTATTCCATTTAGCATGATAAAGGAGAAAGAAGAATAAAAAAATAAACAGAAATGTACAAGAGAGGAAAAAAGAAAAAATTCCAGGTCTCAACAAATTCCAAATTCAGGTGGAATTGTTTTTAAGTCCAAATAAAACAAAAACTTTAGGCAGTTCCTAAGTTTGAAAAAAAGGAAAAAAAGTAATCCATAAATTTCAAAAATCCAAAATATCAATTTAGATATGCTGCATTGAGTTATTTATTATATTTATTTATATTCACTCAGCTCCCATAAAGTCATTTGCCAGTACTGTAGTTCCCAAACAAAAGAAAGTTACCAAAAGTCAGCAAGAAAAAAAACAAGTTGTAGTTCCTTATTTGACCACAGGGTTCCAAATATCAAATGCTCTCTTTTATTAAAAAGTCTTTGGTAACTTTATAACTTTGATCAGAAATAGTACTCCAAATTGTCTAATTGCAGTTCTTTCAAAAATAAGTAAAGTAAAGAACCAAATAAAAGTCCAGCCGGAATAACAAAAATATTGCCTTCTTCTCTTCAACTTCCAAACAAGAACACTACTCTAAAAATAGTAACAATGGAGTCTGGAGTCTGAAGCTCCGTTGCGCAGATATTTCAAAAGTGAAACCTAAATAATTCACAGACCCCTTCTGATTCAATGCTTTGTATCTTCGTGGACTTCAAAATTCCAACCCTCTTCCCCCTTTTTATTTTATTATTTTCCGTCACTGCTTCTCACAGAGTTGTTTTTAAAAGTCTCCAAAAAAGGGGGGAAGAGATCGAAGCCGCTAGCGGCAACTCACGTCTCGTTTCCAGCTCTGCTAGCAGTCCTGTGTCTGAGCTGAATCCAGAAAACGGCTGACCTCCGTAATTTAACTTTTTTAGTCCGAATCCTTCCTTAGGCCAAATCAATCTTGTTTTATTGGAGATAGGTCCGAATTTCATATACTTTGAGAATTGAGCGCTTTCCCTGCAAGCTCGGGGCTTCGCTTTCCGAAGGCAGCAATGGCTTCCCCTCAGCCCGCTTCCCCGCCCGCCGTTCTCTTCGCTCCAAAAGGAGTTACCTGACAGCCAGACGATCCGCGTTTCGGCCTCAGCGGGAACCAGAACTCCTGAACATCCACCAGCGAGTTTTCTGGGGGCTACTGCGCCCTGTAGCACACCCTTTTCCTTCGGAAAGCCCGGGATTCTCCAGACGGAAAAATCCTCGCTTGCGCTGGGAACGGGCTCAACCGGAAGTCTTCTGAAAGTTTTATAAGTGTTTACATTTTACTTAAGATGATGTGGCACTTTGAAAACTGGAAAGTGCAACAGAAAAGGAAAAGGTAGCAACCAACCACTTCCCTCTGTTTCTGTGCCCATTCACACTCTGTTGCTTTAACTGCTCTTCCTGCCTCTATCATGCTATTTGGTCTCCATGAGCCTGTTCTTTTATACAGCTTTGCCATTTCAGCCAAGGCAGCCTTCCCTCTCAACATGTTTGGAGAGCACTCATTCTTAAAACTTCCTGTCTGTATTGGAACTAAAGCCTATCCTTACTAAAGACTCTGAAAGGTGTGGAATTCTCCCTCTCTTGAAAGGAGGGTCCTGTAGAAATTATTCATGAATTGTTCTTCAGTAGGGGTGCAGTATAAGTATAACAAATGAATAATAATAATACATTTTATCTATCTATCTGCCTGCTATGGTTTTTGCTCAGCCAATAACTAACATTCTCTTGGTACGATAAAAGCAGTGAAACAATAAAATAGGAAATAAGTTCTAAAAAGTAGTATTACAACAGTATGCATAGGGACAGAGAAAAGCTAAAACCATAACAACAGCATCTAATCACAAACTAAAACATTTCAGGGGTAAAATAAACAGAGTTTGAATGCCTGGGGGGGTGTTCCTCCCTTTTAAAGGCTTTGCCTGGTTCTAAAACAACATTAGAGTTCAAGCAATCCTCTCTTGTGGAGGGTCTCATGCAAGTCGGGGCCACTGCAGAGAAGGCCCTTTTACCTGGTGGTCTTCTCACCATAACTTTGCTGGCATAGGTTTTGCAGAAAAGGCCCTCCAATGATAATCTCAGGGCACTTGTGGGTACACAGTGAGATGAAGCAGTCCTTCAGATACTGCAGCCCTAACCCATGAAGGGCTTGAAATGTCAAAACCAGTCGAGCCTTGGAGCCAGTGAATATGGGAAAGCACCTGTGTAACATGCTCATAACTTCGTTAGTTCCTATGTTGCCTCAAGTTTCCAGATAGTCTCCAGAGGCAGCAATGACAAGCATAGTCTGCGAAGGAGAGGTAGCATCCCTTCACCTAAAATCAGACTGGCAAATAAAGTGTTGTGAGGTCGGGGGGTGGGGTCCCCTGTTTTGTTAGTGACCTTTTGCAACCTTGTTGGACTAGTCTTTAGAGTAAGCTGAAACTTACCTCTCTGTGTCCATCCTTCCCTCTTCTCACCCGCTCTAAGGCACAAACACCCCTGGAGCAAGAAATCTTTAATATTCTACACAAAGGAAAGCAGCCAGTGAAGGACCCACTCCTGACGCCACAGGAGAAGTCCTCACTGCAGGCCATGAGTCTGGAGGAGGTGAGTCTAGATCTAGCTGTTTCTTTCCCATTCTCCATCTCTCCCTCCCTCCTGGATCCCACACTGCCTTGCTCTGTAAGCTTTTACAGTCAGCCCTTCTCTCCATTTTTGCGCATTTCAGGCACAGTTGCGACGTATGCAGCACCAGAGGGCTCGAGTCCTGCAGTCCTACTACAAGGCTAAGGCACAACGTCAGCGGAAGATCAAGAGCAAAAGGTAAGCAATTGTTGTAGAGCAGCAGCTGGGAACCTACAGTCCCATTAGTTCTGATAGCCGACCACAAAACTTTTCCCCAACCCCCCACAAGCACAGTTACCTGCTCCATACTTGATATTAAATTTTACATTGGGTAAAGACATGGCTGTGGAAGAACAATTGGGAAGCTGCATAGTATGCTCCCAGTTGTTCCTGTTCCAATAAAGGCTTGCTGTTAGTGCTGATCAGATGATTGGTCATGACAGCAAGGCTTGCAGGGATTGGTTGCACTACAGAGTTCTTGAAGAACTCCTTAGTTCAACTGATCCTTGCCCAAAGCAGGCATTGCTGTAAGTGCTGATCAGCTGACTTAAGTTGGAGAAAATTTGTGAACAGCCATCCAACCCACCTTCACCCTTTTAAGTTGGCTGCTGAAAAGAAATGAGAGTAGGTGGAAAAAGTCCTCTTCTCACTTTTGTGGATGAGCCCTGTTCAGTTCCTGCATAGTTCCTTGCAGCCCAGAAAGGACTAGGCATCTTGCGACTTGCTACACTGGGCTCCTTTGGGAGGGAAGGGCAAGACATAAATTGAATTTTTAAAAAATATTAAATAATAAATAACAGGTGTGGGCTCTGTCTGTTTATTTTTTACACTTTTCTTCCAATGATCTCTCGAGAAGATGGTGCACATTGCTCTCCCTCTCTCTCTCAACGTCCCCATGCCCATTTTATCTTTATCCTGTGAGGTGGGTAAGGCAGAGACAGTGACTCAGTCAGGGTAACCTATTGTGCTAGACAGCTAGCAGGGGTTTGAAACTGAGACTTTCTGGCATTAGGCTGATACTCCAAACAAGGGGTGGGGGAACTAGTAGTCCTCAATAAGTTGTTGGATTCCAACCCCTATCATCCCTGGCCATTGGTTGTACTGGCTGAAGTTGAGGGGAGGGCAGCAACATTTAGAGTCACAGTTTTCTTGTCCCTTCTCTAACCACTTCACTGACTCTGCTGCAGGCTCTGGCCCTCCAGATGTTGCTGAACTACAATTCCCATCAACCTCAACAAGCATTGCCAATGGCCAGGGCAAACAGCTCTATTTCAGTGGTGTCAGTTAGCTGCGTCTCCTTTCCCTCTGGCCTGGCTGTTCAAACCTCTGACATTGCTATCTTCCTCTTCCTGAAGGTATCACAGAATGCTTAGGAAGATCAGGAAATGCAAGGTGCTGAAAGAATTCGAAATGTTGCAGAAAAGTAACCCTGAGGCAGCTCTAGAAGAGCTAGCTAAAATTGAGAAAGTGCGTATTGAGGTGGGTGCAGCCCTCTTCCTGTGGTACTGTCACGGGGCTGCCAGGGAACGCCCCGGAACTGAGGGAGGGGGAGAAACAGGAGCCTGTAGAAGACACAGGAGAAGCAGAGGAGGAAAAGCAAGGGGGAGGGCCTCAAGCGGCGAGAATGCTCTCTGATGCTGAAGAGCAGCAACACCACTCTACCAGTTCAGGGACAGAGGGAGAGGTGGTGCCCATTCTTTCAGCACAGGACAGGAGGGGGTTAAAGTGTAGGGAACAGAGGTGGCACTTGGGACTTCCCAGGCTCCTCTGCTGGAAGAGGAGTCAAAAGCCCCCACTTCCTGGATCTGCTACCGTGGACTCGGACGCATGAAGCATGTTCTGTACCTTGTAAATACTATGTGAATAAAGAATGTAAATATATATCTGAGTGAGCAGAGGTATTCCTTGCCAAAGGCTTCTAAAACCATCACAGGTACCGAGATGAGGCCCCTCTGCCTAGTGGAGGGCGCTCTCTTACTGTACTCCATCATAGTGACATTTTGCCTTACTTCTCTGTGCAGGAGAGGATGAGCCTGAAACACCAGAACAAGGGCAAGTGGACCAAATCTACAGTCCTCATGGCAAAGTACAACCTAGAGGTAAGAGATGTGTGGAGGGAGGAGGCTTTATCAGCCAAAACCCACTCTTAACATGTAATTAAACCAAGGCAGGTGCTTGAGAGATTTGATCGAGCTGAAATGTAGCTTCCAGAAAAGGGTTGGCTGAAAATATCAGGCTATTCCCATAGAAGTGCTTTTTAGAGCACCTTTAACAACATTTGCAAGTGGGTGATAAAAGACCTTTCTTTTGTCCGCTTGCCTTCCTGCCATTGGGTGGATTTACATCCAAAGCCAAAAACAGATGGCAAAGCATTTTCTGGCCAGTTGCAATTCATACCCTTTCTCCTGGGAAATTGACTTTCTCTGGAGAGTATTGTTTAAAATTCTTACTTGGGAGGGGGAGGAAATAGTAGTGAATTATTGTAAGTTGGGCTGTTAAACATTGTACTTGCTTCCTGGGGGGTTATTAGAGGGGTGTATGCTTTGCTGGTCCCCTTGTGGCTGAAAACATGGGATACTGTAAGTCAGGGGAGGGCCAATGATAGATCTACAATCTACTGGTAGATTGTTGGACAATTTGCAGTAGATCAGCAAGCGTTTCTGACTTCTGATTGTTTAACAACAGCTATGTCAAAAAGAATCCTCCAGCACCAGATTGTTCAAGCTCTTATCTGAAATACAGTGGTGCCCCGCAAGACGAATGCCTCGCAAGACGGAAAACTCGCTAGACGAAAGAGTTTTCCGTTTTGGAGGTGCTTCGCAAAACGAATCTCTTATGAGCTTGCTTCACAAGACGAAAATGTCTTGCGAGTTCCTGCGGTTTTTTTCCCCTCCCCCCCCTTTTTCTAAGCCGCTAAGCCGCTTATCAGCTGATCCGATAAGCTGATAAGCCGCTAAAAGCCGCTAATAGCGCTAATCCGCTAATCTGTCAATGGGCTTGCTTCGCAAGACGAAAAAACCGCTAGACGAAGAGAATCACAGAACGGATTCTTTTCGTCTTGCGAGGCACCACTGTAATACAGAAACAGGTTTGTCCATGCAAACCATCCCAGTATCTATGTTGGCTTTTGGGGTGCAGCAGATAACTGTCTCCTCCCCCTAAGCCTCCATTTTGCATATGGCGACACCTTCAAAGGTAGAGTTGTCATATTTCAAAAAGTGAAAATCCGGACACAAAAGTTGTTGAGATTTTGGCCGGTTGTTTTTTTGCCAGAGTTGTTGAGCTGTGTATGTATGTGTATGTGTGTGACAGACTTTTTAAAGCTATTTTATGGAAAATAGGCAAAAACGACACTATTGACATGAGTTACCGTATGTCCAGATTTTTCTGGGCATGTTACTGATTTCCACCTGGACACGGCTTCCAACTGCAGTATTCCAGATATGTCCAGGAAATTCCAGATGTATGGCAACCCTATTCAAAGGCTCTACTCTTTGCACCTGGCTTTGGGGGTTGGATGGACCTGGGGTGGTTCTAGTGAAGAAGCAAAGAATAGATTTTGTAAGCCTAAGGTCTGCAAGTAAAGGCTATTGCCTACCTGCATTTCTAGGCTAGGCAAGCCATGCAGGAGCAGCTGGCCCAGAACAAAGAACTGACCCAGAAAGTACGCCCGGCATCTGATAGTGAGGAAGGTGGCAACGACACTGACGCAGAGGGGGATCTCATGCCAAGTGTTGTCAATGAGAGGCCTGCTGGGCTGGATCCAGACAACCCCTGGATGTTAGGATGGCCCCACACAGAGCCCAAGGAGGACCTTCCAGCTGCACCAGAAGACAGCGAAGAGAGTGACGAAGAGAAGGGGCCACCTGCAACCAAGGAGGAGACTTTGCTGCAAGGCTTCGTTGCAGGTCAGCAGGGCCAGGGCCATAAAACAATGCATGGTGTGGGGGAAATGAACAGATAAGGTGCTTTTATTCCTTGTATAATACAAGGGCAGGGTCATCCAGTGAAAATGATAGGCTGTATATTCAGGATTTTTTTATTTTATTATTATTAATTTTCATTTCTCATAACAATTATTCAATATTGTTAGGGAACTGCCATCAGCTCAGAGGCGAGAGGTGGAAGGGCAGTTGAGTTACAGGGAGCCTCCGAAGATCAGATCGTGAGAAGCAGCACTCCAGTGGGGAAAGGGGTGCAGGGCTCGGAGAAAGCCACGCCTCCAGTGGGGAAGGGGTGCAGGGCTCGGAGGATGCAAGGGAGAGACACAGCATCGAGCATGAACAAAGCGGGGGGGAGGCAGGTCCCCCTCTGCCCACGCCCTCTGCACAGTCAGTTTATGCGCAGAGAGGGGAGGCGTAGGATGGGGGTCAAAAGACTGCTATGCTGGGGAAAGTTTAAGGACCGCCCACTCCCAGATTCTGCTAGCGACTGAGCAGACATGGAATTGAGACGCTCTGCACTGTAAATGCTTTGCACGGATAATAAAGCCTTGAAAAGACCGGTGGGAGTCTTGCCTGTTTGCTCTCGAGCAACCACACTGGCATACATAACAAATATCATCATTTAACATCCGTTTTCTAGTTTTCCCCCTCCCTGTTGACTTTCCCCAACTTCTATTTCTGGTTTGTTACACCAAATGTTACATTCTGTTTATACATAATGTTCTGTTATCACTAATTCTATTTCTTGTTCTCTGTAAATAAAGTTGTGAATGTTTATTTAAATCCTGCCAACGAGTCCATTTTTTGTTTTGTTTCTGCAAGTATGTTGTAAAGGGTTCCCATTCTCTTCCAAAGTCACTATTGTCCTTTTCACGCAGTTTGTCCGTTAATTTTGCCAGTTCTGCATAGTTCACCAATTTTTCTTGCCATTGTTCTTTAGATGGTATTTCTCCAGTCTTTTTTTTTAAAATCTAAGCATGGATGGTTTTTTTTAACTTTTAATTTATTTAATCATTTTTTCAATACAAACAACAATCGCAAAAGACCCAAAAAACAAAAACCATAATAACACTAATAATACAATTTGACAATTCAGATTTGAATACACTGATATACCTATGACTACACCTTTTTAACAATATTTTCCCACCTCTCTCTCCTCCCCCTACTTCCCACCACTATCCGCCTTATCGCTTAAATATTCCTTCCAGATTTCTTCGTATTTATCCATTTTTAATTTGCTTTGACATGCAATTTGTTCATATGTAGCTAGTCTGTCCATATTTTCAATCCATGTGCTCAATGGAATCTTTTTCCGGCTCTTCCAATTCATCAAAACAAGTTTTTTCGCTTCTAATATAGCACGGTACACCCATTTTTTTTTTGACCCCTTGTATTTCCCCACATTTCCGGAATATAATTTAGAATTAAATTTAATTCCACTAAATAACAATTTCATTTTATTACTCTTGCTATAAATATCCTCAACTCACACCAAAATGATCTTATCATCGGGCAGTTAATCATCATATGTACTAAGTTCAAATTTTTACTTCCACATCTCCAGCAGTTGCCTGCACTTGTTATTTTCATCTGGTGTAGTTTTGCTGGAGTCCAGTAGACTCTAAATATTATTTTCTGTTGAATAAGTCTTAGTCTTAGATCCATAGAGGCTATTTCTGTTGATTTTATACTTGACTCCCATATATCATTTGTTATCTGTACCCCTAACTCTTCACTCCATTTTTGTCTATAATATTCTAAATCATATTTCTTCCTGTTGAGTAGGGTTTTATATAGTGCAAGTGTAGAGTTTTTTGTTTTTGTTGCAGAGATTAAATCTTGTAGCAGCATGGGTGTTTCTGATGCTAGAGCGTCAGAGCCAAATTGCCTTTCCAACATATGTTTCAATTGGATGTACTTCCATTGTGTTTCACTGGTTAATCCATACTTTACTTGCAAAGTCATATATTCCACAAATTTTTAATTTTCATCAATTAATTGATTCTATGTCAAAATACCTTTTTAAATCCAATTTTGCCAAATTATTACTTGATTTCCAATTTTTTATTTTGGGTTGGCCCAAATTTTTAGTTTCTCATGCTGATAGGGGTCATCCTTATTATTTTTATTTTTATTCATCCAAATTTTTATAGGTGCTTTAATAGTCTCCAGGATAATAGGATATTTCATAAAATTGGAGCCTAGTTTAGTCCACCCTACAAGAGGTTCAAAGAAACTATATTCGAGAGTAGCCCATTTGGGATTCCTGCTAGCTCTCCAATCATTAGTCTTACTCAGCAGGTAGGCCTGGTGATATAGTTACAGATTTGGGAGACCAAAGCCACCTTCCTTAGTTGCATTTTATGTAGTGATATTTTTGGTGAGGTAGTGATATTTTTGGTGGCTTTGTACCCCGCAGGCACAATCTAAATAGTTGATTTATTTTTTGGAACTAAAATTTGGGAATATGTATTGGTAATCCTCTAAGAATGTATAAAAACTTTGCAACAACATTCATTTTGAGGACATTAACTTTTCCCCAAAGGGAGAGGTTTAGAGGTCCCCACCTTTCAATATCAAAAGAAATATCATTTATAATTTGATTCAAATTAAATTTTATAATTTGGTCTATATCTGATGAAATCATTATACCCAACTATTTAATAAAGTCTTTGCACATCCTAAATTGATGGTTTCTATACAATGTAGCCCTTGGCCCAATTGGTAAAATATTTGATTTTGTCCAATTTATAGAATATCCCTATATTCTGCCAAAGGTTTTTATTTTCTCCATAATTTTTGGAATTGTATCTTCTGGTTTTGTAATAAATAAAAGGATACCATCCGAAAATTATACAATTTTGTAATTATCTTTGTTGTGTTTTACACCCTTGATATGCTCATCCTGAATTATTGCTCTTGTTAATGGTTCCAGGCACAGATTAAATAATAACGGAGAAAGAGGACATCCTTGTCTCGTTCCTCAATTTAAACTAATCAAATTCAAAATTCTTCCATTTGTAACAATCCGGGACGTTGGGTTTTTATAAATCATTTAGATCCAATTACAATATTCTACAGGGAAACCAAATTTACGTAACACAAACCATATGAATTCTTTATATATTCTGTCAAAAGCCTTTTTTGCATCTAATGACAATATCATAAACTCTTCATCTTTGTTTAAATTTATCAAATCTATTGTTAATCTGATGTTATCTGTAGCTTGTCTTGTTTTTATAAAACCTGTTTGATTATTAGGTGTGATGGGATGATGAGCTGCTTGTGCGTAAAATCCAAGTCCCTCAGAGTTTGGTTAAGTCCGCAAACCTCTGTCTGTAACGGAGCCCCTTAAGCATGGCTCCGTCAGTCGCTGGCAGATTCCGACAGTGGTTGCTTTCTGAATCTCTTCCAACATAAAAGCTCCTTAACGGAAACGCGTCTTCTGGACTCTCGGCGTGACAGTTTCCGGCGAGGAGTGGGTGTCCCTACAGGAGGTCCTGAAACCTCCCCACTGTTTTCGCTGGAAGTGTCTCTGAGCCATCCCTCCTGCTCACTTTCCCTTGGAGCTCCTCCTCTCCCCCTGCTGGTTCCCTCTTCAGCTGCTGAGTCTCTCCCAACCTCTGTGAGCCCTTCCACCTCCTGTCCTTCCGATGGCAGTTCCCTGACATCCACCTCCCCTCCAGGGCCCCCTTCACCCCCTCCCGCCCCCTCCTCTATGGGCGGTGAGGAGGTAAAACCCCGGAAAGAACCTCCTTCATCTTCCGACGTCTCGAACATTTCCCTCCACCGGTTGCGGTTCCTGGTCTCTAAGTACTCCTGCTCATCGGAGTCCATTCCTCCTTCCCACTCCGAGTCCGTGAATCCTTCCAACTCCTCCTCCTCGTCGGTGGTGCCAAAGTATTCCCTCCGAAACCTCGCCACAGGCTGAGGTTTCCTTGGGAACCTCTGATGGAACGTTTCTATTAAGACCTCGTCATTGACATCCTCTGCCATTACCCAGGTGTTTTCTGACTCCAGTTCCCCTTCCCATGCTACCAAATACTCCACCCGATCACCCTTCCACCTGGAGTCGATGATCTCCGCCACATGGCTGCTGCATTCCCTTTCTTCCATGACTGGTTCCCGTGTGGACATCCCTTCTCGTCCCCCCTTATACGGTGACAGTAACGACCTGTGGAATACTGGGTGCAGTTTCATGTGGTTCGGTAACAGGAGCCTGAAAGCCACTGGGTTGACCTGTTGAATAACCTCAAATGGACCCAATCTCTTGGGTCTTAATTTCTTACAACCCCCTTTGAACGGCAACCCTTGGGTTGACAACCACACCTGATCTCCCACCCTTATGGTTTCACCTTCCCTTCTGTTCTTGTCTGCCTGCCTCTTGTATTCTTCCTTGGCCCTTTCTAAGTTGAGTTGGAGCTGACGATGGATCGCTTCCATTTCTTCTACAAAATGTTCAGCTGCCGGTACGCTCCATCTCTCCCCTCCTCCCCCGGGAAATGCCCTGGGATGACACCCATAATTAGCCAAAAAGGGGCTCATCCCTGTGGACACATTCTCCGCATTGTTGTAGGCAAATTCCGCCAGCGCTAACTTCTCTACCCAATCACTCTCTCTGTCATTGACATAACACCTCAGGTATTGCTGGAGGATACCGTTTGCTCTTTCCGCCTGCCCGTTGGTTTCAGGGTGCCGGGCAGTCGAAAAATTGACCTCTACGTGCAGTAAGCTCATGAGCTTCCTCCAGAACCTGGACGTAAATTGTTTCCCTCTGTCTGAAACCACCCTCAAGGGGGCGCCATGCAACCTAAAAATGTGCTCTACAAACAATCTCGCTGTCTCTTCCACCGTGACTGCATGCGAGCAGGCTACAAAGTGGCACATCTTTGTTAGTAGGTCTACCACCACCATGATGGCTGTTTTCCCCTTGGACTTCGGCAGATCAGTCATAAAATCTATCGACACTGCCTCCCATGGTCGTTCTGGTGTGGGTAACGGTTCTAATAACCCCGCCGGCGCCCGCCTCTCCCCTTTGGCTCGCTGGCATTGGTCACACCCTCTCACATACTCCCGTACATCTTCCCTCACCTTGGGCCACCAAAATTCCCGGGTGACCAACCACATGGTTTTGTGTTGCCCAAAATGCCCCGCTGTGGGGCTGTCGTGCAACTGCTTGAGTACCCTTCCCCTCAATTCTCCTTCGGGTATATACAGTGCCCCCTTGTAATACAATGCCCCGTTTCTTTCCTCGAAACCCCCGGGTTTCTCTCCCTCCCTCCTAAGACCTCTGAGCTTCTCCTGGGCGTATTCATCATTCTCCGTTCCCTCTACCAGTTCTCTTTGCCCCACCAATGCCGCCCCACACACCCAGCGGTCCTCTGGGATGACATGTCTCTCTTCGGGTGCTCCCTCCCCCTCCAAATATTCAGGTTTGCGTGAGAGAGCGTCCGCCCTAACGTTTTCTGGGCCTGGCACGTAACAAATTTCAAAGTGGAATTTGGAGAACTCCTGGGCCCATCTCACTTGCCGTTGGTTGAGTACTCGTGCCGTTCTCCAATACTCTAGGTTCTTGTGGTCAGTGCACACTTGCACCTTATGTTGTGCGCCAATTAATAAGTGCCTCCATCTGCGGAACGCTTCGTGAATGGCGAGTAGTTCGCGGTCATACACCGTGTAGTTCCTCTCGGATTTGTTCAGCTTTCGCGAGAAAAAGGCGCACGGTCTCCATTCCGACTTCTCCTTCCCAGGCTGCAGAAGCACCGCCCCCACCGCCCGGTCCGATGCGTCAGTCTCTACTCTCATTGGTTTTTGTAAATCCACATGCAGGAGCTGTTCTTCAGAAGCGAACGCCCTTTTCAGTTCCTCAAAAGCTCGCTCCGCCTCCGCCGTCCAAACGAACTTCCTCTTACTGCTGAGACAGTCAGTAATGGGAGCCGTCAAGTGGGCAAAGTTTCTGATGAACTTCCGATAGAAGTTTCCAAACCCTAGAAATCTTTGCACATCCTTCTTCGTTTTCGGTGTCTTCCATTCCAGTACTGCTTGGACCTTGCCAGGATCCATGGCCAAACCCTTGTCTGACAAGCGGTACCCCAGGAATTCCACCTCCTTGGTATGAAACTGACACTTCTCCAGTTTCACCCATAGGTGGTTCGCTTGCAGTCTCCCCTACACTTCCCTGACATCTCTCACATGCTGCTCCTCATTCTCTGAATATACTAACACGTCATCTAAGAAGGCCACGCAATTCTTGTAAAGCAAAGGTCCCAAGACGTGGTTCATAAACGATTGAAAGCACGCTGAGCCTGCTTGTAGGCCGAAGGGCATAACGAGGTATTCAAATGCCCCCAAAGGGGTGAACATGGTGGTTTTCCATTCATCCCATCATGAATGCCAACTGAATCTGTTGTCGTGTCCTTCTAAGTCTATTGCCTCCTTTTTTCCAATTTAATCCAATCCCAAATCCAAGTAAGGCATGCTGCTTCGTTGTAAATTTTAAAATCTGGAAGAGAAAAGCCTCCTCACTGTTTTAAGTCTGTAAGTATTTTGTGCTTTATTCTTGGCCTTTTCCCATTCCAGATAAATTTTGAAATATCTTGCTGCCATTTTTTGAAGCAAGCATTATTACTTATCGGTATTGTCTGAAAAAGGAATAGCATTTTTGGCAATACATTCATTTTTATTGCAGCAATTCGTCCTAAGAAAGAGAGGTTCATACTATTCCATATTTCCAAATTCCTTTTTATTTCATTCTAATTTTTTTCATAATTGTCTTTATAAATATTAAGATTCTTTATCGTCAGCCATATTCCTAAATACTTTACCTTCTTGTGGATTTCTATATAGATTCTGATAGTTCTTTCTTTTCTGATTCTTTAAGATTTTTAACTAACAGTTTGGTTTTGTTTTTATTAAGTTTAAAACCTGCCACTTGTCCAAACTTTTGAATTTTTTCTATTACTCTAGGGAGAGAACTACAGTAATAACCAAATTGTCCGTGAAGGCTTTCAATTTGTGTTCATTTTTCTTTATTCTTATTCCTGCTACTTCTTTATCCATTCTAATATTCCTTGCCAGAACCTCCAGTACCAGAATGAACAAAAGTGATGATAACTATAAACATAAATGCTGCTTGTTTTTCATTTTGCACTTCCAGGTATTCAATTACGTTTAAAACGTTTCTGATAATATCTTTCATTTGTCTACCTGGAAAAAATCCTGCTTGGTCTTGGTGTATATGTTCCTCCAAAGAACTTTTCATTCTGTTAGCAAGGATATATGCAAGCAGTTTGTAATCATTGTTTAATAGTGAGATGGGCCTATAGTATTTTACTAGTGTTATATCTGAATCTTGTTTTGGTATTAATGTTATATAGGCCTCTTTCCATGTTTCTGGGACTTCCCTTGTTTTTAAAATCTCATTCATCATATCTTTTAAGGGAATCACAAGCTGTTCATTTGATTTTTTATAATACTTTGCTGAAATTCCATCTGGTCATGGGGATTTGCCTGTCTTTGCTTGATTTATTTCATCTAATATTTCCTGCGATGTTATTTCAGCATTTAATAATAACCGTTTTTCATCTTTTATTTTTGGGAGATTGCTGCTTTTTACATATTCTTCCATCAGTGTCTTCTTTACAATTCTTTTTTTATAAAAATCTGTAAAGTACTTTCTAATTGTGTAACAATTTGTGAATTTCCAATTGATCTTCCATAAGTTTTCCCATTGGGCCATGGTTATTGAATGGCCAAAATCTTGTGACCACCTCACCATTGCCACTGTTACCTCCTCCTCCTTGACTGTCCACTCAAGAAGGAGTCGATAAGTTTTGGAAAGAGTTTTTCTTTTAGAATTTACAAGATCAGATTCGAATCGGGAAATTTCTGTTGAGAACCCCTTTTGTTTGTCAGATTTAAATTTTTCAAATAACTGATGGTATTGGAACCAGTCTGAGATGTGGTCTCTTATTTCCTCAAAGTTTTTAAATTTTATTTGGTTATCTTCATTTTTTAGAAGTGTTTTATATGTTGGCCAGCTTTCCTAAGTATTTTTCCGTTTTACTGCTATGGCTTCTATTGGAGAAGTCCACCACGGGACTTTAGGCTCCATCAGGTCTTTATATTTTCCCCATACAGCAAAGAGTGACTTTCTTATTATATGGTTGGTAACTTTTTAATGAATTTTCGCTTTTCCATATATCAGGTAGGCGTGCCATCCCCAACGGTTGTCAAAACCTTCCAGATCCAGGAGGTCCGGATCCTGCAATGTGCACCAATCTTTTAGCCAGGTGAAACAGGCTGCCTCGTAGTAAAGTTTTAGGTCGGATAGAGAAAAGCCTCCTCTCTCTTTTATGTCTATTAAGATCAGGTGTTTAATCCTAGGTTTCTTCCCTTCCCACAGGAATTTGGAAATTTCTCTTTGTCATATCTTGAGACAACCTGCTTCACCCAGTATTGGAATCATTTGAAATAAAAAGATTAATTTTGGAAGCACATTTATCTTTATAATGGAAATCCTACCCAGAAATGTTAATTTTAATTTACTCCAGGTTTCAAAGTTTTTTCTAATCTCTAACCAAGTTTTGGTGTAATTATCCTGAAATAAGTTTATGTTCTTGGGGGTGATCCCAATACCCAGGTATTTCGCTTTTGAGGAGATTTTCAGGCCCAATATTTTTTCTAAGTCGTCCTTTTCTTTCGTGGTTACATTTTTAACAAGCATTTTTGTTTTTGTTATGTTCAGCTTAAAGCCTGCCACTTCTCTGTAAAGTACTTAATGAAGGCTTCCCATATTTCCTTTGGTTTGTCAGTGATCTTACCATTATGTTTTATCTTATTTATATAATTTTTTTGCTCACTTTTCCTCATTTGCCATGCCAGTAATTTCCCTGGCTTGTTGGCATGTTCAAAATACTTTTGTTTCATCATTTTAATTTTCCAGCTTATTTCCTCATTAATCAACATTGAGTATTGAATTTCTAATAGTTTAATTGCCTGTTTAACTGTGTCTTTACTGGGGTTTTTTATTAATTATTTTTCTTTCTCTGAAATTTCATCTAAAATTTCTTTCTTTTTCTTTTCTCTTGCCTTTTTCTTAATTGAGTTTTGTTGTATAAACAGTCCCCTCATGACTGCCTTGCTAGCGTCCCATACTGTTTGCAGCCTGGTTCTATTATTAAGATTTAATTCAAAGTAATCTCCCAGAACCTTTTTTGCCTTTTCTAACAAGATTTTATCATCTAATAGATCTTCATTCTATCTCCATCTAAAGGTGTATTGCCTTTCTTTCAGAATTTCCATTATTATAGGACTATGATCCGACAATGCTCTGGGATCTATTTCAATTTTTTAAACTTTTGATTCTAATTCTTTTGAAAGCCAAACTGCATCCAGTCTGGCACTACTGCCATGTACATGTGAAAAAAGGTTAACTGTTTATCAGCACATGTTTTACTCTCCAGATATCTATTAAATTCAATGTCTCTGTCATATCAAAAAAGGTTTTGGGTAGCCTACCTTCTTTGGTGTGTTTTTTCCTAATTGTTCTGTCCATCTTTAATGATGGTACCCCATTCAGATCTGCCATTAGTATTACCTTCTCATCTGCAAGCTCCAAAAGATCTGTTTCAAATTTTTGAAAGAATTTTGATTTATTTTCATTTGGTGCATATATTCCCACCAATACTATCTTTTCTCCTTGGACTTTGATTTGTACCATTAGAATCCTCCCTTTATCGTCTTTTTGGATTAGCTTGGGTTCAAGGGCAGGTTTAATGTAAAATACTACACCACGTCTTTTAGCATTGTCTGCTGAAATAAAATCTATCCCTAATTCTTTTATTAATCAGAATTCTTTTGTGTTTGTTTGCTACGTGTGTTTCCTTCAGGGGAAAAAAGCATATTTTGACTGCTGTAAGAAGCAATCATTTTATTTAGCTAGTTGACAAATGTTTGCATTTATTTTAAAACTCAAAATAATTAGAAAAAAAAAATGGATGTATTAAAATGATATGCCTGGGTAGGCTTGCTGGGGGGGGGGGGTGTATTCAAAAAAGTTGATTAGTGAAATGTTTGGGTCTGCTGATATTAACCATGATGGCAATATGGAGCATCCACATTCCAAGGCAATGTACCCTTGAGTACCAGTTGCTGAAGAGCAGCAACGGAGAGAGAGCCTTGGTTTTCCTACCCTGCAGGATGCTGGGCTAGAGTGATGTCTGATCCAGCAGTGCCCTTCAGATGCTATGATAATTTGTGTTGTGTTCTTGCTTCAGGTCTTAACGGTGAGGAAGCAATGGCCAAGATGACGGACGTGCTTTTACCAGCACCTCCAAGTCATGTGCCAGAGGGGCCACTCCTGAGTGAGAAGCTGGAACGGCTTCGTACCTTAGAGCAGTGTTTCCCAACCGGTGTTCCGCGGCACACTAGTGTGCCGCGAGACGTTGCCTGGTGTGCCGTGGGAGGGAGGCGGGCGAGTCGGGCGGCGAGAGGCGGGGCGGCGGCGGCGAGGAGAGGCCGCCCAGCGCGGGGCTCTCGCCGTCTGCCTGCCTGGCTGCCTGCGTGGCGTTGACGTCACGGGGCTGTAACGTGCCCCACATAGGCACACGCGGGGCGGCGAGCGAGCTCCCTCCCACATCCCATCGCTGCTCGCTTCGGCCGGCCTACTGGGCTGTCGCAGGCGGAAGGCCTGCGCATGCGCGAGGTTTTCGCGCCTTCGGGATTCCCTTCACGCCTTCCTCCTCCCGGGTCCTTGAGAGCGCGGGAAGCGGCAGCGCGAGACCGGCGTTGAGCCTGGTAGGTATTGCGCTTGCCAAGGCAGACATTTGGGAAATGAAAACTTGCAAAGCAAGCAACCAGTTCAATCTGAAGTACGTGTATGCTTAATATCCTGTATCTGAAACCTGTTCTGCCCCCTCCCCCACACTTGGTGCCATTTTCATCTACACATGCAGCAGAGTAAGTTGACCCAGAATAGTACCAATTCAGATGGCAGATGGGAGAATGACAGTGCTGAATGCTTTCCCATGTAGAACAGTCCCTGCAAATAAAAACCTAGCATATTTGGAAGAGGGATGCTAGCCTAACCATTGCCTTCTATGCTGTTACTATTTTTTTATTTTTTTTTACATAAGTAAAAAGTGACCTTTCCCCATCTGGCATGGTGGTGTGCCTCGAGACTTTTTTTCATGGAACAAGTGTGCCTTTGCCCAAAAAAGGTTGGGAAACACTGCCTTAGAGGATATGGAGGCCATGGAGCCAGAGGAAGTCCCATGGGAAAACAGAATGCCGGAAGTCAACGGTGCTGAACTTCAGCAGCCTCTGGAAGCTGAGTCATCGCTACAGCCCAAGGATAGCAAGACCCAGACCTCCAATAAGACAACCAAGCACAAGGCTCTGATTGATCTGAAGGCAGTGCTGGCTCAACCACTTCGTCCCATGCAGTGTCCATTTTTGCCTTCTGTACAGGATGAGGTGAGCACCATTAGGAGGGGTTAATTGGGTTCCATGGATCCGGAAGAGCTAAGTGCTAACGCTTTACTTGCACTGTGTCCCTTCAGGCTAACGGCATGGGAAGTGTTCATCTTTGAAAGCTCCCCAATGGGAGAAAGCTAGTGTGTCAGGGAGAAGGTTTAATCTCCTTGGCGTGTTTGTTTTCCAGCTGCAGGGAACCTTATCCCAATGCATCAGGGAAGAGACCAATGGTAGAGCTAAGTGCTAACGCTTTACTTGCATCCGGAAGAGCTAAGTGCTAACGCTTTACTTGCACTGTGTCCCTTCAGGCTAATGACATGGGAAGTGTTCATCTTTGAAAGCTCCCCAATGGGAGAAAGCTAGTGTGTCAGGGAGAAGGTTTAATCTCCTTGGCGTGTTTGTTTTCCAGCTGCAGGGAACCTTATCCCAATGCATCAGGGAAGAGACCAATGGTAGAGAGTATGCTTTACATTAGGGATGGGGCGGGGCTGTGGCCCTCCAGATGTCATTAGTCAACACCCATCAGCTCCAGTTAGCATAGCCAACTATGCTAAGGGTAGTTGTAGTCCAATAACATCAGGAGGTCCACAGGTTCACCTTGTATCACATGTAGAAGAGCTTTGGTTATTCCTTGTTTTGTTTCTCGTTAAAAACTGATTTTGGGTAGCAGAGTTGGAAGCAGTATTTGCCTAGAGTTATTGGAGAGCCAGCACTGAGCTAAAAGGACCAACTGTCTCACTGTATGAGAAAGCCAATCATTGCCTTCACAGATTAGCTTTTTCAGAGCAGGCTAGCCCAGTTCAGAAATGAATGGCAAACTAGGGTTTGTTGTTAGAAGAAGAAACCTGAGGCTCGTGCACTCCTCCACATGCATGAAAGGAGGATGAAAGCTTCTACTTTACCTCTTTAAAAAAATGTTTTTATTTGAATGCACACACATTTTGTGTGTGCGTGTGTATGTGTGTGTGTGCACGTACACACATACATATATACATACATACTAACTAATAAAGTATTAAGAATGAATGATGAAAGCTGGTGAAAGCACCTAAACTTCAACAACAGCAATTACAAAAAACAAAAACTAGGCTATTAACATTAGTACGATTTATATGCCTAGAGAAACTTAGACATTAAAATAGGAGTGACTAATAATACAATGGTATCTCGGTTCTCAGACAAAATCCGTTCGCTTTTTCAAAAACCGAGGCACGGCTTCCCATTGGTTTCAAGAGCTTCTTCCACTCAGCGGAAGCCATGTTGTACGTTCAGGTTCTGAAAAGCGTTCGAAAACGGAAGCATTTACTTCCGGATTTTCGGTGTTCAAGAACCGAAACGTACAACAACGGAGGTGTTCGGGAACCGAGGTTCCACTGCATAACCAAAGGGACATTATTATGCTTTCATTTTTGAATTAATCACAGTTCCCCGTTAAGTCCAAACTTGAGGAACTGTGGTTAGATGTCTTCAATATGCTAGTTTATTTTTTAACGAGCAGCAGATAAAACAAATTTCTCTTCCACAAGTTCAGACATAACAGGGCTTACAAGCAGGTAATTTCAACCTGCTTTCACATAAAGAAGGGGAGAGAGGAAGGGACAGCAGCAGCACACTGACGATAATAGAATCGTAGAAAGGAACCATGGAAGGAACTGTGAGGGTAATCTAGTCCAACCCCCTGCAATGCAGGACTCTTGCCCAACATGGGGCTCGAACCCACAACCCTGAGATTAAGAGTCTCTTGTTATGCAAGTGTATTGTTATCTGATCAGCCTTCCAGGTGGTGTTTGACTATGGCTCCCATTATCTGTAAGCATTGGGTTTGCTAACTGGGGGATGATGGGATTTGGAGTCCATCAGTATTGGGGGGGGGGCACATTGGGGTAGGCTGCAATGTGACAAAGCATGCTTTGTCATTTAGTTTGAATCATGCCAGCATGTCTCAAGCAGACAGCTTGTGTACTACAGGAAAGTATTTGACGACCAAACTGCTCCAGAGAATTCTTGCAAGCGAGCTGAGTCACATGCTGCTGGGAAAGGGAAGGAGGTGTTTTAAAATCCAAACACCAGAGCTCCTGGACAGTCCTCTGGGCAGAGAAATTCCTTCCTGCTCCAAATCCCTGCACTGAGTCAGACTCTCTGAGCAGAAGCAATTCAGCAATCTCCTCGAATGAGCTTTCATTGGATGCAGTTCCTTGTTGGTTAAGGATGCAAAGTGGGGAGGAGACTCATTTGTCTGTTCTCTTTGTTCATTGTACACCTGTCTTTTGGCTCCAGCAGGGCCTTCAAAAAAGCTTAACAGCACTTTCCGTAAAACAATTACATTTCCAATTGAGCATCAAGATCACTGTTAGATTATACTCTTCCTGTGTTAGTTACCTATTGTCTGCAAATCCTGTGAGACTCCTTGTCCACCTGCCTGCTGATCTTTTTCTCCCTTACAGCTAGAGATGGGCAAAGATCAGCGACAGGTGATCCGGGAGGCCTTTGCAAGTGACAACGTTGTTGCCAACTTTATGAAAGAAAAGCGTCGGGCAGAGCAAAACAGCAAACCGAAAGTTATCAATCTGGTGCTTCCAGGATGGGGCGAGTGGGGAGGTGCAGGACTACGGCCGAGTAAGATGAAGAAGAGACGGTATGTTCAGGGTGGAAGCTTAATGGTCTGTCACTGCCAACTGTTACCTGCTTCACCTCCCTTCTTCCTTTTCTTTTTTGCCTTCTAGGTTCCTTATCAAACCAGCAGCTGGGTCCCCAAGGAAAAACAGGCACCTGCCCAATGTTATCCTGAGTGAACAGCGCAATACTTTAGCAGGGGTGCATCAGGTGAGTTTATCACTCTGGCCTAGGAGGCTGCTGTTCACGCTTTCAGCTGCAGAAACAATGTGGGGAAAAGAAGATACAGTATAAATGTTCTTAGACTCATAGAATTCTAAGATGTTAGAATTGACTTCTTCTTAATTATATAGTTGGAAGGGACCGCAAGGGTCATCTAGTCTAACTCCCTGCAATGCAGGAATGTAATTAAACTCTGTGAATTTAACTGAGGAAAGACCATAGCTCATTCAGGAGAGCATCTGCTCTGCATGCAGAAAGTCCCAGCTTCCATCCCCTGCCTCGCCAGTTTAAAAGGATGAAGTGATGGGAAAGGTGTGTGCGTGGATTGCTGAGAAGTAGACAGTTCTGGGACAGATGGATAAATAGTCCAACCTGTTATAAGGCAAATTCCTATGTACTTGATTGGGTATTTACAGGCAACACCCTGTTTGCATGGGGTTGTGTTCTGGGTTATTGCACGCGTCAGCAGTTGCGCATAAGCCCGTTCTGCCCTTTTCTGGGGCCAAAAGCAGCACGCATGTTGGTGGCCAGACGACAGTCAGATGTGCAGAAAATGGTCACTGCCTGTACTGTGTACCTGGTACCAATTCTTTTCTTTTGGTATTTTTTTATAAGGATTGTTTTATCTGCCTGAAGGTTGCTAGAGCAGGTTGGAACTACAAAATAATAAAATGCAAGCAGCTCACCAAGACTTTGTGCACATGCCCCCTCACTCCCAGGAACTGCCTGCTTAGCTGTGTGTTGTTCCTAGCCTTCCACTTTCAGGGTGCCATTAAACTACTTCTTCGCTACACTGCAGGTGAACCAGCTGCCCTTCCCCTTTGAGAACAGCAAGCAATTTGAACGCAGCATCCAAGCACCCATGGGCCCCACTTGGAAAACCCAGCGTGCTTTTCAGCGTCTGACAGCTCCTCACATTGTCACCCAGCCTGGCCACATCATCCGGCCCATCAGTGCTGAGGACAGTGAGCTGCTCTGCAAAGTGGAAAAGGCAAAAGCCATGGGAAGGGAGCCGGATTTGGCACTATCATTGTCACCCCACAACCATCACCCACACCATGCCTCAAAGAGGAAGGCTCGGCGGAGCTAAGTACTACAGGGGCTCTGCCATACAGGCCAGACTCCTTGGGCTAACTGGCACTGTTGTCTTCTTATTTTCTTCAGTCAATTTTATTGATTTTCAGTATATAACACAGAAACACATACAACAAATGTCTTCGTTTCCCATCCCTCGCTCCCTCCCTCCCTCCATTTATTCCCACGGAACAAATCAGTTTATTAAATTCTGCCAGAGTCCATTGAGTGAATCAGGTGGATGCCGGTCATCAGGGTTATCATTTTGAAAACCCAATGAAAGGATGACAAGTTTCAGTAAAGTCATCTATGTCTTCTGTGCTGTTCAGTGCTTGTACTCTCCTTGTTCATTTTTCCAGTAAGGCAAATTGTCTGTGCATCTTGCTTCCACACAGAATTCTGTAAATGATCCAGTCTCTTCCATTTCTGTGCCACCAAGTGGAAAGTGAATCAATTAACTATTTGTATAAAATCATGGAACAGTAGTGTTTGAAGGGATCTCCGAGGGTGACCTAGTCTAACCCCCTGCAATGTAGGAATCTCAACACGCTGTCCCTTGTCCAATTTGAAACCATACCAGACCCTGCTCAGCTTTACAAATGTGTTAGTAGTTTTGTTGCTGCAATTGAAATTAAGCTTTTCTTCCCTGGAAATGGTTAACAGGTCTAAACTTGATGTGCATTCTGCATGTTACCCCTTGATGTTGCTTCCCCCTACCCCCACCCCACCCTGTGAACAACTTTTGCCAAAAAGGATGTACATAAGTCACATGTGGAACATTGTACCAATTGTATTGCAAGCTTACAAACACAAGTATGATAATGATTTATTAATATAGCTGCATGTTAGTGGTGTCAGATGCCATTTATGTAACAGCTTGAATGTAATCACTCATATGAGTTGAGACCGATGCTAAGGGTTTTTTGGCTCATGAATTATTCCAATCCATGTCTTCACTTTCTATGCTAAATACGTTTTCTTAAAGTTTGTGGGTCGTAAATCCTTTGACTCACGGAGTTTGCTGCAACGGCACTGCAATAAATCTGATTTATTGGCACTCTGACAAACTTCTTTTTTAAAAAATAAATTTTATTTTCAATGCAAAATTATAACAAAAATTACGAACATTGAATCCAAACTAATACTATACAAACAAGAAAAAAACCTGAACGCAAAAAAGAAAAGAAAAAACAAAAGAAAAAGCACACATCTACAAATAAAACCATATATTCAGTCTAATCTAGTCATTACATACATATACACATATTGACTTCCTTCCTTTGTTCTAAGATCTCAAAATTTTTACTCTTACTAAATTGTTGTGTCTAATGTAGATTACTTCTATCTTTATACTTTTTTACACCATTTTTCTTTTTCTTTAAGCCTGTAAAGCATCATTCATTATATATGCTTTCTCTAGAACAATGCTTTTTCATATACTCTTTAGCACATCCCCATACTTTTAATAATTTCTGGTCCTATTGTCCCCTTATGAATGCTGTGAGTCTTGCCAGATTTATATATTCACAAAAATTAATTTGCCATTCTTTCATTGACGGAATTTTTCTCCTTTTCCATTTTTTTGCTATAAGCATCCTGGCAGCTGTTGTTGCATAAAGGAATACTTTCCTTTGATTGTCAGGAATATCGTTTGTGATTATGCCTAAAGGGAATGCCTCCGGTTTTTTACTGAAAGATATTTTAAACATCTTTTTGATTTCTTCATATATTTCATTCCAAAATTGTTTAATAGGTCGGCATTCCCACCACATATGAAACATTGTTCCTATTTCTTTCTTGCATCCCCAACAGGTATTTCATTTTAATTTGTAAATTTTTGCCAATTTCACCGGAGTTAAGTACCATTGGCACACCATTTTCATCAAATTTTCTCTGATTGTGTAACATGCCGTAAATTTAATATCACATTTCCATAATTTCTCCCACTAGTCCAGCCGAATTGTGTAACCTATATCGCATGCCCATTTAGTCATAACTTCTTTTACTTCTTCATCCTTTAACTCCCATTCTAATAATAAATTATACATTTTGGATATACTCTTTTTCGAGTTTTGTAATAATACTTTTTGTAATTTTGATTCTTCTTTTTCAAATCCTATTGCTTTATCCTGATTAAATATTTGGGCAATTAGATGATACTGTTGTTGGGATACTGCCAGGGAGACGGAGGCATCAGGCAGGCCCCCAGTTGTCTCCGGACGATCACCGGTCTCCCGTGGAACAGCATCAGTCAATTAGCGACACGAGCCTCAGAGACATTCCAAGGCCCGTGCACACCCTTTCAGCAGTCTCCACAACGAAAGATGTAGACAGGAGAGCATATTTACAGCTTTATTCAACGTAGTTCAGAACAAAGGAAAAACATGACTGCTTGCCTCCGTGTCCAGGAAAACAGCCGGAACAAAAGCTATATATAAAATGGAAGTTCCCAGCAGACAGTGCTGGGAGTAAACAGGCATGTGATACACAACAATCATGCCTGACCCTTTAAGGTGGAACGGAACTATATCCTAATATCCTCCCCCTTTCCGTGTAACCTGTAGTACCTGTGGTTCAACCCAATTGCAACCTCTGTACATAAACCTTAAGTTGTTCTCTGCTAACAACCTTAGACAACAGATCAGCAGGAATTTCGTTTCCTGGCATGTAGGACACCTGAATGAGTCCTTTCTGAATACACTCTCTTGCACAATGTAACTTAATCTGCAAGTACTTGGTTCTTTGCAACTCTCTGAGTTCAGCAAAGCCAAACAGGATCTATTGTCTTGATACACCTGTATAGGACATTTCACAGAAACTGATGTCCTGAAACAGTTGCATCAACAGGGCATTGAGTTCTGCTTCACAGGAACTTAGGCTTACTGTCGTCTGCTTTTTGCACAGCCAGTCAAACAGACAGTGGTTGTACATGTAGCATACTCCAGAAGTGCTTGTACCATTCGTGGTGTCACTTCCAAAACTAGCATCTGCAAAAATTTCAAGACCTCCAGTCTTCTGACTGGTGAACCTCAGCCTGTAGTGCAAAATCCCCTTCAAATAGCAGGCTATGCGCTTCAGAGCTTTACAATCCTGAAAAGTAGGATTGTTGGCATGTCTGCTAAGCAGATTAGTGCTTACAGCTATGTCAGGTCTTGAACATCTAGCGATGAAATTCAACTTGCCTAGAATGCATCTGTACAGTGTAGTGTCAGAAAACGCTTCAGCAGTACTATCTACCTGGTAACCTGTCACCATCGGTGTGTCTGCTGGGTTTGCATCAACCAAATTCAACCTGGTTAATACATCAGCAATTTTCTGTGTTTGGTGTACCAGAAAATTACCTGCTTGGTCCTTCCCCACCTGCAGAGAAAGATACAGTGGTGCCTCGCAAGACGAAATTAATTCGTTCCGCAAGTCTCTTCGTCTTGCGGTTTTTTCGTCTTGCGATGCACGATTTCCCATAGGAATGCATTGAAAATCAATTAATGCGTTCCTAGGGAAACCGCCTTCAGACCAGGTCCGGGGACAGTCTGTCTTTTAAAGTTAGGATAGCTGCTTATTTCCTTAACATCTGAAGGGAGGGTGTTCCACTGGGTGGGCGCCACTACCGAGAAGGCCCTCTGTCTGGTTCCCTGTAACCTCGCTTCTCGCAATGAGGGAACCGTCAGAAGGCCCTCGGCGCTGGATCTCAGTGTCCGGGCTGAACGATGGGGGTGAAGACGCTCCTTCAGGTATACAGGACCGAGGCCGTTTAGGGCTTTAAAGGTCAGCACCAACACTTTGAACTGTGCTCGGAAACGTACTGGGAGCCAATGCAGATCTCTCAGAACCAGTGTTATGTGGTCCCAGTGGCCACTCCCAGTCACCAGTCTAGCTGCCGCATTCTGGATTAATTGCAGTTTCCGGGTCACCTTCAAAGGTAGCCCCACGTAGAGTGCGTTGCAGTAGTCCAAGCGGGAGATAACTAGAGCATGCACCACTCTGGCGAGACAGTCTGCGGGCCAGTAGGGTCTTAGCCTGTGTACCAGGTGGAGCTGGTAGACAGCTGCCCTGCGCTTCCATGGACAGCTGTGAGTCCAAAATGACTCCCAGGCTGCGCACCTGGTCTTTCAGGGGCACAGTTACCCCATTCAGGACCAGGGAGTCCTCCACACCAGCCCGCCCCCTGTCCCCCAAGAACAGTACTTCTGTCTCGTCAGGATTCAACCTCAATCTGTTAGCTGCCATCCATCCTCTAACCGCCTCCAGGCACTCACACAGGACCTTCACTGCCTTCACTGGTTCTGATTTAAAGGAGAGGTAGAGCTGGGTGTCATCTACATACAGATGAACACCCAGCCCAAACCCCCTGATGATCTTTCCCAGCGGCTTCATATAGATATTAAAAAGCATGTTGGCCAAATTGGCCGGGTCTAAAGATGTTTTTTTAAGAAGCGGTTTAATGACTACCTCTTTCAGCGGGTCTGGGAAGGCTCCCTCACAGAGGGAAGCATTCACCACCCCACAGAGCCCATCGCCCAGCCCTTCCGGGCTCGCTTTTATCAGCCAGGATGGGCAAGGATCAAGGAGACAGGTGGTCGGTTTCACTTGTCCAAGCAGCCTGTCCACATCTTTGGAGGTAACAGTTTGGAATTGATCCCATGTAACAGGACTAGACAGAACTCTAGCACTCTCCTGCCCTGGCCCTGCTCCCACGGTGGAGTCTACCTCCTTCTGAATCTGAGCAACTTTATCTGCAAAAAACTTTATAAAAGTACTGCAGGAGATCTTGGGGTCTCTACCAGGCCCCGGTGGTGCAGGTGGTTCCGATAGATTGCGAACCACCTGAAAAAGTCTCCTGCTGCTGTTTCTGCAGATGCAATGGAGGCAGTGAAGAAGGCCCTCTTCGCCGTCGCCATTGCCACTTGGTAGGCTCGACGTTGAGCTCTAGCCCGTGTCCTGTTCTGATTCAGAATGAGTTTTCCGCCACCGGCGCTCTAGCCATCTCAACGATTGTTTCATCGCCCTCAGCTCCGGGGAAAACCACGAGGTTGTCCGGGCTCCATGGAATCGGAGAGGGCGCTTCGGAGCCAGACAGCCAATAGCCCTGGTTAACTCCACATTCCAGCGGGCCACCAGGGAATCAGCTGAAAGGCCATCAACTTGGGATAAAACATCCCCTACCACTCTTTGGAAGCCCATTGGATCCATTAAGTGGTGGGGGCGGACCATCCGAATCAGTCCCACCTCCCTGCAGAGGGGAAGGGTCGCATAGAAGTCCAGTTGCACCAGGAAGTGATCTGACCATGGCACTTCTTTTGTTTCACTTTTACTTAGTGTCAGATCACCCACGTCACTAGAGGTGAACACCAGGTCTAAGGCATGTCCGTGACTATGAGTTGGGCCAAACTTATTCAGGGACAGCCCCATGGAGGCCATGCTTTCCACGAAGTCCCGAGCGGCCCTTTGTAAGGTCGTGTCAGCATGGATGTTAAAATCCCCCAGGACAACCAAGCTAGGTGTCTCCAGGAGTATATCCGCCACGACCTGAAGCAGCTCGGGCAGGGAATCCTTGGTGCAGCGGGGAGGTCGGTAAACCAATAGGAATCCTGTACTGCCCCTATTGCCCAACTTCCAGAACATGCACTCAGAAAACTGGGTCTTCCCAATAGGACGCCTGGTGCAGACTAATGACTTCCTAAAAATCACTGCAACCCCCCCTCCCCGCCCACATGACCTGGGTTGCTGTGCGTAAGAGAAACCTGGTGGGCAAGCACAGGCCCATCTGCTTCATTCAACCAGGTCTCTGTCACACATGCCAGGTCAAATCCTCCATCCACAATCAGGTCGTGGATGGCAGTGGTTTTATTCATCCTTGACCTGGCATTGCACAGCAACACTTTCAGGTCATGTGGGTTTCCCTTGCTGATTTCAGTATCCTTCCAGTCTGGACCAGACCCGGAGGCAGGAATAGTCCTCAAACGACGACTAAACCTGCCTCCTCAGTAGTGACATGGTCTGGTCTTAGTATAACTCCTCCTTCTGCCCATGATCACTGAGATCGGGTGTCCCAATACATCCCCCCCCCCCCCGTGGAACCTGCCCCAGCCATTCTATTGGCTGAGGCCCACTCCCAGGCAGCCCTGACCCTTCCCCTTAACAAGCAAAATCCAAACTATATAATAACTTAACAGAATAATAAAAATAAAAACAAAGCAAGAAACAATAGTGCTCAAATTAAACTACTCCCCACCCTGACTAAATACGTATCCCACCCCAAGCAGAAATAAAATAATAAAATAATATTATAAAAAACAACAACCACCATTTAAGGTGCAGCAAATTAAAAGCACTTAAAACATTTTAAAACATTTTTGTCCCTTGCTGCAGGTAGCTGCTCAGGCCTCTAAACTGTAGTGGTGAGTGCAGGCCCCGCCCCCTAGGCAGGAGAGGGAGCGGTCTTCCCAGCACTCATGAGAGCAGCAGCAGCAATGTCCTGGAGGCCTTGATGGAGACCCTCAAGCTGTGGTGGTGAGTGCAGGCCCCGCTCCCTAGGCCAGATGGAGTTGGCAGGAGAGGGAGCGGTCCTCCCAGCACTCACGAGAGCAGCAGCAATCATCTTCATCCTCCTCTGAGTGGCTCTGGAAAATGCCCACATTTCCCCCTCACTTAGAATTGTACTCAACACTCTTTGTGAACCTAATGGACTGAGAGTCAGTCATGAATACCCTGTATGCACCTTTTTCATACCCCATGAACAAACCATGTGCCCCACACTTCCCAAGCTTGCTGCTCTGTGGGGTGTGGACCCACATGTCAGAACCAGCTATCATGTGTTTGACGTAAGGTTTCTTACCAAACATCTTCTCATAGGGAGTACAGCCAATAGGTGAAGACAATCTCCTGTTATACATGTAAACAAAATTAGAGAGTGACTCTGCCCAATATTGCTCAGGAAGATTGGCATCATGCAACAAGGTTTTTAGGTCTTGCAGCAGAGTTTGATCGCCCTTTCACAAAGTCCGTTCTCCCAGGAAGACCTAGGACTTGAGAGGTCATGCTACATTCTCTTCTCAGTCAGAAAAGCTTCAAACTGCTGAGAAGTGAATTCACCACCTTGATCAGAAAATAAACAGCCAATGCGTTTATTGTGAGCATTCTCCAACCAAGCACAGAACGCCTTGAACCTAGGAAACACTTCTGACTTCTGCTGGAGCATAAACACATGAATGTACCTGGAAAAAGAATCAATTAAAACCATGAAGTACCTTGCTCCACCCAAAGAGGCAAGTGGACCAACCAGGTCTGCGTGGGCTAGTTGATAGGGTTTGAAAGTTATCAAGAACAAGCCATCTATAAACTTCACCTGCAAAATGTCCTCTTTGCCCTTCCTGATGACACAGATGCTCTTCTTGAAGGAAATCTCAAAGCCTCGCCCAGCCAGCTGTGGAACGCTGAGCAAATTGTCTGCAGAATCTGGGGGGGGGGAAAGTACTTCGCTGATGGTTGTGTGCAGATTTGCCAGTTTCACTGTCCCGACTCCTGCAACTCTCAACGTGTTTCCATCAGCCTGTTGGATTTCCGCATCTTGATGTGTGAAGGAAATAAACAAGTGCCGATCTTTCGTTACGTGCCTCGTGGCTCCAGAATCGACAAGAAATCTGCCTTTGGCCTTTGGAGAAGCAGTGCCAGGAAACAAAGCCTTGTTTTCCACCGGCTTGGACTGCTGCCTGCCCCCCTGCTCCTGGCCATCTGCAGGCTTTTGTCTCTGTTTACCTCGTGGCTCCAGAATCGACAAGAAATCTGCCTTTGGCCTTTGGAGAAGCAGTGCCAGCAAACAAATACTTGTTTTCCACTGGCTTGGGCTGCTGCTTGCCCCCCTGCTCCTGGCCATTTGCAGGCTTTTGTCTCTGTTTACCTTTCGCCTTCCGACTTCTGCGAAGGTGACCTTGATTCTCACAGGAAGAGAGCTCTCAGCTGCCGACTCCTTGGCTCCCCCTGGAGGCTGGAATGCTGTCTGGGATGACATCACAGTCAGTTCCCCCTGCAGCTTGCAACCAGCGCCCTCGGCATCCCTGCGATCACTGTCAATCTGGGAAACAGACAGGACCTCCAACGCAGTCAAACTGTGCTGGAAACACAGCCAGATGGGCTACTTTCAAAGCATTCCACATCTGACTTGCTCTTGTGTTGCCAGCCAGTGTTACAATTTCCTCCAGAGAGACGGACAAGACGATCACGTCTATGGCCCTTGAATCATCGGCCTTCCATCTATCTCTCAGAGGAACTGGAGGGGCTTCAGAAACAGTGTGCCACACTCCAAACTGTCTCATCTGGTCCTCGCAGTACCTTGCCCAGGTCTAATAGTTGTGGCCATTAAGCTTTGGGCACAGAGCCCCATCTGAGGCTTGTAAAAGCTTCATTTCAGCTCTTTACTTCAGCCGTGAGCCTTATTCCCTTCAAAAGCTCCTTATCTTCGGCAGGTCGTAAATTACAAGGCCTGCTTGCTTCTTTCTGCCAGCCTAATTACTTGGCTCGGACTTCAAAGACTCTCTGCCATGGCACAGAAAAGCCTCCCTTTTCCACATACCTCTGTTGCTGCCAGGATCTCAGCAGGCATCACCAGTCTTACTCTCCTGTAAGCGCCATGAATCTGGGCCTGAAACCTGTTGTTGGGATACTGCCAGGGAGACAGAGGCATCAGGCAGGCCCCCAGTTGTCTCCGGACGATCACCGGTCTCCCATGGAACAGCATCAGTCAATTAGCGACACAAGCCTCAGAGACATTCCAAGGCCCGTGCACACCCTTTCAGCAGTCTCCACAACGAAAGATGCAGACAGGAGAGCATATTTACAGCTTTATTCAACGTAGTTCAGAACAAAGGAAAAACATGACTGTTTGCCTCCGTGTCCAGGAAAACAGCTGGAACAAAAGCTATATACAAAATGGAAGTTCCCAGCAGACAGTGCTGGGAGTAAACAGGCATGTGATACACAACAATCATGCCTGACACTTTAAGGTGGAACGGAACTATATCCTAACAGTTGTAAACATGTTGTGCAGTATTGGGTCACCTCTTCGTATGGTCTTAATTTTAATTGGCCCTGTTCCTCCCTCAGGAGCTGCTGGTATGTCGCCAATCTTCCTATTGTATTTTCCTTTTTAACCGATATTACTTTTAACGGTGAAACCCACCATGGGGTTTTCAGTTCTAACAACCATCTATGTCTCACCCAGACCTTATATAATGATTTTCTAATTACATGACTTAGAAATTCTTTATGCACCGCCACTTTGTTGTAAATTAGATAGGCATGCCAACCGTATCTGTTGTTCCATCCCTCCAAGTCTAAAATGTCATTATTATCTAATGTAATCCAGTCTCTGATCCAACTAAAGCATGCCGCATCATAGTATATTCTCAGGTCTGGGAGCCATTAACGTGTTACTTCCTCCCATAACCTGTTAAAGTTTGTGGCTCGTAAATCCTTTGCCCATGGAGCCTGCTGCAACGACACTGCAATAAATCTGATTTACTGGCACTCTGACAAACTTCAATGGCACCCACACGCTTCCACTCGTGCGCTGCCACTCTTCTCAGTTGTCGGACGATAGCAGAGTTCACATGCAGCGTAAAATGGCTTTGTCTGTGTCGACGTGGTGTCTTCAATAACTCAGCTCAACACCAGTGCTTCTATTCTATCATTCTTTATTCAGAAGCATATAAACAGAAAGGAAAAATCTACAGAATCTAGCTGCATGTTCGCAGCTTTCTGTCTCTAACAAAAATGAAACTACCTTGCTCACATTCTCAGACAAACTGCTCTCCAGAGAGAGCTCAGCCCCCACAGAGCACAGATCAAAGGAAAATGCCCGGGTCATGTGGGCAGTGCACCCAGTGAATCAGAATGCTTCCTGGGGTGCTAACTCTTGACTGTCCAGAACCACAACAAGTTTCCCACAGCCATTTTACAGGATCATGTTATCCAATTGTTAATTGGCTGAGTATTTTGAAGAGCATAGGTTTTTATTGCATATTATCATTCTAATTGCATTTTGTAGATGAACCGCATCATTATACTTCTGGAAGTGTTGGTAAATCACTGTCAGTCTTAGGTCTTTTGCCTTGATGGACAAACCTTACCAATAATTTTAAGAGTTTCGGACTTCCAGGGTGGCGCCACCGGCAATGGCGGACTCCCTCTGAACTGGAGGGACTGGCTCCGCGGTAAACAGGGTCTTCTCCGCTACGGCGAAGCGGGGACCCTTTTAAAATCACAGGCGGATGAAGCCTGTGACTGTGGGACTCGGCGGGCACCTCTAGCGCCCCCCCAATCTGCTAAGGAACCCACTAACGGGCTCCGAAGTGAGGAGGGGGAAGCAGCACGGTGCTGTGAGTCAATCGCTATTTCCGTGGAGTGAAGCCGCATAGCTGTTGCCGGAGAGCGCTGCCTTTTTCCTGGGATAATTTGGACTCTAAAATATTATTTTTTAAAAAAAGATATTTATTGAAAGTTTTTAAAAATAGCAAAAAATGAAAAAATAAATATACAAAATAACATACAAAATAAAAAAACAATTAAAAGCACACATTAATTTTCAATAACATAACTTCCATACACTTATTTCCTCAGACCTCCTCACACCTCCCCTCCCTGTATTCCAATTCAATTTGTTAGTTCAGCAAATCCTTACCATTAAACTTTTACCCATTTGTGAATTTTTTTTCATGTCTCCTAAAGCATTACAGCTGGAAACCGCTTAGTTTCTATCCAACATCCTTCTAACATTCATTAATTTTACAATATTTCTTTAAATAGTCTTTAAATTTCTTCCAGTCTTCTTTCACCGACTCTTCTCCCTGGTCTCGGATTCTGCCAGTCATTTCAGCCAATTCCATGTAGTCGATCACCTTCATCTGCCATTCTTCCAGAGTGGGTAGATCTTGTGTCTTCCAATACTTAGCGATGAGTATTCTTGCTGTTGTAGTAGCATACATAAAGAAAGTTCTGTCCCTCTTTGGCACCAATTGGCCGACAATGCCCAGCAGAAAGGCCTCTGGTTTCTTCAGGAAGGTATACTTAAATACTTAAATACCTTTTTCATTTTTTATTTTTATTTTTTAATAAAATTTTTATTGCATTTTTTCCAGATACAGATAACCAGTCAGATATACAAAGAAACAAGAACAGCAAGAAGAAAAAAGGGGGGGAAAGAAAAAAAAAGAATTATTTCCAAGCTTATTTCAGTCTTCTATCGGACTTCCCCACATCTCCCACACAATGCATTCCCAACAATAAAAATTATCAGCAAATTATAACCTTGTTTCATGTGTTTCTTTTGTACTTTCAAATATTAGGTTTTAAATTTAAATTACTTATTATCCAATTACTTTACAAACCAACATAATATCATTTTAAACATTTAAATATTTAATCCTTTCATTGATATTATCTAATTTCATATAACATCCACTCTCGTTGCTGGAGCTAACCATTCCAAATCATGCGAATTTTTATAGTTCATATAATTTATAAAATTTTTGCAAATAATCCTTAAATTTTTTCCAGTCCTCCTCAATTGTTTCATCTCCCAAATCTCGGATTCTGGCAGTCATCTCGGCCAATTCCATGTAGTCCATCAATTGCGTTTGCCACTCTTCCAGTGTGGGCAAATCTTGAGTCTTCCAGTATTTAGCGATAAGAATTCTTGCTGCTGTGGTTGCATACATAAAAAAACGTTCTATCCTTCTTTAACACCTTTTGGCCGACAATGCCCAAGAGGAAGGCCTCCGGTTTCTTAGGAAAGGTGTACTTAAACACCTTTTTTAACTCATTATAGATCATTTCCCAGAAGGCCTTCACTCTTGGACAGGTCCACCAGAGGTGAAAGAATGTCCCTTCAGCCTCCTTACACTTCCAACATTTGTTATTAGACAAATGGTATATCTTAGCAAGCTTGACTGGGGTCATGTACCACCTGTATATCATTTTCATAATGTTTTCTTTCAGGGCATTACATGCCGTAAATTTCATACCGGTGGTCCATAACCTTTCCCAGTCCTCAAACATAATGTTGTACCCAATGTCTTGAGCCCATTTTATCATGGCTGATTTGACTGTCTCATCCTGAGTGTTCCATTTAAGCAGCAAGTTATACATTCTTGATAATAACTTAGTCTTTGGTTCTAACAGTTCTGTCTCGAGTTTCGATTTTTCCACCTGGAATCCTGTTTTTTTATCCAGCTTAAAAACCTCATGAATTTGGGCATAATGAAACCAGTCCTGCACCTTATTCTTTAATTTTTCATAGCTCTGCAGTCTCCAATTATCTCCAATTTTTTCTACCATTTCCCAATATTTCGGCCAACCGACCTCCATATTGGTTTTTTTCCGAGCCTTGGCCTCCACTGGTGATAGCCACCTCGGGGTCTTACTTTCTAATAAGTCTTTGTATTTTGTCCAGACCATAAATATTGCTTTTCTGACAATATGGTTTTTGAACATTTTATGTGTTTTTACCTTGTCGTACCACAAATATGCATGCCATCCTAATGAGTTGTTAAAACCTTCCAGATCTAGGACATCAGTGTTCTCTAGCAGAAACCAGTCTTTCATCCAGCAGAAGGCTGCAGCTTCATAATATAACCTTAAGTCTGGCAGGGCAAACCCCCCTCTTTCTTTTGCATCAGTTAATATTTTAAACTTTATTCGGGGCTTTTTGCCCTGCCAAACAAACTTCGAGATATCCTTCTGCCACTTTCCAAAACATTCCACTCTGTCCACGATCTGCAAGGTTTGAAACAAAAACAGCATCTTTGGCAATACATTCATCTTTATAGCTGCAATTCGGCCCAACAAGGAAAGTTTCAATCTTGACCAAGATTCTAGGTCCTTTTTAACCTCTGACCAACAATTTTCATAATTGTCTTTAAATAAGTTCAGATTTTTGGAAGACAGGTTAACCCCCAGGTATTTCACTTTTTTAACCACATTTAATTCTGTTTCCTTCTGGAACCCATCTGTTTCTAAAGGTGTCAAATTCTTTCCCAAAACTTTAGTTTTTTGTTTATTCAACTTAAATCCCGCCACCCGACCAAACTCCTGAATCAATTCTAGAACTCTTTTTGTACTAGATTCTGGCTCCTGAAGTGTTAAAACCAAGTCATCTGCAAAAGCTTTCAGTTTGTATTGTTTCGCTCCGACCCGTATTCCTTGTACCTGCCGGTCCTTCCTAATCATATTCAGGAGTACCTCCAGGACCGAAATAAATAATAGGGGGGGAAGGGGGCACCCCTGCCGTGTTCCTTTTTCAATTTGGAACTCTTCTGTCACCACATTGTTCACTATCAACTTAGCTTTTTGTTCTGAATAAATTGCTTCTATACCATTTTCAAACCCCCGTCCCACTCCCATCCCTTCCAAGTTTTTCTTCATAAACTTCCAAGAAATGTTATCAAAGGCCTTCTCTGCATCAATAAAAATTAGCACTGCTTTAGTGTTAATATTTGTTTGCAAAAGTTCCAGAATATCAATAATGTTCCTGGTGTTGTCAAACAAATGCCTGCCTGGGAGAAAGCCTGCTTGGTCCTTATGAATTACTCCATTTAGTACCTTTTTAAATCTACTTGCCAAAATGTCTGCAAATATTTTGTAATCCACATTTAGGAGTGAGATGGGACGGTAGTTCTTGAGTTGGGTCTTTTCAGTTTCCACTTTAGGTATCAATGTGATGAAAGCTTCTTTCCACGTTTCCGGTGCCCTTCCTCCCCCCATAATCTGATTGCAAACCTCCATTAATGGTTGTATCAAATAGTCCTTTAACACCCTATAATACTTGGAGGTAAGTCCATCTGGGCCTGGAGATTTACCCAACTGCATGTTCTGAATGGCATCCTCAATTTCCTGTTGTGTTATTTTATAATTCAGGATTGATCTCTTCTCCTGAGATAGTTCTGGTAACCCGTTGGCTTTTAGAAATTGATCCATCTCAGACACTTCCTCAGGCCCTTGCGTGTACAGTTTTTTAAAGTATTTCTGGAAACACTTTCTAATTTCCCCTGGTTTCTGGATATTTTTCCCTCCAACCTCTAGATTGGTGACATAATTTAATTTTTGTCTTTTTTTCAACTGCCATGCTAGCAGTTTTCCACATTTGTTCGCCGATTCAAAAGATCTTTGTTTCATTTGTTTAATTTTCCATTCCACTTCTTGGTTTATCAATTTCGTATATTGTGACTGGTGGAATTTTTTTTTTTTTATATAATAATTTTTTATTACATTTTTTCCAAATTACAGATAAAACAGAAAAAAGAAAGAACATAAAGAGCAGAAAAAAAGAAGAAAACAAAAGAACAAAAAATCACAACCATTTCAACAACTTATTTCAGATTTCTATCGGACTTCCCCACATCTCCCACATAGTGCATTCTTGACAATAAAGTTATCAGCAAGTTATAACCTTGTTTCGTGTGTTTCTTTGTATTCTCAATTGCAGTTTAAGTTTAAATCTCTTATTTTCCATTTACTCTAAAAATATAGCATATTGTCATTTTTACCCATTTAAACTTTGATTCTTTCATAAATATTATCCAATTTCATATATAATCAACTTTCGTTGCTGAGGCTAACATTCCAAATCATACGACATCTTAGGATTCATATAACTTATAATACTTTTGCAAATAGTCCTTGAATTTTTTCCAGTCCTCCTCCATTGCCTCTTCTCCCAAATCTCGGATCCTTGCAGTCATCTCGGCTAATTCCATATAGTTCATCAATTGCGTCTGCCAGTCCTCCAGTGTGGGCAAATCTTGGGTCTTCCAATGCTTGGCGATAAGGATTCTTGCTGCTGTTGTAGCATACATAAAAAAGGTTCTATCCTTTTTTAACACCTTCTGGTCGACAATGCCCAGAAGAAAGGCCTCCGGTTTCTTGGGAAAGGTGTATTTAAACACCTTTTTTAACTCATTATAGATCATTTCCCAGAAAGCCTTCACTCTTGGGCAGGTCCACCAAAGATGAAAAAATGTCCCTTCAGCCTCCTTACATTTCCAACATTTATTATCCGACAAATGGTAAATCTTAGCAAGCTTGGCTGGGGTCATGTACCACCTGTATACCATTTTCATAATATTTTCTTTCAAGGCATTACATGCCGTAAACTTCATACCTTTCCCAGTCCTCAGACATAATGTTATAACCAATGTCCTGAGCCCATTTTATCATGGCTGATTTAACTGTCTCATCCTGAGTGTTCCATTTAAGCAGCAAGTTATACATTCTCGATAATAACTTGGTCTTTGGTTCTAACAGCTCTGTCTCAAGTTTCGATTTTTCCACCTGGAATCCTATTTTTTTGTCTAACTTAAAAACCTCATTAATTTGGGCATAGTGTAGCCAATCTTGCACCTTACCTTTTAATTTTTCAAAGCTCTGCAACCTCCAATTACCTCCAATGTTTTCTATTATTTCCCAATACTTCGGCCAGTAGGCCTCCATATTGGGTTTTTTCCGAGCCTTGGCCTCTATTGGTGATATCCACCTCGGAGTTTTGCTTTCCAATAAGTCCTTATATTTTTTCCAGACCATAAATATTGCTTTTCTGACAATATGGTTTTTAAACATTCCAAATGTTTTTGCCTTGTCATACCACAGGTACGCATGCCAACCTAACGAATTGTTAAAGCCTTCCAGATCTAGGACATCAGTGTTTTCTAACAGAATCCAATCTTTCATCCAGCAGAAGGCCGCAGCTTCGTAATATAACCTTAAATCCGGCAGGGCAAACCCCCCTCTCTCCTTTGCATCAGTTAGTATTTTAAACTTTATTCGGGGCTTTTTGCCCTGCCAGACAAATTTAGAGATGTCCTTCTGCCACTTTCCAAAACAATCCACTCTGTCCACAATCTGCAAGGCTTGGAACAAAAACAACATTTTTGGCAAAACGTTGATTTTTATAGCTGCAATTCGGCCTAACAAGGATAGTTTCAATCTTGACCAGATTTCTAGATCTTTTTTCACTTCTGACCAACATTTCTCATAATTATCTTTAAATAAATTCAAGTTCTTGGAAGAGAGATTGACCCCCAGGTATTTCACCTTTTTAACAATATTTAGTTCTGTTTCCTTCTGAAACTCCTCTGCTTCATTAACTGTCAGGTTTTTCCCTAACACCTTAGTTTTTTGTTTATTCAACTTAAAACCCGCCACCCGGCCAAACTTCTGAATCAATTCCAAAACTCTTTTTGTACTAGGTTCTGGCTCCTGTAGTGTTAAAACCAAGTCATCTGCAAATGCTTTCAGTTTATATTGTTTCGCTCCGACCCGTATTCCTTGTACCTGCCGGTCCTTCCTAATCATATTCAGGAGTACCTCCAGGACCGAAATAAATAATAGGGGGGGAAGGGGGCACCCCTGCCGTGTTCCTTTTTCAATTTGGAACTCTTCTGTCACCACATTGTTCACTATCAACTTAGCTTTTTGTTCTGAATAAATTGCTTCTATACCATTCTCAAACCCCCTTCCCACTCCCATCCCTTCCAAATTTTTCTTCATGAATTTCCAAGAAATATTATCAAAGGCCTTCTCCGCATCAATAAAAATTAAAACTGCTCTGGTGTTAATATTTGTTTGTAAAAGTTCCAGAATATCAATGATATTCCTAGTGTTGTCAAACAGATGTCTACCTGGGAGAAAGCCAGCTTGGTCCTTGTGAATTACTTCGTTTAAAACTTTTTTAAATCTGTTGGCCAATATATCTGCAAATATTTTGTAATCCACATTTAGGAGTGAGATGGGACGATAGTTCTTAAGTTGGGTCTTTTCAGTCTCCACTTTGGGTATCAATGTGATGAATGCTTCTTTCCACGTATCTGGTGCCTTCCCTCCCCCCATAATCTGATTACAAACCTCCATTAATGGTTGTATCAAGAAATCTGTTAACGTCCTATAATATTTGGAGGTGAGTCCATCCGGGCCTGGAGATTTGCCTAGCTGCATATTCTGAATGGCATCCTCAATTTCCTGTTGTGTTATTTTACAATTCAAGATTGACCTCTTCTCTTGTGATAGTTCTGGTAGGCCATTTTCTTTCAGAAATTGTTCTATCTCAATTGCTTCCTCGGGTCCTTGTGTATAAAGTTTTTTAAAATATTTCTGGAAACACTTTCTAATTTCTCCCGGTTTCTGAATATTTTTCCCTTCAACTTCTAGATTGGTAACATAGTTTAATTTTTGTCTCTTTTTCAACTGCCAAGCTAGCAGTTTCCCACATTTGTTCGCAGATTCAAAAGATCTTTGTTTCATTTGTTTGATTTTCCATTCCACTTCTTGGTTAATCAATTTCAAGTATTGTGATTGGTGGAATTTGATTTCTCTTAGAGTCTCTTTTGGTTTTGGATTCAATCTTAGTTTTTTCTCTCCTTCTCTTATCTTCTCCAATATCTTATCCTTTTTCCCATTCCAGAGTTTTTTCTTAATCGTATTCTGTTGTATCAGAAACCCTCTCATAACAGCTTTGCTTGCGTCCCAGATTATTCTTTTTTCCACCGAGGTATTCAAATTAATTTCAAAATAGTCCTTTAAAGCTTTTTGGGCCTTCTTTACAATCTCTTGATCTCTTAACAGGTTGTCATTCATTTTCCATCTGAAGGAATCGGCAGTAGTAAGTCTCATTTCCATTTTCAAAGCGTTATGGTCGGAGCAGGTCTTTGGGCAGATTTCCACCTTTATAGTCTTAGGTGCCAGCCCTCTAGTTGTCCAAATTTGGTCGATTCTTGTCCATGACAGGTGAGCTTCAGAAAAGAATGTTCCCTCTTTACCTAAAGGGTTCTTTGTTCTCCAGATATCAGTCAAGTCCATATTGTCTGTAAGTTCAAAGAAAGTATTTGGTAGTCTTCCATCTTTGGTCAAATTCTGGTTCTGTGACTTATCCATAAGAGTAGAGACGACCCCATTCATGTCTCCCATCATAATGATGTTAGAATAGTCCAGATAGTCCAGTAATGTCTCATTTAGCTTCTTATAAAATTCTGATTTCCCCTCATTTGGTGCATAGATTCCTAATATCAAAACCTTCTCTCCTTGAGTCTGAATTTCAATAGCCAGGATTCTTCCTTGTTCGTCTTTGAACAAAAATTTTGGTGATAAATTCTCCTTAGCGTAGATCACCACGCCTCTCTTTTTAACTCTATCTGATGAAATAAATTCTTGGCCTAGTCTTTTGTTTATTAACACCTTCCTATGAAGCCTGGTCACGTGGGTTTCTTGCAAACAAATTATGTCCAAATTTTCTTTCTTTAAAATATGGAAGATCCTTTTGCGTTTTTCCGGGGAATTCGCGCCATTAATGTTCCAACTGTACAGCTGAAGAGACATCCTGTATCAATCTGTTGTTGCTCTTTATGGGGTGTCTTCTTTTTTGTCCAAATCCGAGGGTGGTAGCTCTTTTCCAGACTCTGGTGGGGGCCAAGGAGCTGCCACTCCTTTCTGCAAGTCTTCTCCGTGGTCGTGTAGAAACTTCTGGCTATCCTCCTTCGTTTTGATTTTAATCTTCTTTCCTTTGTAGTTGAACGAGAGGCCTTGTGGAAACTCCCACCTGTAAGGTATTCCGTTACCTCTCAAAAGTCCAGCTAGGTCAGTATAGTTAGATCTGAGATCCAATAGTTGTTTAGGTGTGACTGGTGGAATTTAATTTCTCTCAGAATCTCTTTTGATTTTGGTTTTGATCTCAATTTTTTCTCTCCATCTCTTATCTTCTCTAGTATCTTATCCTTTTTTCCATTCCAGAGTTTTTTCTTAATCGTATTCTGTTGTATCAGAAACCCTCTCATTACAGCTTTACTTGCGTCCCAGATTATTCTTTTTTCCACCGAGGTGTTCAAATTGATTTCAAAATAGTCCTTTAAAACTTTTTGGGCCTTCTTTACAATCTCTTGATCTCTTAACAAGGTGTCATTCATTTTCCATCTGAAGGAACCGGATGGAGTAAATCTCACTTCCATTTTCAGAGCATTATGGTCGGAGCAGGTCTTTGGGCAGATTTCCACCTTTATAGTCTTAGGTGCCAGCCCTCTAGTTGTCCAAATTTGGTTGATTCTTGTCCATGACAGGTGGGCCTCAGAGAAGAAAGTTCCCTCTTTACCCAGAGGATTCCTTGTCCTCCAAATATCAATCAAGTCCATGTCGTCTGTCAGTTCAAAAAAGGTTTTAGGTAGTCTGCCATCCTTAGTTAAATTTTGATTTTGTGACTTATCCATAAGAGTAGAGACCACCCCATTCATGTCTCCCATCATAATGATGTTAGAATAGTCCAGATAGTCCAGCAGTGTCTCATGCAGCTTCTTATAAAATTCCGATTTCCCCTCATTTGGTGCATAAATTCCTACTATCAAAACTTTTTCTCCTTGTGTTTGTATTTCAATTGCCAGGATTCTTCCTTGTTCATCTTTAAACAAAAATTTCGGTGACAAGTTCTCCTTTGCGTAGATCACCACGCCTCTCTTCTTAACTCTGTCTGATGAGATAAATTCTTGGCCTAGTCTTTTATTAATTAACACTTTCCTGTGGAGTCTAGTCACATGTGTTTCCTGCAGGCAAATTATGTCCAGATGTTCTTTTTTCAAAATATGAAAGATCCTTTTCCTTTTCTCCGGGGAATTTGCTCCATTAATGTTCCAGCTGTACAGCTGCAGAGACATCCTGAATCAATCTGTTGTTTCTATTCTGGGGTGTCCTTCTTTTCTTCCGAACCCGAGGGTGTAGGTATTGGTGCTATTCCAGGCGGTGGCGGTGGCCAAGAAGCTGCTGCTCCCTTCTGAAGATCTTCTCCGTGGTCGTGCAGGAACTTCTGGCTGTCTTCTGTTGTTTTAATTTTAACTTTCTTTCCTTTGTAATTGAAGGATAAACCTTGGGGAAACTCCCACCTGTAAGGAATTGCGTTGCCTCTGCTAAATCTGTGTATGCAGTCCTAAGATCCAAAAGTTGTTTTGGGATATCTCTGTAGATTTCCGCTCTTTTGCCTTGGATATCAAGTGATTTCTTGAAGTGAAGGTCTAATATTTTGTCTCTCTCCTGTTTAGTCCTCAAAATAATCAGACAGTCTCTAGGTCTGTCCTTCCTTGCTGCTCTTCCCAATCTGAATGCAGTTGTTATTTTAAAATCTTTATCTTCTTCTATACCCCAGAACTTAGAAAATTCTGCTGTCAAGTAGCCAGTCAAGTCTTCTTTCTCAAGCTCTGGGATAGATCGTAATCTTAAATTATTTTCCCGATTTCTCAATTCCACCATAGACAGGTAGGCCTGCTGGTCACTAATATGCTTATGTAGTGGCCTTACCTCTCCTTTTAATTCGTCCACTTTCTGATTTGCTTGGTCTGCTTTTGAATTTGCAGCTTCAGCCAATTTCCGATTCTCAGAAGTGGCGTCTTTTAAGTTCCCAATTGCTTGTGAATGTTGTGCAACTTGTTCAGATAGTTTTGTAATAGAGGATGTGGCTAAGTCAATTTTTGCTGTTTGATCATCTACCTTCTTGTTTAAAATTGCAAATTGTTGTAGCATTTCATTTAGAAGAGTATCCGATCCCCCTGCAGCCATATCCTCTGTTGTTGGCTGTTCAGCTTCCTTTAATACAGCTGTTGTTGGCAATTCAGCTCCCTTTAATACAGCTGGAACTGATGATCTGCGTGCTTGGGTAGTCAAAGTTGTTTGCACAAGTTGGCCTTTCCCTGCTTTCGCTTTTGCAGATCTTGTTTTCGGAGGGCCACTCATTCCACACCTGTCTATGAATCAAGGTCAAATAGTCTATTGTCCCATGGGAAAGACAGTTCCTCAGTGTAAATAACCAAACAGCAGAGAGTCAAAACAAAGTTAGTTCCCAGGAGTTTGTAAATCCCAAGCTCCACTAGAGGGAGTATTGTTACAGTTCAGGAAAGAAAGAGAAAAATTTAGCCGCCATTAAAGTCCCTGCAGCTAAATAATTTAACAATAGTCCTTAAAACTTTTTCCACTTGCAGAGCCTTTCCCAAGTTGCCATTAAGTTTCTTCTAAAGGGTGCAGGCTACAGTTGCTTAGTTGTATCTTCCAATAGCGCCCCAATGTAACAATTTCAAATATATATTGTATCCGCAAAGACAGCTCTTTTCCCTTCTGTCAGCCCGAGGTTTGGTTTCTTGAATTTTTAAAGTCCACAGAAGGAGGAAAGTTCCCAATTTAAGTCGCCCCAGTAGTAAAAAAGAAAAAAAGACTTGCCTTTCCTTTTACCAATTCCACCAGCGCACGATACTTCCAAGTTTATAATCCCTTTCAACTGCTTCCAGCTTGTCAGTTCTTTGCCTTTGATCTTTAAGCCTTGCCGGAAGACGGACTTCCTTTTTTTCGTCTCCCACTTTCAGCCAAATTCAGAAATTTGTAATCCAAAATAGAGTAATTCTTACTCACGAGTAGATGGTTTAGAATCCAATATTTAAGGAAGAAAGGTCAGCGCTCATCAGCAACAGCCGCGCGGCTTCGCTCCCGCAGAAAGAGTGATGAACTCACAGCACCGCTTCCCCTCCGCGTTTCCGGAGCCCCTTACGGGGTCCCTTCTTCGTTTTGGGGGTCGCTCCAGGTGCCCGCCGAGTCCCACGGCCACGGGCTCACTCTGCCCGTGGTTTTTCTTGATGGGTCGTCGCTGTGCCGCAGCGCATGACCCTTTTCTGCGGAGCCCCTCTTCACAGCGCGAAGAGGACCGCCATTGCTTGTTTCGCGCCGCCTCCGCCTACCTTTTTCAGTTCATTATATATCATTTCCCAGAAAGCCTTAGTCCTTGGGCACGTCCACCAAAGGTGAAAGAATGTACCTTCAATTTTTTTACATTTCCAACATTTATTATCAGGCAAATGATAGATTTTTGCAAGCTTGACTGGGGTCATGTACCACCTGCATATCATTTTCATAATATTCTCTCTTAGGGCATTACATGCCGTAAACTTCATACCTGTGGTCCATAACTGTTCCCAGTCAGCAAACATAATATTATGTCCAACATCCTGTGCCCATTTAATCATAACAGATTTCACCGTTTAATCCTGCGTATTCCATTTCAACAGCAAATTATACATTCTTGACAAGTTCTTAGTTTTGGGTTCTAGCAGTTCTGTTTCTAATTTTGACTTTTCCACCTGGACTTTTCCATCTAAGTTATATGTCTCCATTATCTGGACTCTAAAATAAGCACCTGTGAGTACCTAGAGTTTGAACAATTGGATATCAAACAAGGATTTGTGAGTAGGACAGAATCGGACTTTAAAAAATTTAACTTTAATTTGGTACGGAACGGAAAGGGCTAAACAGGAAGTCACCCTTCCGTTCTTTTGTAAACAGAACAAAGCAAAGGCAATTTAAACTAGAGCTTAGAAAATCATCTTTAAAAGATTGGATTTCAACATTTTAAATTGTGAACCTTTTTTTTTTTGACTGTTTGAAGTGTCAGGACTGACGTGGAAGTTCATTGACCAAAGACAACTGCTTTTTGACAGATAGTTAAAAGAAGAGAAATTTTGCGATTCCACTGCTCCCTTTCGCATTTTTAAATGAATATATATGGACAAAGTATCTCAAAAAAGGAAATTCTGTAGCAAGAATAAACATAAGTCTTCCCCCTAGGGGAAGCTTGTGAAATTGTAACTAACTCCAGGGAACCGACAGCTGTTACAGAATAACCGTGGGAACAAGTACGTGACCTTGTAGGACAATGCATTCAGAAGCCTTGTTGCGTGCTTTTTACAAAACAAATGCTCTACTGGAAGAATTACATGAAAAGGTGAACTGGATGGTGACTTCGACTAGAAATCTTCAACAGGCAGTGGAACATTTTGACCAGACAGTGGGAAAACATGTGGAGCCCACTCAGGATTTAAACCAGGAGTGTGTTTTGACAGAACAGACCCAACAGGAGTATGATCCTTTGGATTGGACAAATGAATTTGGAAAAAGCCAGAACTGGAAAGGAAAAGCTTGGTGTGGTTTGGAAATGGGGGGCTGGATTGACCCCCCTATGTTGGGATGTCTGGACTTTTTAAATATGGTAATGGGCTGCGAAATGTTTGGGACTACGGGGGCTCTCAATTTTGTTTTGTTTTTTATAAAATATTTATTAAGAATTTAAACAATAAAACACCATTCACATACACATCCCAAAAAAGAGAAAACACCATCACCGTCAATCAATAAAGAAAAAAAGAAAGAAAAAAGATACGAAAAAAGATATACAAAAAAAAGACAAAGGACAAAAAATCATTAAAAAGACATGAAAAATAGTTCAGTTTCATGAATAAAGTTTCCATAACCTTCTTTTCTGACTCCCTCACATCTCCCTTTTCTGTGTTCCCATTTACAAAATCTTATTCAGCAATGCTTCACCTTCTCTCAAAACTTATTTTAAATTATACATTTCAGCTATTATGTCTCCAATTTTTCCCTTTGTTATCAAATATTTAAGCTTGACATAATATTATTCAAATTTCACCTTTGTTCTTATAAATCAATTATTTTCATACTCCTTTCAGCTGTGTCACTAATGCCATATTATCTTTATATCCTGCATCATTCTAATATTCATACAATTTACAATACTTTTACAAATAGTCCTTAAATTTCTTCCAGTCCTCTATCTCTTCTCCCAGGTCTCGGATTCTGCCAGTCATTTCTGCCAGTTCCATGTAGTCTATCAGTTGCATCTGCCATTCTTCCAGAGTGGGGAAATCTTGTGTCTTCCAATATTTTGCGATGAGTATCCTTGCTGCTGTTACTGCATACATAAAGAAAGTTCTGTCCTTCTTTAACACCATTTGGTGAACAATGCCCAAAAGAAAGGCCTCTGGTTTCTTAGGGAAGGTATATTTAAATACCTTTTTCAGTTCATTATAGATCATTTCCCAGAAAGCCTTAATCTTTGGGCATGTCCACCAAAGGTGAAAGAATGTTCCCTCAGTTTCTTTACATTTCCAACACTTATTGTCTGGCAAATGGTATATTTTTGCAAGCTTGACTGGGGTCATGTACCACTTGTATATCATTTTCATAATATTTTCTTTCAGGACATTACATTGCCGTAAATTTCACACCGGTGGTCCATAACCGTTCCCAGTCAGCAAACATAATATTATAGCCAATGTCTTGCGCCCATTTTATCATTGCTGATTTAACCGTTTCATCCTGAGTGTTCCATTTTAACAGCAAGTTACACATTCTTGAAAGTACCTTAGTTTTTGGTTCTAACAGTTCTGTTTCTAGTTTCGATTTTTCCACCTGGAAGCCTATTTTTTTGTCCGCCTTATAGGCCTCCCTAATCTGACCATAATGTAACCAATCTCGCACTTTGTCCTTTAGTTTCTCAAAACTCTGCAATCTCCAAGTGTCTCCATCTTTTTCTACTATCTCCCAATATTTTGGCCAATTGGCCTCCATATTGAGTCTTTTCTGAGCCTTGGCTTCCATTGGTGACAACCACCTTGGGGTCTTACTTTCTAATAAATCCTTATATCTTGTCCAGACATTGAACAGTGTCTTCCTGACTATATGGTTCTTAAACGCTTTATGAGCTTTTACCTTGTCATACCACAGATATGCATGCCACCCAAACACATTGTTAAACCCTTCCAAATCCAAGATGTCAGTGTTTTCCAGAAGTAACCAATCTTTCAACCAGCAGAAAGCTGCTGATTCATAATACAATTTCATGTCTGGCAGGGCAAACCCCCCTCTTTCTTTAGCATCAGTTAATATTTTAAATTTTATTCTGGGCTTTTTGCCCTGCCAGACAAACCTAGAAATATCTCTCTGCCACCTCTTAAAACAATCCATCTTGTCCACAATCTGCAAAGTCTGAAACAAAAACAACATTTTTGGCAATACATTCATCTTTATAACAGCTATTCGACCCAACAAGGAAAGCTTCAATTTTGACCAAATTTCTAGATCCTTTTTGATTTCTGATCAGCATTTTTCATAATTGTCTTTAAATAAATTCAAATTTTTAGCCGTCATGTTAACCCCTAAATATTTCACAGTGTAAAAGAAGCCCTACAAAAAATCGAGGAATTTGGGGGTGTGGCAGGTTTTAGGGTAAATAAGAATAAAACCAAAATGTTGGTCAAAAATCTAACTAAGGAAGAAACGATAGAATTAGAACGAAAGGCGGAAATTACGGTGGTTAAGAAAGTGAAATATTTGGGAGTGTGGATTACGGCCAAAAATTTAAACCTATATAAGGACAACTATGAAGTTACATGGAAGAAAATAAAGAAAGATCTGGAAATCTGGGGGAGGATGAAACTCTCCTTCCTAGGGAGGATAGCAGTGGTTAAAATGAATATTTTGCCGAGGATGCTGTTCTTATTTCAAACTCTCCCAGTCATTAAAGTTTTAAAACAATGCAAAGAATGGCAGAGAACCCTGGCAAAATACATCTGGCAGGGGAAAAGACCAAGGATTAAAATGAAAATATTGACTGATAAAAGGGAAAGAGGAGGTTTTGCCCTCCCAGACCTGAGCTTATACTATGAAGCAGCGTGCCTACTCTGGTTAAAAGACTGGATAAAATTGGAGAATAGAGACCTATTGGACTTGGAAGGTTTCAATAATTGGTACGGGTGGCATGCATACCTCTGGTATGAGAAAGTGAAAGTTCACAGGGCTTTTTTAAATCATATTTTTAGGGGACCAATATATCAGGTCTGGGAGAGAAATAAGAACCTTCTCGAAAGAAAGACACCCTGGTGGATTTCACCAGTAGAGGTCTTAACAATTAAAAAAACCAACATGGAGGGGAAGAATGCCACCTATGAAGATTTGGTAAGAAAAACAGAACAAGGGCCTAAACTTAAACCTTATGAAGAAATAAAAGATCTATTCACTGGTTGGTTACAATACCATCAGGTGAATGATCTGTTAAAAGAAGATAAAAGGAAAATCGGTTTTGATGATAAAAAATCAAAATTCAATATAGAGATAGTAGAAGGTAAGAGCAAAACATTGTCTAAAATATATGACATACTATTGGAATGGCACACAAAAGATGAGGAAGTCAAAGAGGCAATGATTAAATGGGCAATTGACTTCGGCTATAACATTGAGTTTGAAAAGTGGCTGGAATTGTGGAATAGAAATATCAAGTTCACGGCCTGTACGACTTTGAGAGAAAATGTCTGGAAGATGCTGTACAGATGGTATCTTACGCCGGCGAAACTGGCTAAAATGTATAGATTAAAGAACAAGACATGCTGGAAATGTGGTGAAGTGGAGGGAGACCTCTACCATATGTGGTGGCTATGCAACAAGGCGAAGGCCTTTTGGGAAGCAATATACAATGAGCTCAAAAAAATACTAAAATATACCTTTCCCAAAAGACCTGACGCCTTTTTGCTGGGAATTATGGATAAAGAAATAAAAAATGAAGATAAAAAAATATTTCTCTATGCCACCACAGCTGCAAGAACTATGTTGGCACAAAACTGGAAAACAGAAACTATGCCTAATATAAGTGACTGGCAGGTCAAAATGATAAACTACGCCGAGCTTGACAGACTAACAGGCAGAATACGAGACCAAGATGATCAGAAATTCCAGAAAAATTGGAGTAAATTTTGGAAATATATTGGAACGGATATATAAGATGAACTGGCAGGGCTAGAGTAACTCTATCAGCGAACAACTATAAGTTTAAAAATTAAATACGCAATCATGGAATTTATTTGATACTTACCAAAAGGGTGAAGGGAAGTCAAAGGCTCGGTAGAGCCTAAAATATTATGATTCTCTTTTCTATGATTTTACGTTTATCTTTTTTTGTTTGTATAGTATGGGGAATGGGAATAATAATTTATGTAAATGTGTTTATGTGTAAATGTGTTTATTTTTTGTACTTGTTTGTTCTTTATAAATTCTGAATAAAAAATTTAATGGTAAAAAAAAATATTAAAAAAAAAATTCACTTTTTTAACCACATTTAACTCTGTCTCCTTCTGAAACCTTTCTTTTTCCAAAGTTGTCAATTTTTTCCCCAAAACCTTAGTTTTCTGCTTGTTTAATTTAAATCCTGCCACTCGACCAAATTCTTGAATCAGTTCTAACACCCTCTTAGTACTAGATTCTGGCTCCTGTAATGTCAAAACAAGGTCATCTGCAAAAGCCTTAAGTTTATATTGTTTAGCCCCGACCTGAATTCCTTCAATCAACTGGTCTCCTCTAATCATATTCAAGAGCACCTCCAGGACCGAGATGAATAACAGTGGGGAAATAGGGCAACCCTGTCGTGTTCCTTTCTCAATTTTAAACTCTTCTGACACCACATTATTGACTATCAATTTCGCCTTTTGTTCTGAGTAAATTGCATCTATGCCATTTTCAAACCCCCGTCCCACTCCCATCCCTTTATGATTTTTCTTCATAAAATTCCATGAAATATTATCAAAGGCCTTCTCCGCATCTATAAAAATCAACACTGCTTTTGTATTAGTATTCATTTGCAATAGTTCCAAAATGTCAATAATATTCCTTGTATTGTCAGACAAATGTCTACCTGGGAGGAAACCTGCCTGGTCTTTATGAATCACTTCATTTAACACTCGTTTTAGTCTATTAGCTAAAATGTCTGCAAAAATTTTGTAATCCACATTTAAAAGGGAAATGGGACGGTAGTTCTTGAGTTGTGTCTTTTCATTTTCAGATTTAGGTATAAGTGTGATGAAAGCTTCTTTCCACGTTTCCGGTGCCTTCTTCCCCGCCATAATCTCATTACATACCTCCTTCAGTGGTTGAATCAAATGGTCTTTTAAAGTCTTATAGTATTTGGAGGTTAACCCATCCGGCCCTGGAGATTTGCCCAATTGCATGTTCTGAATGGCCCCTTCAATCTCTTGTTCTGTTATCTTATGGTTCAATGTTGTCTTATTTTCTTGAGATAATTCTGGTAATCCATTGTTTCTTAAAAATTGATCTATCTCAGTCTCATTTTGCAGCCCTTGAGTGTAAAGTTGTTTAAAGTATCTCTGGAAGCATTTTCTAATCTCCACAGGGTTCTGAATGTTTCTCCCTTCAATCTCTAGATTAGTAACCGTGTTCATTTTCTGTCTTTTTTTCAACTGCCATGCTAGCAGTTTTCCACATTTGTTTGCCGAATCAAAAGTCCTTTGTCTCATTTGTTTAATTTTCCATTCCACTTCCTGGTTTATCAATTTTGTATATTGTGCTTGATGAAGTTTAATTTCTCTCAGAATCTCCTGTGACTTTGGTTTCAGTCTTAATTTTTTCTCTCCTTCTTTTATTTTTTCCAAGATCTTATCTTTTTTCTCATTCTGAGCTCTTTTCTTTATCGTATTCTGTTGTATCAGAAACCCCCTCATAACCGCTTTACTTGCATCCCAGATTACTCTTTTTTCAACTGTAGTTTTCAAATTTATTTCAAAATAGTCACTCAAAGTCTTTTGGGCCTTCTTGACAATCTCCTGATCGCTTAGTAAGGTGTCATTCATCTTCCATCTAAAGGAACCAGTTGGAGTTAGTTTCATTTCCATCTTTACTGCATTATGGTCGGAGCAAGTTTTTGGGCAGATTTCCACCTTTCTAGTCTTAGGTGCCAGTCCTCTAGTTATCCATATTTGGTCGATTCTTGTCCATGTCATTTTGACTTCAGAGAAGAATGTCCCCTCTCTTCCCAAGGGGTTCTTCGTCCTCCAGATGTCAACTAAATCCATATTGTCAGTTAGTTCAAAAAAGGTTTTTGGCAGTCTGCCGTCTTTTGTCATACTTTGACTTTGCGCTTTGTCCATATTCGTAGATACCACCCCATTCATATCACCCATCATAATGATGTCATTGTAGTCCATATAGTCCAACATTGTCTCATGCAGCTTCTTATAGAATTCCGATTTCCCCTCATTTGGTGCATAAATCCCCAAAATCAGGAATTTTCCCCCTTGTGTTTGAATTTCAATTGCCAAAATTCTTCCTTGCTCATCTTTAAAAAGAAATTTTGGTGACAGGCTCTCTTTTGCATATATCACAACTCCTCTCTTCTTCACTCGGTCCGATGAAATAAATTCTTGGCCTAATCTCTTATTAATTAGCACTTTTCTGTGGAGCCTGATTACATGTGTTTCCTGCAAACAAATAATATCTAATTGTTCCTTTTTTAATAAATGGAAGATCCTCCTCCTTTTTTCTGGAGAATTAAAGCCATTAATATTCCAACTTAAAAGCTGCAGAGACATCCCGAACAAAACTATTCTCCCTTTGGTATTGGTGGTACCTCTCTCTCCTGGTCTTCAGGCCCCAAAGGTGTAGGTATAGATCTTAATGGCCCAGATCCCGAGGCTCCTGGTTCTTCTATAGTCCCTTTCTGAAGGTCTTCTCCGTAGTCACTCAAAAACTTTTCCTTGTCTTCAGCTGTTTTGATTTTCACTTTCTTCCCTTTAAAGGTAAAAGATAGTCCCTGGGGGAATTCCCACCTAAAGGCAATTGTGTTACTTCTCAACAATTTCACCAGATCTCCGTAGCAAGATCTAAGTTCCAATAAGTGTTTCGGGATATCTTTGTAAATTTCCACTCTCAAATCCTGAATTTCAAGTGTCTTTTGAAAATGTGCACTCAGAATCTTGTCTCTTTCTTCCTTCGTTTTCAGAGAAATCAAGCAGTCTCTAGACTTGCCCTTTCTCACTCCTTTTCCAAGTCTGAATGCACTTACAATTTTTAAGTCTTTATCTTCTTCCAAAGGCCAAAATTTTGTAAATTCTCTTGTCAAATATTCAATTAAATCCCCTTTTTCAAGTTCTGGAACTGACCTCAATCTCAAATTATTTTCCTTACTTCTTAGTTCTATCATAGACAGATAAGCCTGATGTTCACCAATCTGCTTATGCATAGGTTTTACTTCCTCTTGCACAGCCTCTGCTTTCTGTTTGGCCTCCTCAGCTATTTTACGATTTTCTGTGGTAGCTTCAAATAGTTTCCCAATTGATTGTGCATTTAAAGCAACTTGTTGGGTCAGATTGTTAACACTAACTGTATTTTGGTCGATTTTAGATGATTGTTCAGCCACTTGCTTACTCAGGCCTTCCAGTTTTTCAAAAATTTTATCTAGTACTGAAGGAGATTCCCCTCCTGCAGCCATTCCTTCCGGCCTGGCTTGCTCAAGTTCTTCCTCTTGTGCCACAGAAAGAATAGGGACAGATGATCTACGCAGCTGTGAGATTATGGTTGTTTGTTGTGTTTTAGCTTTGGCTGATCTTGTTCTCCCAGTTCCACTCATCCCACTTCTGTCTACGTGTCAAGGTCAGTCAGTATGCAATTCCCATGGGAATCCACAAGTCCACAAATAAGAAGAGAAGAAGGAAAAACAAAACCCCAGTAGTTGTAATCCAAAGTCCCTCTAGAGGGAGTTTAAATGTATCTTAAGGGAAGAAACAAAGTTATTGTTCATGGAAAGTTTCTCAAATTGCTCCAGATCCCTTAAGCATTTGTAACAATATCAGACAGCCTCAAAATCCCAAAAGACCTTCAGATCTTTTATGTTTAGCAGAGTTAGTCTTTAAGGTACTTACAATGTCTCTAAAAAGTGCCAGATTCAATGTAACAATATAGCAGTTCAGGTAGCAGTCCAATGTAACAATCCAGTATAACAAAGTCCACAATCTGACAGTTCTAACAGTCTGGCAGCCCGACTGCCAGGGTTTCTTGATAAATTTGTAAATCCACTGAGGAAGAGGTAAAAAGGCATCCATAAATAAAAAGATAAAATCCACTGGTATCAAGGCAAAATCAATTCAATTGATGCACGGATTAGTTCCTTTTAAGCACAGCTTCAAAGGCATTAGAGAGTTTAAAGTCTTTGCTTTGGATCTTTAAGCAGTACCGGGAGACGGACTTCCTGGTTGTGTCTCCCGCTTTGGCCGAATTTCAGTTAAATTTAATCCCAAATTCGATCGGTTCCCCTACTCACGGGTTGTTGCTTTTTAGCCGCATGTTTCCAGGAAAAGGGTCAGCGCTCACCGATAGCAGCTTTGCGGCTTCACTCCACAGAAAGAGCGATCGACTCACAGCACCGCACCAGCCCTTTCACGCTCCGGATCCCCTTACGGGGTCCCTTCAACGTTTCAGGGGGCGCTGATGGTGCCCGCCGAGTCCCACGGCCACAGGCTGTCTCTGCCTGTGGTTTTCCAGCAAGGGTCTCCGCTTCGCCGTAGCGGACGACCCGTTTCTGCGGAGCTTCCCCTTCACCGATGGAAGGAGACCGCCATTGCCGTTCGCGCCGCCCCCGGAAGTGATCGGGGGCTCTCAATTTTGGAGGGCCCTTGAAACATGCTTTTAAATTCTACATGGAATGCAGCGACGAATACGGAAAAGGGTCTGATCTGTCGAGAAGGGTTAAAAACATTGTCAAGTTGGAGCTACCACGAGCAAGAGACATTGTCAGGCTGGAGTTACCACGAGCAGGAGATAAGGGAAATTACAGCTACAAATATGAAGAAGAGCCGCGGAAGGGCCATGGAAGTGACTTGAGGGCCTCGGACATAAGGTTACCAGGTTAATGGGCTATTCTGAAGAGAATAAGGACTGACAAAACCCGGAACCAGGAGGAAGGGACATTGGAAAAAAATTGGATTTGTTTGTACCTCTCTCCCCCCCCCCTTCTTATTACTAGAATGTTTTATAAAGTTGATGAATGATAGAAAAAATGTTGGAAGAAATTACCTGGCTTTAGCAAAGATGCTTAAAGAATTATGAAAGAATATTATGATTATAAGAAGCTGGTAAGGTTAAGACTTAAGTTTTAAATGTTAAGGTTTATCCTATTATAGAGAGATAAGATCAAAATAGTCTAGGGTAATGTAATGACAGAATTTTATGAAACATGGAATGGAAAGGATTTGCTGGGATAATTAATAACTAGGATACAAAGGAAGGGAGGAGGAGGAAGTCTAAGAAAGAAGGCTATGACAGTTAAGGGTCTGAAAACAATGAATTTGTTTTTAAATGTTTTTAAAGGTTAGGGTTTTTTTGTATTTTTGTCACTTTTTTGTTTTCTTTTTATCGATTTTTTCCCCCTTCTTTTTTCTTCTTTTTTACACGGTGGGAAGGGGTTTGCTTTTTTCTTTTTCTTTTTACTCTGTTAATTATTTTTACTCTTTGTATTCCCTTTTGATTCTACTTTGTTTGTTTTTCTTTTTGTAATATATTGAAAACTTTAATAAATATCTTATATATAAAAAAGAGTTTTTTAGACTTTATACTTCTGGAAGTGTTGGTAAATCACTGTCAGTCTTAGGTCTTTTGCCTTGATGGACAAACCTTACCAATTTTAAGAGTTTCAGTCAATATACAAATAGGAATAGTCTGAAATGAAAACAATTTTTGTAATACCATCATTTTTACCAATAACACTCTTACCATTCATGATAGGCTTAACTTGGGTCTATTACTTACGGTCTTTAACAATATTTTTAGGAGACTTCCGGAGGCGGCGCGTTCAGCAATGGCGGTCCTCTTCAGCTGCTGAAGAGGGGCTCCGCGGAAAAGGGTCGTGCGCTGCGGCACAGCGACGACCCAGTCAGAAAAACCACGGGTAGAGTGAGCTCGTGGCCGTGGGTTTCGGCGGGCACCAGGAGCGACCTCGGAAACGCAGAAGGGACCCCGTAAGGGGTTTCGGAATGTGGAGGGGGTAGCGGTGCTGTGAAACCATTGCTCTTTCCGCGGAAGCGAAGCCGCGCGGCTGCTGCTGATCGGCGCTGACCTTTCTTCTTTTAACAATTGAATCGAAAACAACATACTCGTGAGTAAGAAATTTGAGGCTTTATTTGAACTTAAATTTGGCGAAATTCGGCTGAAAGCGGGAGACGCTAAAAAGGAAGTCAGTCTTCCGGCTCTGTTTAAAGTATTAAGCAAAGACTTTCTAAAGCGGAAGCGTTGAAAGGAATTTAAAAAAAGCTGGAATACACTTGCAAATTCGGATTTGATCGCTTAAAAGTTAAAGAAAATTTACTAGCTTTATAAGTGGGTAAGAACTGTGACTCTCTCTTCCATCTATTTTCTGTGGATTATAAGTTAAAAAACCCTGCTCTCGACCTGCCTGGATACAAAGAAACATCGGACTGTGGTAACTTTAGTTTTAAAAAAAATATAAAGTTACACTGGGCTACTTTGTAAACTGTAAAAAAGGAACTGTTGCATGCACCTTTGTAAAGAACTTTTACTCTCTGCAGTTGAAATTGAACTTGGAAGGCCCCCCCCAGTTTTGGAATTTGTTTGATTTTCCTCCTTTTCTGCTGGACTTTAATGGTGGAATTTTCCTATCCTTCTTCCTAATTTCTTGGGAGCTCCCCCTGCAGGATTGTGGAATTATTAGTCTCTGAGAACTGCTGTTTGATTTGGAATTTTTATGTCTGGATGTTTATTTTTTTGGATTGTCTTTCCCATGGGATTTACAATTTGGCCTTGACGCCTGGACAGCTGTGGAATGAGTGGTGCAGGAAAAACAAGGGCTGCTAAGAAAGCAAAACAAACTGAACTTTTGCAAACAACTCTGCCTGTGCAGCCACGCAGATCATCTGTTCCTATTGTGACGGGTCTGCAAGAAGGACAACTCCAGCAGCCAACTTTTGGGGATATGGCAGCAGGAGGGCTAGACCCTGTATCTAAAGAAATATTGGATCAGTTGGCAGCGTTAAATAAAAAGGCTGATGAACAAGCAGTCAAATTTGAGGAGCAAGCGGCTAAATTTGATAAGGTAACAGCTACAATTAATAAACTGACAGACCAAGTCGCCCAAAATACACAGGCACTAGGGAATATTGAAAAAACTACAACAGAAAATCGAAAATTAGCTTTGGAAGCAAATACTAAAGCAGATCAAAACAAAGAAAGGATTGAGGAACTAAGAGGAGAAGTAAGACCACTGAGTAGACAGGTCACTGAACAACAAGCGTACCTGTCCATGGCGGATTTGAAAAACAGGGAGAGCAACCTTAGGCTGAGAAATATCCCAGAATTAGAAAAAGAAGATTTGACTGGTTTCTTGACAACAGAAATATCTAAGTTCTGGGATCTGACAGAAGAGAAGGACTTTAAAATTGTTACCGCTTTTAGATTGGGAAGAGTGGCCAAGAAGGACAAACCAAGAGACTGCTTGATCATTTTGAGATCTAAGCAGGAAAAAGACAATATACTCGGCCTACATTTTAAAAATCCATTGGTAATCCAGGGAAAAACAGCAGAAATCTTCAGAGACATACCAAAACAGCTATTGGATTTAAGAGCTACATACAAAGACTTGGCAAGCCTACTGAGGAATAACACAATACCATACAGGTGGGAATTCCCTCAAGGACTATCTTTTTCCTGGAAAGGGAAGAAGACAAGAATCAGAACAGCAGAGGAGCAAGAAAAGTTCTTAAACGATCACGGGGAGGACCTTCGGAAAGGGGTAGGAGCCTGGCCACCTCCTTCGTTTGGCTTCAACCCGGTTCCACCTCCAGTCAAAGACGATAAAGGAGAAGCCCCTACCGGCTAATAAATTGATCCAGGATGTCTCTACAGCTTCTCAGCTGGAATATTAATGGCGCAAATTCCCCGGAAAAAAGGAAAAAGATTTTTCACATATTGAGAAAAGAACAATTAGATGTCATTTGCCTTCAAGAAACTCATGTGTCTAGGCTCCACAGGAGAGTATTAATCAATAAGAGACTAGGCCAAGAATTTATTTCATCTGACAAAGTTAAAAAAAGAGGAGTAGTGATTTATGCAAAAGAGAGCCTAGCACCAAAGTTGGTGTTTAAAGACGAACTTGGAAGAATTTTGGCAATTGAAATACAAGCACAAGGAGAAAAATTTTTGATAGTAGGAATCTATGCACCAAATGATGGGAAATCGGAATTTTACAAGAAGCTGCATGAGATAATGCTGGACCATATTGACTATTCTAACATCATTTTGATGGGAGATATGAATGGGGTTGTCTCCACTTACATGGACAAGTCACAAAACCAAAATTTGACCAAAGATGGCAGACTCCCAAATACTTTCTTTGAACTTACAGACAATATGGACTTGACTGATATCTGGAGAACAAAGAACCCTTTAGGTAAAGAGGGAACATTCTTTTCTGAAGCCCACCTATCTTGGACAAGAATCGACCAAATCTGGATATCTAGAGGACTGGCACCTAAGACAAAAAAAATAGAGATCTGCCCTAAAACCTGCTCCGACCATAATGCTTTGAAAATGGACTTGAGACTTACACCAGCCGGATCCTTCAGATGGAGAATGAATGACTATTTATTTAGAGACCAGGAGATTGTGAAGCAGGCCCAAAAAACGTTGAAAGATTATTTTGAAATAAATTTGAATACTTCGGTGGAAAAGAGAATAATCTGGGACGCGAGTAAAGCTGTTATGAGAGGGTTTCTGATACAACAGAATTCTATCAAGAAAAAACTTCGGAATGGTAAAAAGGACAAGATCTTGGAGAAGATAAGAGACGGAGAGAAAAAATTGAGACTAAACCCAAAATCAAAAGAGGTTTTAAGGGAAATAAAATTCCATCAAGCACAATATGCGAAACTAATAAATCAAGAAGTTGAATGGAAAATCAAACAGATGAAGCAAAGATCATTTGAATCGGCAAATAAATGTGGGAAGCTGCTGGCATGGCAGCTGAAAAAGAGACAAAAATTGAACTTTGTTACCAATCTAGAGGTTGAAGGAGAATGTATCCAGAAACCAGAAGAAATTAGAAAGTGTTTCCAGAGATATTTCAAAAAATTGTTTACCCAAGGACACCAAGTAGAGACTGAGATAGACCAATTTCTAAAAAGTCATGGCCTGCAAAAACTAACACAAGATAAACAAACAGCCCTGAACTATAAAATAACACAACAGGAAATTGAAAGTGCCATTCAGAATATGCAATTAGGCAAATCCCCAGGTCCAGATGGGCTTACCTCCAAGTATTATAAGACACTGAAGGAATATTTGGTTCAGCCATTAATGGAGGTATGTAATCAAATCATGGAAGGGAAGGGGGCACCAGAATCGTGGAAAGAGGCATTCATCACCTTGATACCAAAATTGGAATCTGAAAAGACCCAACTCAAGAACTACCGTCCCATCTCACTCCTAAATGTGGATTACAAAATTTTTGCTGATATTCTGGCAAATAGATTGAAAAAAGTTTTAAATGAAGTAACACATAAAGACCAAGCAGGCTTTCTCCCGGGTAGGCATTTGTCTGACAACACCAGGAACATTGTCGACGTTTTGGAGTTATTACAGACAAATATGAACACAAAAGCAGTTTTGATTTTTATAGACGCAGAGAAGGCCTTTGATAATGTATCTTGGAAATTTATGAAGAAAAATTTGGAAGGAATGGGAGTGGGAAGGGCGTTCCAAAATGGTATTGAAGCAATTTATTCAGAACAAAAAGCTAAATTGATAGTAAATAATGTGGTGACAGAGGAGTTTAAAATTGAAAAAGGGACACGACAGGGATGCCCCCTATCACCCTTGTTATTTATTTCTGTCCTGGAGGTGTTGCTGAACTTGATTAGGAAGGACCAACAGGTGGAAGGAATACAGGTCGGAGAAAAACAATATAAATTGAAGGCCTTTGCAGATGATTTGGTTTTGACAGTACAGGAGCCAGAAACCAGTACAAAAAGAGCCTTAGAGTTAATTTCTGAATTTGGTCGGGTGGCGGGATTTAAGCTGAACAAACAAAAAACCAAGGTTTTGGCAAAAAATATGACTTCTTCAGAAGTGGATGGGTTTCAGAAGGAAACAGAATTAAATGTGGTAACAAAAGTGAAATACCTGGGGGTTAACTTGACTGGAAGAAATTTAAATTTGTTTAAAGACAATTATGAAAAATGTTGGTCTGAAATTAAAAGGGACTTAGAAATTTGGTCAAGATTGAAACTTTCTTTGTCGGGAAGGATAGCAGCAGTTAAAATGAATGTATTGCCAAGAATGTTATTCTTGTTTCAAACCCTCCAGATCGTGGACAGAGTGGAATGCTTTGGAAAGTGGCAGAAGGATATTGCGAAGTTTGTCTGGCAGGGCAAAAAGCCCCGAATAAAATTTAAGATATTAACAGATGCAAAGGAAAGAGGGGGATTTGCCCTGCCGGACTTAAGATTGTATTATGAAGCTGCATCCTTCTGCTGGATGAAGGATTGGTTTCTGCTAGAAAACACAGATGTCCTAGATCTGGAAGGGCATAGCAACGCTTTTGGGTGGCATGCTTATTTGTGGTACGACAAGGCAAAGTCTCATAAATTGTTTAAAAACCATATTGTCAGGAAAGCTCTATTCATGGTCTGGACAAAATACAAGGACTTATTTGAAAATAAGACTCCGAGGTGGTTATCGCCGACGGAGGCCAAGGCCATTAAACTACGTAACATGGAGAGTGGCTGGGCAAAATATTGTGAGTTAATAGAAAGAGTTGGTGACACTTGGAGGTTGCAGAGTTTCGAAAAATTGAAGGGAAAGGTGCGAGACTGGTTTCATTATGCCCAAATTTTAGAGGTTTTTAAAAAAGATAAGAAAATTGGTTTCCAGGTGGAAAAATCAAAACTAGAGACAGAATTACTTGAACCTAAGACTAAAGTGCTTTCAAGAATGTATAACTTGTTGCTTAAATGGAATACTCAAGATGAGACAGTTAAATCAGCTATGATAAAATGGGCACAAGACATTGGGTACAACATTATGTCTGAAGACTGGGAAAGGTTATGGACCACCGGTATGAAATTTACGGCATGTAGTGCCTTAAAAGAAAACATTATGAAAATGGTATACAGGTGGTACATAACCCCGGTTAAACTTGCAAAGATATATCATCTGTCTGACAATAAATGTTGGAAATGTAAGGAGGCTGAAGGTACCTTTTTTCACCTCTGGTGGACATGCCCGAGGGTGAAGGCTTTCTGGGAAATGATTTATAATGAGTTGAAAAAGGTGTTTAAGTACACCTTTCACAAGAAACCAGAGGCCTTCCTCCTGGGCATTGTGGGCCAGAGAGTGTTAAAGAAAGATAGAGTTTTCTTTTTATATGCAACTACAGCAGCAAGAATTCTTATAGCCAAACATTGGAAAGCACAGGAGTTACCCACGCTGGAAGAGTGGCATTCACAGCTGATGGACTACATGGAACTAGCTGAAATGACCGGCAGAATTCGAGATGTGGGAGAAGAAGCGGTGGAAGAGGACTGGAAAAAATTTAAGGACTATTTACAAAAACATTATAAGTTACATGAATGTTGAGAATTTGTTAAGTTTTCGGGAAAAATATGCTTCAGTATTGAGATTGGTAAATGGTGGAAATCAAGTTAGCATTCTGAAAAACATAAATCACAGACTATATAATCAAATGAAAGTACAAAAACACATAAAATAAGGTATCAATTTGCTATTTATTTTTATTGTAAAGAAAGCAGGGGATGGAAGATGTGGGGAAGTCCAGTTGATTATGAAAATAGATCTGGAAAAGTGATTTTCTTTTTTTTTCTTTTTCTCTTTTTTTCTTTTGTAACTTTCTTCTTTTTTGTAAAACTACTTTTGTTGTGTCAATGACGATGTATTTTGACCTTGGAAAAAAAAGCAAATAAAAACTATTAAAAAAAAAAACAACAATATTTTTAGTAATGGTAAAATAATACTTTTAATGAGTTTTACCCAAGAATTCCTAGATATTTTACACGCTGTGGATGGATCTTAAAGCCTCTGATCACTTTGAATGTATCACAATTTACAGGATAAACTAAAACACAACTACTTGTTCAGAGATAGCCCAGCAATTTTACCATATGCTTTCCATCTCCCTTATGGCCTCTGGCAGTGATTATTCTGGATCAGAGATCATTAGTGCGATATAATCAGCAAATAAATTGAGAGGGTAAGTCTGACCGTTGCGCAGATGACGTCACCACCACCCTGTCTTTTTAAACAAGTGTTATTTGTTTTTTGAGAAATCAGTAAACAAATTTAACAAAATACAACTTGCCAGTTGTTCCCTCAATGTCAAATTTTCAATGTCATTTTCTCCTGCTAACTCAACAGCTCATATGCGCGTATATCATGAGGCAAGTGTCAGACCCATCACCAAATTTCCAGCATTTAGCTTTTTGAGGCCAACTGAAGTTTATTCTAGTGTTTAGCTTCTGCTTAACTGAAGAAGCTAGCTGTCTGTGAGTTCAGCCAGTTGTGTTTTGTTGGAGGGAGAGAAGGGAAGGTGGGATAGGGTATTCCATGTGAAGACATAGGTTTACTAGCCACGAATTTGGTGACAGGGTTGGTTGATTTAAAAGTGCAAGCTTGTATTGAAAAATATGTCTAATACCTCCCTCTTTTTCATAAGCAAATTACTTTAAAAATAATGCAGTTGGTGTAGTGGTTTGGAGTTACTTGTGCGTAAACTGTCCCCGTTTGGGAGCTTAACGGCCTGGGTTAAACCGTCTTGACTGCACAGCCCATTTCCGCGCGGCTGCCTCAGTCGCTAGCAGAATCTGTCTGTGGGCGTTTCTTAAACCTTTGCCAGCATAAAAGCTGTTTGACACCCAATCGTCTCCGCCTCTCATAGCGCGGGAGTCTTCTGTGCAGGGAGGACGTGGGTAGTGGAGGACCAGTGCTCTCTTCACTGATGTCCAGGGAAGAATCCCGGAGCCCTTTCCCCTCTTCCCCCATTTGCTCTCCTGGATCCTTGGTGTTACGCTGATTTCCTTCCCCCTCTATCAAGCTGCGCCTCCCCCTTGTGCTGGTACCTTCTCCTGCAGAATCGGAGAGCCTCTCCTTCTCCCGTTGCTCTGATGTCAGTTTCCTGACAGTTGGGTTTGTTCATCTCTTCCAAGATTAAATGTCATACTCTACTCAACCTACTATGGGGAAAAGCTATAAATATAAATCCGTTCTGTGATTCTCTTCGTCTAGCGGTTTTTTCGTCTTGCGAAGCAAGCCCATTGACGGATTGACGGATTAGCGGATTAGCGGCTTTTAGCGGCTTTTAGCGGCTTATCAGCTTATCGGATCAGCTGATAAGCGGCTTAGCGGCTTAGAAAAAGGGGGGGGGAAGGAAAAAAAACCCGCAGGAACTCGCAAGACATTTTCGTCTTGCGAAGCAAGCCCATAGGAGATTCGTTTTGCGAAGCACCTCCAAAACGGAAAACTCTTTCGTCTAGCGGGTTTTCCGTCTTGCGAGGCATTCGTCTTGCGGGGCACCACTGTATACTGCTACTTCAACAAGCTCAAGGGAAATAAAGCTATTAACATGTATTTATCTCCAATAAAACTTCTACATTTGATTGCATCATGTGTGGGATTGTTGTTGTGACTTCCTGAGCTGTAAATCTAAGAATCGGTGCTGGAAACTTCCTGTTAATATTTGCACATTAAAAATGCTGTTAATTCACCAATGGAAGCAAAGGCCCAGAAAAAACTAAATAAGGATACCAAATGGTTGAGATATTATGATTTATTAATAGAAGAAGAAGAAGGTTACAAATTAAAACCATTTGATCAAGTTAAAGATAAGTTAAACTGGTTACATTATCACCAGATTAATGAATTGTATAAGTTGAATAAGAAAAATGGTTTTGCTTTTGAAAAATCTAAGTTGGAGACGGAGTTGTTGGATACTAAAGGTTAAAATTTATCTAAAATGTACAAGTTATTGTTGGAGTGCCATACAAAAGATGAACAAGTTAAATCTGTGATGATAGATTGGGCAAGCAATGTAGAACATAATATAATGTTTTGAAGATTGGGAAAGATTGTGGAAGAAAGGGGTCAAGTTCACCGCATGTACTGTGTTAAAGGAAAATATACTGAAAATGATGTACAGATGGTATTTGACTCCTGTAAAATTAGCAAAGATATATCATAACTGTGACAATCTATGTTGGAAATGTAAAGAAAAGGAAGGAACTTTTTATCATATGTGGTGGACCTGTCCCAAGAGGAAAGACTTCTGGGAAAAGATTTATAATGAATTGGAAAAAAATGTTGAAATATACATTTATAAAGAAGCCAGAGCCCTTTCTTCTTGGAATAACAGGTTTGGAATTGCCCAAGAAAGATGTTAAATTATTTTTGTATGCCACAACTGCAGCAAGAATTTTGTTAGCGAAATAACAAATCAGGTAATATCGGGGGGGGGGCAGGTAATGGTGTGTACAGCAACATAAAATGCAGCTTGAAACACAGTGTGTGTATGTGTGTGGGAAATTACTTTCCTGTATTTTAAGCTGCTAATGTGTACATGTCATTAGATACTAGGCCTGGGATGTGACTCTTCATGTTGCTAGATTGCATCCTGCATCATTCCTGGCCATGGGCCATGCTTGCTGGGGGTGGGGTGGGAACTGGGAGTTCAGCAACACTTGGAGAGCCACAACTTCTTCACTCTTCTAAGCAGATCAATCCAGATGTTTGGTTCAAAACCTCGGTCTTTTTTAAACATGATCACCTTCCTTACGCTTTCCAAAATGCCACAACTGCACGCCTGCATAACTCACTGAAATTTAAGTCAGCATCAAAATAAAACATAAACATCTGTCTGAAAGCCTGTGTTAGTTATTAAAAGCTCATGTTCTGCCATAATAAGCCTTTGCTGATGATTTGGTTTTAACCTTACAGGATCCAGAGACCAGTGCAGTAAAAGCACTGGAGATGATACAGGAGTATGGGCAGCTGGCTGGTTTTAAATTAAACAAGAGCAAAACCAAAGTAATCGATAAAAACTTAGATAAAGTTGAAAGAAAAACCCTAATAGAAAAAACAGGCCTAGCATTTATGAAGAAGGTTAAATACTTGGGTGTGAATTTAACAGTTAAGAATTTGAATTTGTATAAAGATAATTATGAGAAAGTATGGAATGAAATAAAAAGAGATTTAGAGATTTGGTCAAACTTAAAATTTTCACTTATGGGATGACTATGGTTAAGATGAATGTATTGCCGAAAATGCTGTTTTTATGTCAAACTTTACCTATTATTGGCAAATGTTTTAAAGAATGGCAGAAGGCCCTGTCCAAATTTATCTGGCAAGGGAAAAAACCGAGAATTAAGTATAAATTACTTACAGATTCAAAAGAAAGAGGAGGCTTTTCCCTACCTGATTTAAAGATATATTCTGAGGCTGCGGCCTTCTGCTGGATTAAAGATTGGATCAATTTAGATAATGAGGACATTTTGGACCTAGAAGGATTGGACAATAGGTTTGGCTGGCATGGATATCTTTGGTATGACAAAATAAAGGCCTACAGTGGCTTTAAGAATCATATAATTAGGAAGGCACTTTTTAATGTTTGGTCTAGATATCAGGATCTTTTGGTAAGAAAAACACCCAAATAGATTTCACCAATGGAAGTGCAGGCACAAAAAAAGCTTAATATGGAAAATAAGTGGTTGAGATACTCAGATTTATTGGTTGAAGATGGGGAGGGATTTAAGTTAAAATCATTTGAACAAATCAAAGATAAAGTAAATTGGCTTCAATATTACCAAATGAATGAATTTTTTAAGATTGATAAGAAGAAAGGTTTTGCAGTTGGGAAAACCAAGCTGGAAACAGAGTTGTTAGATACTAATGTTAAAAATTTGTCTAAAATGTATTGTTTGTTATTGGAGTGGCATACAAAAGATGAGCAAGTAAAATCGGTTATGATTGATTGGGCACAAGATGTGGGACATAATATAATGATGGAGGATTGCGAGAGACTTTGGAAGAAAGGGGTTAAGTTTACTGCATGTACAATGCTAAAGGAAAATATTATGAAAATGATGTATAGATGGTACTTAACCCCTGTTATTTTTTTTTAATAAATATTTTATTCAGTTTTCAAACATAGGATAGAAAATCACATAGCTAACACACAAAGTCCCTTCACCAAAGAAATAACAAGCAAGAAAACAAATACAATTACACCAACGAACAGCAAAAAAAAGAAAAAAGAAGAAAAACACAACTATTCATAACATTTTTGTATAACTAACTGGACTTCCTCACATCTCCCTTAAACTGCATTCTCTGTAATAAAAATACCAGTAAATTATTGCCTTGTTTTATTTCTTATTTTGTACTTCTCAAATGTTATATTTCTAGACTTAAAGTAATTTTTGTCAATTATTTATAACTTAGGTTAAACATAGATTAAACATAGTATTGCTTTAAGTTTCGACCTTTTCTTACATGTCACTTAATTTTCTATATCTCACAATCTATTTACTGGAACCATATTTTTCTAGATCGTGCAATTTCTTAACATTCATACAATTTGTACTGTTTTTGTAGATAGTCTTTAAACTTTTTCCAATCCTCTTCCATTGTTTCTTCTCCCAAATCTCAGATTCTGCCAGTCATTTCAGCCAGTTCCATATAGTCCATCAGTTGCGTCTGCCACTCTTCCAGTGTGGGCAAATCTTGTGTCTTCCAATGTTTTGCAATGAGTATTCTTGCCGCTGTTGTAGCATACATTAAAAAAGTTCTGTCTTTCTTTTGCACCAACTGGCCGACAATGCCCAGGAGGAAGGCTTCTGGTTTCTTAGTAAAGGTATATTTAAATACCTTTTTTAACTCATTGTAGATCATTTCCCAGAAGGCCCTCACTCTTGGACAAGTCCACCAGAGGTGAAAGAATGTCCCTTCAGCCTCCTTACATTTCCAACATTTATTATCAGACAGGTGATATATTTTTGCAAGCTTAACTGGGGTCATGTACCACCTATATATCATTTTCATAATATTTTCCTTCAAGGCATTACATGCCGTGAATTTTATTCCGGTGGTCCATAACCTTTCCCAGTCCTCAAACATGATGTTATACCCAATATCCTGAGCCCATTTTATCATGGCTGATTTAACTGTCTCATCCTGAGTGTTCCATTTAAGCAGCAAGTTATACATTCTTGAAAGTACCTTAGTCTTTGGTTCTAACAGTTCTGTTTCTAATTTCGATTTTTCCACCTGGAATCCTATCTTTTTATCTAGATTAAAAACCTCTTTAATTTGAGCGTAATGTAACCAATCTCGCACCTTGTTCTTTAATTTCTCCAAGCTCTGCAACCTCCAATTATCTCTGGTTTTTTCTATTATTTCACAATATTTCGGCCATCCGGCCTCCATATTGAGTCTTTTCCGGGCCTTAGCCTCCATTGGTGATAACCATCTCGGGGTCTTATTTTCTAATAAGTCTTTGTACTTTGTCCAGACAGTAAATATTGCTTTCCTGACAATATGGTTTTTGAACCCTTTATGAACCTTTACCTTGTCGTACCACAAGTATGCATGCCATCCAAAGGCATTATTGAACCCTTCCAGATCTAGGACATCAGTGTTCTCTAAAAGTAACCAATCCTTCATCCAGCAGAAAGCTGCAGCTTCATAATATAACCTTAAGTCCGGCAGGGCAAATCCCCCTCTTTCCTTTGCATCAGTTAAAATTTTAAATTTTATTCTGGGCTTTTTGCCCTGCCAGACAAACTTAGAGATATCTTTCTGCCACTTTCCAAAACATTCCACTCTGTCCACAATCTGTAGGGTTTGAAACAAAAATAACATCTTAGGCAATACATTCATCTTTATAGCTGCAATTCGACCCAACAAGGAAAGTTTCAATCTTGACCAAGTTTCTAGATCCTTTTTAATTTCTGACCAACATTTTTCATAATTGTCTTTGAATAAGTTCAGATTTTTAGCAGTCAAGTTAACCCCTAGGTATTTCACTTTTTTAACCACATTTAACTCTGTCTCTTTCTGAAACCTTTCTGATTCCAAAGGTGTCAAATTTTTCTCCAAAACCTTAGTTTTTTGCTTGTTCAGTTTAAATCCCGCCACCCGACCAAATTCATAAATCAGTTCTAAAACTCTTTTTGTACTAGATTCTGGCTCCTGTAATGTTAAAACCAAGTCATCTGCAAAAGCTTTAAGTTTATACTGTTTCGCTCCGACCTGTATTCCTTCCACCAACCGGTCCTCTCTAATCATATTCAAAAGCACCTCCAGGACCGAAATAAATAACAGAGGGGAGATAGGACAGCCTTGTCGTGTTCCTTTTTCAATTTTAAACTCTTCTGTCACCACATTGTTAACTATCAATTTGGCTTTTTGCTCTGAATAGATTGCCTCTATCCCATTTTCAAACCCCCGTCCCACTCCCATCCCTTCAAGGTTTTTCTTCATAAACTTCCAAGAGATGTTGTCAAAGGCCTTCTCCGCATCTATAAAAATTAACACTCCCTTAGTATTGATGTTCGTTTGTAAAAGTTCCAAAATATCAATAATGTTCCTAGTGTTATCAGACAAATGTCTACCTGGGAGAAAGCCTGCCTGATCTTTATGAATTACTTCTTTTAACACTTTTTTAAGTCTGCTTGCCAAAATATCTGCAAAAATTTTGTAATCCACATTTAGGAGTGAGATGGGACGGTAGTTCTTAAGCTGAGTCTTTTCAGTTTCCAGTTTAGGAATCAATGTGATGAACGCTTCTTTCCACGATTCCGGTGCCTTCTTCCCCTCCATAATTTAATTGCAAACCTCCATTAATGGTTGTGTCAAATAGTCTTTCAATGTCTTATAGTACTTGGAGGTAAGTCCATCTGGCCCTGGAGATTTGCCTAATTGCATGTTCTGAATGGCACCTTCAATTTCTTGTTCTGTTATTTTATAGTTCAGGATTGTTCTCTTTTCCTGGGATAATTTTGGTAGTCCATTAATTTTTAAAAATTGGTCTATCTCAGCCTCTTTTTGCGGCCCTTGCATGTAAAGTTGTTTGAAATATCTCTGGAAGCACTTTCTGATTTCCTCAGGGTTCTGGATGTTTCTCCCTTCGATCTCTAAGTTTGTAACCGTGTTCAATTTTTGTCTCTTTTTCAACTGCCATGCAAGCAGTTTCCCACATTTGTTTGCTGATTCAAATGATCTTTGTTTCATTAATTTAATTTTCCACTCAACTTCTTGGTTTATCAGTTTAGCATATTGTGCTTGGTGAAATTTAATTTCTCTCAGGATTTCCTGTGATTTTGGTTTCAATCTTAACTTTTTCTCACCATCTCTTATCTTCTCCAAGATCTTGTCCTTTTTCTCATTCCAAAGTCTTTTCTTTATCGTATTCTGTTGTATCAGAAACCCCCTCATAACAGCTTTACTTGCGTCCCAGATTACTCTTTTTTCCACTGTAGTATTCAAATTTATTTCAAAATAATATTTTAAGGTCTTTTGGGCCTTCTTAACAATCTCCTGATCTCTTAGCAAGGTGTCATTCATCTTCCATCTGAAGGAACCGATTGGGATTAATCTCATTTCCATTTTCATAGCGTTATGGTCGGAGCAGGTTTTTGGGCAGATTTCCACTTTTCTAGTCTTAGGTGCCAGTCCTCTAGTTATCCATATTTGGTCGATTCTTGTCCATGTCAGATGGGCTTCAGAAAAGAATGTTCCTTCTTTTCCTAGGGGGTTCTTTGTCCTCCAAATATCAACCAAGTCCATGTTGTCAGTTAGTTCAAAGAAAGTTTTAGGTAATCTGCTGTCCTTTGTTAAGTTTTGATTTTGTGACTTATCCATATTTGTGGAGACCACCCCATTCATATCTCCCATCATGATGATGTTACTATAGTCCAGATAGTCCAGCATAGTCTCATGCAGTTTCTTGTAAAATTCTGATTTCCCCTCATTCGGTGCATATATTCCTAATATCAAAAACTTTTCTCCTTGAGTCTGAATCTCAATTGCCAAAATTCTTCCTTGCTCATCTTTAAATAAAAACTTTGGTGACAGGCTCTCTTTTGCATAGATCACCACTCCTCTTTTTTTGAATCTGTCCGATGAGATAAATTCTTGGCCTAATCTTTTATTGATTAACACCTTTCTGTGGAGCCTAGTCACATGGGTTTCCTGCAAACAAATAATGTCCAATTGTTCTTTCTTCAATATGTGAAATATTCTTTTCCTTTTTTCCGGGGAATTTCCTCCATTTATATTCCAACTAAGAAGCTGCAGAGACATCCTGGATCGGTCTGTTAGTCTTGTGGTGGCGTCTCCTTCTTTTGGTCTTCTGGACCCGAAGGTGTAGGTATAGGCTGTGGTGGTGGCCAAGACCCAGGTCCTGCAATCCCTTTCTGAAGGTCCTCTCCGTGGTCGTTCACGAACTTTTGTTGATCTTCTGCTGTTTTAATTTTGACTTTCTTTCCTTTGAAGTTGAAGGATAATCCTTGAGGAAATTCCCACCTAAAGGGAATTGAATTGCCTTTCAGTAATCTTGTTAATTCTGTATATGTAGATCTAAGGTCCAAGAGTTGCTTCAGAATATCTTTGTAAATTTCTGCTCCGATGCCTTGAATAACGAGTGATTTTTCAAAGTGAAGTCCTAGCATTTTATCTCTCTCTTGCTTGGATCTCAAAATAATCAAACAATCTCTGGATCTGTCTTTCCTCACCACTCTTCCCAGTCTAAAAGCACTTACAATTTTAAAGTCCTTGTCTTCTCCAATAGCCCAGAACTTTGAAAATTCTAATGTCAGGTAACCAATTAGGTCCCCCTGTTCAAGTTCTGGGATGGCTCTCAATCTGAGATTATTTTCCCTATTTCTCAGTTCAATCATAGACAGGTAGGCCTGCTGTTCACTTATCTGTTTATGCAAAGGTTTTACCTCCACCTGTACTGCTTCGGCCTTTCGATTGGCTTCCGCGGCTTTTTGATTAGCTTCCTCAGCCAATTTGCGGTTTTCTGCAGTTGCTTCCTGAAGATTCCCAATTGCTTGTGTGTGTTGAGCCACTTGTTCAGTCAATTTACTGATACTGGCTGTAGCTTGGTCAATTTTGGCCGAATGCTCATCTGCTTTTTTGTTTAAACTTTCCAATTGTCCCAAAATTTGTTCTAAAAGTGCTGCAGATCCTCCTGCAGCCATATCCTCTAATGGTGTCTGCTCAGTTTCTCCTTCCTGTATCTCTAAAACAGCTGGGACAGATGATCTGCGTGGCTGAGAAGTCAAAGTTGTTTGTATCAGTTGTTTAGCTTTCGCTTTAGCCAATCTTGTTTTTCCCGTACCACTCATTCCACTCCTGTCTACGTGCCAAGGTCAAGCTATGTAAAGTCCCATGGGAAAGACAATTCCAGAGAGTAAACAACAAGGCAGCAGAGAATCAAAACAAAAGGCAAGTCCCAAACAGCTGTAAATTCAAAGTCCTCTAGGGGGAGTGTAGCGATGCCTCAGAAGAAAGAATAAAGTTGTTCCGCCATTAAAATCCCAGCAGCTTAAAACGCGTTGAAAGGATCCTTCAGCTCCCTTTTGACATGCAGAACTTTCCCAAAGTTAAAACAAAGTCTCTAAAGAGGTGCGGGAAACAGTTTCCCCATTTGTATCCAAACTGTAGCGCTCCAATGTAGCACTTTCAGTAGTTAAACAGTCTCAGCAATTTGACAGTTCTTTTTTTAACCTGGCAGCCCGTGAATTTGGGCTTCTCCGTCATTTATAAATCCACAAAGGGGGGGGGGGAGTCCAGTCCAAAACCAAGGAAAATAGAACAAAATTGATTCTCTTAATCCCTTAAAGGCAAATTCGATTGTTGCACAGAAATCCAAACTTCTAAAACCACTTTAAAACGATTCCAGCTTGTCAAAGTCTTTATTTTAATTCTTTAAGCACAGCCGGGAGACGGACTTCCTGGTTACGTCTCCCGCTTTCACCGAATTTAATCACTTTAGTCCCGAAATTCTTAAGTTCCCTTACTCACGGGTTTGTAGTTTTGAATCAGATGTTCCAGGAAAAAAGGTCGGCGCTCATCGGCAGCAGCCGCGCGGCTTCACTTCCGCAGAAAGAGCGATCAACTCACAGCACCGCGCCAGCCCTTCCACATTCCGGAGCCCCTTACGGGGTTCCTTCTTCGCTTCGGGGGGCGCTCCTGGTGCCCGCCGAGTCCCACGGCCACAGGCTCACTCTGCCTGTGGTTTCTCTTTATGGGTCTCCGCTTCGCCGTAGCAGACGACCCGTTTCTGCGGAGCTCCCCTTCACAGCGCAAAGGGGACCGCCATTACCGTTTTGCGCCACCTCCGGAAGTCCGGTACTTAACCCCTGTTAAACTGGCGAAGATCTACCACAATTGTGATAATTTATGCTGGAAATGTAAGAAAAGGAAGGTACTTTCTATCATATATGGTGGACTTGCTCCAAGGTAAAAGACTTCTGGGTAAAAAATTATAATGAATTAAAAAAATGATGAAATATACATTTATGAAGAAACCAGAAGCCTTGCTCCTTGGAATAACAGGTTCTGAACTGCCCCCAAAAGATGTAAAAGTATTTTTGTATGCCACAACTGCTGCATGGATTTTATTAGCCAAGAAATGGAAAACACAAGAATTACCAACGGTAGAAGAATGGCAGATGAAGATGATGGAGTTTAAGGAGCTGGCTGACCTCACCGGGAGAATCCGCGACCAGAAAGAAGAGGAACACCAAGAAGATTGGAAGAAATTTAAAGACTATTTGAATAAATATTGTAATATTAAAGATATGTAATCACTTGAAAGAAACAATTAGGCCTAGGATTAAAATGGAATTAAATTTACAAATAAGAAAATCTATGATAAGGGA